>NW_020664440.1:10156074-10254641 GCF_002925995.2 Terrapene triunguis | reverse complement strand
TTTTTTTTTTGCTTTGCCGTTTTGGCCGCCTCGTTTTTTTTTTTTGCTTGGGGCGGCCAAAAAGCCAGAGCCGGCCCTGGTGAGAGGGGCTAATGATTCAATTAGTTCTTTGGTTTTCCTGACCTTCTAGGCTTATTGAAAATGTAACTTCATATGATAAACACCCTGGATGAATGTTCTCATCTTCCTTATGCTTTTCCAGTCTCATAGTTGCTCACGGAGCTGCAAAGAGCTTTCACTTACAGACTCCATACATCCCCCTCCATCCTATACCATGTTCTGATCCCCTGCAGGATCCATATGAATACCTTAGCTTTGCAGAAATGGATTTCCACAGGGGTTGAGGATATGTGTTCTGGTAGGTTTACAACTAGGGCTTTGGTGGCCCTCCAGCACTTCAGAATGTAAAAAAGAACAGTCTTCTCTGAGTACCTTTTCAATATGCTAATTCTCTAGGCTTGGGAAGACCTGATTTTGGGATAGGCAATGTGTATCGGTGTGGTTGGATGCTGTAGCTGGCAGGTTTTTCAAGACAGCCCTCTGATCTGAGATGTTTGGAAGTGTTTGCAATTGACTGTACAGTGAAGACCTTTGCAACCCTTTCCCATTGCTGTCAGGTGCAGCATTACCGTTGTAGTATGGGGCTGGACTCTCTGGCTTCTCAGAGGGTTTTCAATGACCCTTCATGAGTGTGTCAGATCCTACTGGCAACTTACCAGAAAGAACCCCAATGCTTCAAGACAAAAGTAAACAGTTTCACACAATTTTCATAGATGCTAAAACACCAATACTAATATGAACACTGTATTTCAGTACTGCAATTCAGATTTGCTTCTGAGAAATAATCCAAGTGCCAGGACTTTTTTCAAAAATTGACAATATAACAAGAAAATGTTCCTTTCCATTGTATATCTAAAGTGAGGCTGGCATTACACCTCCATAGTAATATCGAATGGATTGTTTTTGAGAAAATTGTGTGATCATTTTCGCTTTGGTGTCATCCAGACATTCAACAATTTGGCATTGATCCTCAGAATATGCTGAGCACCCACAAATCTTGCTAAGATCAACACATTTTGTAGGCTGTGTACCACCCTGACTATTAGATGGCAGATTCCCGCAATACAAGGAAATGTCATAGTGTTGGCTAGTTCCTCAAAATATTTCTTTCTTCCCAGCAACATCACTTCCGTATTATCCAGATTTAGTTCCAGCCAGCTTCTCTTCATCCAAGCCCTCTGTTGACCAGGCACTGGAATAACTAGAGAGATGGTGCTGTCTGTATCAGCTATAAAGGCGATACAGATATGATCATCCTCTGTGAACTATTACCCAGGGACTCACTGGGGGTGATGAGCGCTCAGCATACTTTTAGGATCAAGTCTTTGAGCACTGTAGAGCAATCATTGCCAGAACACTTGAATATTCCCTCTCTTCTCTTGTAGTAGGAAGAACCATAGACCATGTCAAAGAAGTTTGCTGTGGGCAAGGTGATAAACATTACTCTTTGCAGGCGTCACTGCAATGATCTGATCCTGGCTGATGCTGGATTGTTGTTATAATTTGGTTAAGTAAATAAAGCTTTGGCCTTTTCATTTCTGCTATTGGGATGCGAGTGGGCTGATTATGTAGAAGATGAGAGTGTGTAGGAGTATGCTAATGCTAATGTTAGAGGTCACTTTTATCTTGATGCTTTAAAGAGCATTGAACAGAATGACTGTACAGGCTGCTCTGAGCTCAGAAACAGCTTGGGCTTTTTTTTGTTGAATTGTCATGACTTTGAAAGTTTGTGACATGCTACAGTGTTCACGATGGACAACCCTCAAAAATTCAATTACACAGTACAGCAACAGCGAAAGCTTAAAACTCTTGAGAGAGGCAATTGAGAATTCAGTAATAACGCAGTACAGAGGTTCTGACTCTCATTTACCCTAAGGCCTCTTTATATCTCTCTGGCAACTCTGCACATGGTGTGTCTACACGGCAAGCAGAAACCTACAGCAGCGAGTCGCAGAGTCTTGGGCTACAGATTCGGGCTGGCACTACAGTGCTAATAATAGCTGTGCAGATGTTCAGGCTTGGGCCCGAGCTCAGGCTGTGAAACCCAGAGAGAAGGGGCAGGCTTCAGGGCTGGAGCACCAGCCCAAGTCTGAATGTCTACACTGCTATTTTTATTCCCATAGGGTGAGCCCAAGTCTGTAGATCCAGGCTCTGAGACTCTCTGTGTGGGTTTCTTCTTGCTGTGTAGATGTACCCCAAGAGAGCATAGAATACATTTATATTCAATGTAAGACTCTTTTATACTGCCAGAATGGTGTAAATGGAGCCTTGGTGTGAATGGGAATCAGGCCCAATATCTGGGGCTGTGAACCCCAACATTCACAATGTATTCCTTTCATTCCAACCAAAACCCAAATCCCACAAACACTTGTGATCCTGCTTAACTTTACACTAGTAAGTAGCCTCACGGAAGCAGCGAGACTACATACAATGCAAAATGAAGTAGTGTTTGCAGGATCTGAGCATAAATCCATTTCCATTAGATGACCTTTAAAGAGAGCTGTGTAAAATATTTGCAATGAATTCCAAACTCCCTACTACGGGAGATATTCACATTTCATTGTAAAAACATTTTAAAAAGGAGGTTGTGTTTTCCTGAAAAAAACTCAACACTTTCCAATTTCCAGCAAAAATACCAACAGTTCCAAAATGCTGAATTTCAAAATTTCAAATTGTTTGGCCACAGATCAACTTTTTCACCTAAAACAAGTAAAATTTATTTTCCTCCCACATTTTATTGCAACGTTTGCAATAACCATCCACAGAGCACCAGGTCCCCAACGGCCTTCCCCAACCCCAGACCACATTGGGTGGCTGCACCCCAAAGGAATTTTTCAAAGTCAAGCTCCAAAGAGTTGAAGGTGCAGCTGAACATTGTTTGGGCCAGATCCACTGACTTCAGGTGCTTTGTGCTGCTCTGATGATGCAAAGCCATCAATCATAATGCTGGTTTAATTGGCCAGCAAAGGATGGCTTATGGCTGCTCTGGTCTGTGGAGCAGTACAAAGCAGTCAGAGAGTACTGGAGACCTTTGTTTCTTTTCTAGGGGATTACAGATGTCATTGTGTGTTATGGTCACTTTGAACCCTGCTGTGGTGAAGGGAGGGAACCTCCTCTTCGATGGGACAATTTGATATACATCTAGCATTCTGGCCCTGACGACACTGACTACAATACACACACACACACACACGTCTGCCAACATGGGCAGAATCATGTCCTCAGCCATCATGTTATATCCATAACTCTAAACTCCTATTGCTATCAGTTACACTTTGGTGGAAGATTTGGCTGCATATCCTATGTAAGGATGAGGGTCATAATATAATTTGCTGACATCCAGAAAAAATGTGCAATAATTTAGTTTTAGGTGAAAAGTTCCTAACTGTCAGGGTGGTTAAACACTGGAATAAATTGCCTAGGGAGGTTGTGGAATCTCCATCTCTGGAGATATTTAAGAGTAGGTTAGATAAATGTCTATCAGGGATGGTCTAGACAGTATTTGGACCAGCCATGAGGGCAGGGGTCTGGACTCGATGACCTCTCGAGGTCCCTTCCAGTCCTAGAATTTATGAATCTATGAATCTATTTGTGATTATTATTATTAATATTCTGGTAAATTTCTATGGCCTGTGTTATGCAGGAGGTCAGGCTAGATGATCACAATGGTCCCTTCAGGACTTGGAATCTATGTATCTAGGATTGTACAAAACAATTGTTTTGGTAAAACATGCCACATTTGGTCATCTATAATTTATCTCACCTTCATTGTCAACATTTTTGAGCTAGCACCCATCTGGAGAAGGGTGTTTATTTTAAGGTTCAGGAAGACAAAAGACAAAATATTTAAGTAACTCCCAATGCCATCTGTTTGTCAATGCAATCTTGCTAGCATAAAGGAAAGGAGAGCTCTATTTTACAGCTATTTCCTGCCACTGAAAGTTACCTGATTCAGCTGCTTCTTAACAAATTAATATTCTGCTGGTGGTGAAGCTTTGGAAAAAAACAATTAAATTATTTCCATCTCAATATCAGTGGATATTTCAATGCTGGAGATTTGGTTTTGGTTTTAATTTTCTCTAACCAATTTGACAAGTAAGATGTGATATGATATTCCAAAAACAGATGTAAACTAGCAAAGAGATCACACAAAGGAAAAAACTAATCTGGTTCCTACGAATCAAAATGCTCATCTTATATTGGTGGAGATGAAAGTTAAGGATTACAAGAAACCCACAAAAACTACAGGGAGTCCGGTGGCACCTTAAAGACTAACAGATTTACATGTGTCAGTAAAATAATGCCTGCTTCTGTAATTTTCACTCCGTGCATCTGAAGAAGTGTCTTTTTTACTCACGAAAGCTTATGCCCAAATAAATCTGTTAGTTAAGGTGCCACCGGACTCCCTGTTGTTTTTGTGGATACAGACTAACTCGGCTACCCCCGATACAAGAAATCCACAGAGTCTTAAAAAAAATGTTTGATAAAGGACATACCAAAAAGCAAACAAAGGGCATATTAAATGAAGAGCTAAAAGCAAAATGCACAGTTTGTTTGGAAAAGCACTCTCCAGTGATGGGATGAGTCATAAAAGACTTTTACTCAAGCAGTGTAAATAAACCACAAGATTTAGCATTTTGCACCTGCTGTTCTCCATGCACCCATTGTCAGCAAAAAAAATGTACTGCAACTCATTCATTCAAACTTAAGACAGCATTCTGTGCTGCTAAGCCTGATCCAAAGCCCAGTGACGTCAATTGGAGTCTTTTCATTTACTTCATTGGGGTTTGGATCAAGCCATTGGCATGTATGCAAATGTACTATCGACATGTATTTCTCACTTTAAAAAAATCTGCTTTACTTTTCACTTACATCATTTAGAAAATTACAAGAAAACGAACAATCTCAGACTCACTGACACTGGAGGCATCTCCTGAGGATGAATCCCTCAGCAATATGTTTTGCCTTTCATCATACTACATCTTTACCTTCCCACAAACCTTCCCTTCTTTCCCTTTTAGTTCTTTTCACTTGCTTCTTTTCCTGCTCATCTACATCCATGACGCTACGTACAAACCTTTCCTCCAATTTTCATTTGGGTGGATTCACTTGAATTTCAGATTTGAACAAACCTGAAAATGCAAAGAAGAGATAAAAAAAAGAAGTGAAAACTGCAGAATTTCACGTGGTTTCATGCTGACACCACAAAGCAACCCACATTCATTCAGAACCAATTTCACACAGAAGATCTGCAAACTTCAACCAACCGTCCAACTTACTTGGACTGAGTATCAAGTGTTTAAGGAAACCCCAACATAGGAGAATTTTATGTTGCTCTAGAAATCATAGCAAAAGCATCATAGAAGTTCTTCACTTCTCCTGGCCCTCTCCAGCACAGCACATTGGTCCCTCCTCTCTCCCATCCCCATCTGCCTTTTCAAAGGTCAAGATGGTTAACAAAAAACATATATATTTGAAATCAGTTCATTTCTTTAGACAATAAAGTGCTTTTTTGATTTAGGGTCTCTCTCTATCATATCAAGACTAAGCTGAAAATACAACTATATCAATGCAAACATTAAACCTGGCATTTTTAAGGCCCTGGTGGGAGTTAAGTACACCTCTACCTCGATATAACGCTGTCCTCGGGAGCCAAAAAATCTTACTGCATTATAGGTGAAACCGTGTTATATCAAACTTGCTTTGATCCATCAGAGTGAGCAGCCCACCCACCCCCGGAGTGCTGCTTTACCCTATTGTATCCGAATTCGTGTTATATCAGGTCGCGTTATATTGGGGTAGAGGTGTATTCAATTCCCAGGGATTTTCAACTAGCCCCCTTATGCGCCATTGGAAATCCCACCCAACAGGACTGTGCGCTAAGACACATGAAGTAATTTTAAATGAAAGATCTGACTCTCCTGTAATCCAGGCGCCGCGGCTTTAAGAAATATCAAGCAATTTGCAAAAATAAAAAAAAATAAAATAAAAAATAAAAATCAAAGAGTTGGCAACACTTCCTGATTTACACTAGGGTAAGTGAGATCAGAAATCAGGCCCATCATTTAATCTCCCATGTTCCTAATTCAACGTGCCCATATGCTCTAAATAGTGTCCCCTCTAGAAAAGGCAAGGAACACATTTCTGGCTTCAGCGATAGTAGTGTATCCACAGCCTGTGCCCTCTTTCCAAGAGATTTCTCTGTGTGAGCGCCAGTCCTCCTGTGCAGTCACTCCCCGAGTGTTTTTTTCCTTTCCAACACCTCTCAGCAAGGGCAGCCCGATGTCTCACCTATTGGCCAGGGCTCATCAGCAAGCGACATGTTGCATATGCAGCTTTGCGAAAACGTACACTGCAGAAGCAGATTGCAGACGCTGCCTGACAAGCTTGCCAAGCTTTTCCCATTGCTCACGTCTTCCCTCGTGCTTTCCATCTCTGACAAGGGGGCAGACGAGGTGCTTCCGGGAAGCACCGAGTTCAAGCACATCAGAAAAGTAAATGAAAGTTAATAGTTGCCTTTATTTCTTAATTAAAATTGAACAGAGTGACAAAAGGAGCAAAGAGCTAACAAATTGGCTATATAATCCCCTAGAACAGGACAAAACCCTGCACTGTTACATAGGGTACAATATTAACAGCCTATTAACATCTTCCCTGCACACAGTCTCAAGGAAACATGGTTGGCTGGTTTGGGGTCATGGCCTGTCCCCCCCACTACTGCCATTGGCTGCCAGGATAGGGTGTGGAGCAGCAGATCAGAGCACTTATGGGGGAGTGGGGGTGTTGATCCAGGCTTCCTTTACTCAGCCTGCTTTCTTCCAGCACCATGGCTCCCACAACTGATGCTCAACAACTCCTGATCCAATTCTCCACCCCCAGTGCACCTCTGCAGAATTAACTGGCTAGCTACTATACAAATCATTTACCTCCTCCACTTGATTGATATGACAGCCAATCAGCTAGTGAGGTCATGCCATGCTTTATGTCTACAGGCCATACAGATTGAAGGTTGCAATAAAATGATGACACACAGGCGTGCGGGCAGGTGTCTGAACTTTATTTCCTGGCCTCCATTGCTCCACATGGGGCAGGGTTATAAAAAGTTGCTCCCCTGTTACCTAGCAGGAGTCCGGATCCACAGCCTGCAGTCATTAGTGTAAATTACCCTGTAAGGCGATAGTTTTTGGCTGCTGTTGTTCATTCTTTATACTTGTTTACTCACCTTACCGGGGTGTTGTAGAGATTAATTAGTTAACGTTGGTTCAGAGCTTGGAGACTGTAAGGCGTTTTCACTTACCAATGTTCAAGCAGTGTTATTAATCGCTTATTCATCCTTATGCAAGAATAAAAATCCAGGGCCAGATCCTCAGCTGGGGTAAACCAGGGCTGGTCCTCTAACATCAATAGAGCTGTGTCAATATACACCAGCGGAGGATTTGTCCCATTGATTCTGGATGTGTTCTGATGTTTGGTCTCTCGCTGTCCTGCATCCCACAAAGCACTTTGCTGTTGGTGGAATTTAGTCTACTGAATAGACAAGCAGGCAATTGTTCTCTCTTTCATCCACACGGATTTACAAAAAAGATTTGCCAAGTAACAAAAGCAACATTGGCCTGATTCTCCCCTTGCTTACACCACGTCACACTGCTGTAACAACAATGGAGTTCCTCCTGATTTACACTCGTGTGAATGGAGAATTAACCCTGATGTGTGGTTTCGAACGGCCATTTGTTAAATACAAATGAGTGTTTTAGGGCTATATTCGGGCTTTGTGATCACCAAATATGCTGGAAAATATGTTATTAAAATATTTAAAATATTCAAATTTAAAATATTTAAAATATTCAAATTTTTCTCACCAAAATATAGAACAATGGTGCCATTTTGAGATAAAAAAACTGAAACAAAACAAATAAAAATGAGTAATTCTCAAGTATCCAAATTCTTCTGAGTCATCAAGGCCATATTTGTGGAGAATATAATATAATTCACCTGCCTGCATCTATGTGAACTTTCACATTTACAAGGAATACATCAGGTGTTAAATTCAATACTGTATTTTACTTGGAAAAAACTGAAGAGAAGGTCATTTATTGGCCTTTTGTATGATTAACATCTGCCATACAAAGATCCTTGAAGCTGCAATCTAGATTCCTGGTTTCTAAGCAATTTTACAAGTGATCTTCAGTATGTGTTTTAAGCTAAAAACAAATCTTACCACTAGGCGTTATTCATGTTAGAGTAGCAGAAGCACATACATTTTTTTGATCTTTTTGCAGAAAAAAGATGATGATATAGTAATACTCTGCTGCTTTAATGTAACTCCATTTATACCTTAAATGAGTCAAACTGAAATGACTTAGATAGCAGTGGAGGGCCATAAATAAAAAAAATATGATGTAGAACGTTATCAAGGACTTCACACAGCTCTTGAAATGTCACTGTCACAAACTGCACTATACTTTCAACAAGGTACAATACATGTCAATAATGTCAATGCGGAATCCACTTCTACTTTTTAGTGTATGCGCAACATGCCTTAGGTGGCACATGATCAAGATTCCTCACCAAATTTGGCCCGCTGGTTGGATCATTACCTTCCCTGGCTTGGGCCGGGCATGAACAGGGAGTGCAACATGAATGCTGATCGGTGAAATCCACTGACTAATGCAATAGAAGAACTTTGAACTCATATTACAAAAAATGAGCCTTTGAAAAACTTCATTACAAATTGTCCTAGTTCACATTTTTAAAATTAAGGCCTGGTCCTTTCAAGAATATGATGGAGAAAATCCCCTCTCCTCTGGCTGCCATCTGCCTTACATGGAGTATCACTTATAGACTTTTAAACTTTAAGGTCAGAATGGACCGGTGTGATCATCTAGTCTGACCTCCTGCACATTGCAGGCCAGAGAACCTCACCCACCCACTCCTGAAATAGATCCCCTAACCTCTGGCTGAATTACTGAAGTCCTCAAATCATGGTTTAAAGATTTCAAGATACAGAGAAAAAAGAACAGGAGTACTTGTGGCACCTTAGAGACTAACAAAATTATTTGGGCATAAGCTTTCGTAGGCTAAAATCCACTACATGCAGTAGAAAATACAGTAGGAAGATATATATACACAGAGAACATGAAAAAATGGGTGTTGCCATACCAACTCTAACGCGACTAATCAATTAAGATGGGGTATTATCAGCAGAAGAAAAAAAGCTTTTGTAGTGATAATCAGGATGGCCTATTTCAAACAGTTGACAGGAAGGTGTGAGTAACAGTAGGGGAAAAATTAGCATGGGGAAATAGTTTTTACTTTGTGTAATGACCCATCCACTCCCAGTCTTTAGTCAAGCCTAATTTAATAGTTCAGTTCGCAAATTAATTCCAGTTCTGCAGTTTCTCTTTGGAGTCTGGTTTTGAAGTTTTTTGTTGAAGAATTGCGATTTTTAGGTCTGTAATTGAGTGACCAGGGAGGTTGAAGTGTTCTCTGACTGGTTTACTTATTCTCTATGCAAAAGAATGGACACAAATCAGACACAAATGAAATGGACACAAATCAGACATCAAGAATTATAACATTCAAAAAACAGTGGGAGAACACTTCAACCTCCCTGGTCACTCAATTACAGACCTAAAAATCACAATTCTTCAACAAAAAACTTCAAAACCAGACTCCAAAGAGAAACTGCAGAACTGGAATTAATTTGCGAACTGGACACTATTAAATTAGGCTTGAATAAAGACTGGGAGTGGATGGGTCATTACACAAAATAAAAACTATTTCCCCATGCTAATTTTTCCCCTACTGTTACTCACACCTTCCTGTCAACTGTTTGAAATAGGCCATCCTGATTATCACTACAAAAGTTTTTTTTCTTCTGCTGATAATACCCCACCTTAATTGATTAGTCGCGTTAGAGTTGGTATGGCAACGCCCATTTTTTCATGTTCTCTGGTATATTGGAGACGCTGATGTTTCATACAAGGGGGTGTTTGAAAATCCCAGACATAGGAGTGGGAGTTGAGCAAAAGAAAACAAAAAGGTGGAATGGAAATGGCAAATACACATAGTTTCTTATGGTAAAAGAAAAAAAAGCCCACCTAAAATCTGTTGCTTATGTTAAAGAAATGACCACAGGTCAGTTTTATCTATGTGATCATAACTTACATCAGATGCTATCTGAAGAATTCCTTATCTAATATCAAAAAGCAATTCTGTCAGCCAGTCAGTTCATCCATCATAATCAAGTCCCACAAACCATACGTACATACATTCCAAAATGAAACAATGTATAAAACAACTATGGATTATTAGGCTCTTGTTCAATAAACCAGCCTTTGTTGGTCTGACAGAGCCCCAGGCATAAAGTAACCAACTCAAGAATTTTTCCTGTCACACAGCTTGTATGGTGATTATTTATTTTTTGGTCAGACACATTCAGATCTGTGATTTCCAAAGAACAGGCTGATTAGTTTCATTGACTAACATGGAAAGAGAATGGACCTATTATAATTTATATAACTGCTGAATATTAGAACATTATATATGGTTCCCATTGAAAGCAGAACCACTATCCACTTTTAGAAATTTATACCATGTTCATTTATGGACTGAACTAATATAACTCAAAATTAACTTCAAGTTATATTATGACAATAAATCAAATTTCAGATAACAAATATGGATTCAAATAGAACTTGGCAGTTTTAGATTTGGACAAGTATTTGTGAAGATAGATACCTCAATCTTATCTAGTGCGTGACAAGATATGACAAAGACAGGCATAACTTTGAGACTGTTGTATCTACTTTACAAATGTTATCCGCATTTTTGTGAGCCAGACCTCGGAAACATGAAAACTTCAAAAACTACTATATTGAGATATACCAGATGATATGGGCCCAAAAATATCCCCATTGATCTTTGTATGAATGTTATATTTATTTGCATATTCCTGGCTCGCTAGCTGGGTTTCCTGTGGAATCTGGAATCCAGGGTTTGATCACTAGGGGTAATCAACGCAAAATCCCAATGCTGGTCATGCAGATATCCAGCCTTGCAACCTTTGCTGTCTGGAGACTTGCATAGAATCAAGCCCTAAGACCTTTTCTTGAAGTCCAAATCCATTCAAGACATGGGGAATCTTGGGTATACAAGGATTCCTGGAAAGGACCCTTTATTTTGACACAGCTTGATGAAAGAAGATCTGTAATTCTAGGGATTCTAATACCCTTATTCATTTTGTGTATTACCTTACCCCATAAATAATTCCACTGAAATAAATGGGACTGTTTATGGCATAAAGCACTACTCCATGTGAATAAGGGGATCAAATCTATCCCTTCTGTAATAGAGATCTGGCTCAGGGCTATATATCTCATCAGGTATTTTGCTTAGCGAGATCAAATCATCTATAGATTTAATATTTTTTGTTCATTGCGTGTCTTCTTTTATAGTCAATCAATTCTGGTAATAGTACAAAAAAAATCTAATCATTATCCATATGAGTTCCTAGTTATCAGGCCATTTGATGATATGCTGCCTCAATGGATCTCAATTAGAATGTCTTCTGTTACTCTTTTAATGCCCAGATTCATGACTAACTTGACTAAATGTTCAGTATTCATAGTTAGCAGAAGTCAATGTACCAAAACTATTCTCAGGTAAATTGAAGAGCCGGTACCTGTACATTATTTGCTTGATGAACATCATGAATGAAACCATTAGTGCTGCTATTATCTGCCACACTACCGGAAACTTAAGTCAAGTTCCAGACTCATTCGGAATGCCAAACACCTTTCTGTTGGCAGTGTGCCAATGGCAGAAAATCAGCATATCTCTTCCTAGCTTTTTTTAATAGTACCATCCAGGAAAGCAATAATATTGAGTACCACTCAGTGAAGAATTCACAATCAATAATTTATTTAACCATATTTTTTTCTTTTTTCCCCCCATTCATGAATTGTCCCATGAACAGATTGCAATAGTATCAGCTGTATTTATTATTCAGAATGATTTGCTAATTTCCTCAGTGAATAATTCTTGGTCTAAAGGTATTTCTCAGATTAAGAATATTCACAATTTGCAAGTTTGTGCTGTGCTCATAAGGTACATAGGTCACATGGTACTTTCTCTTTGACCTCACTGGATGGCTTAAGTAACTAACCAACACAATGAAAAATAGCCAATCAAATTTAAAATCCCCTCTTTGTTCACGGGCTTCGAACCTTACAATTGCACTTAGCCTGCAGGAGCAGAGGGCGTGACATATAAAGCCTATATGTCAGAGTAACATTCACATCACTCCAACCCACCAAACTGGAAGGAGAATTTCTTCCTCCAACTCCTCCGAGCTCCTCTATATCTTGCCTGCACAGAGCCTGACACCAAGCCATTGGACACACACAGAGTTTTGCTATTGACTTCACGGGCAATGGGATCACATGAAATATTTGGGCCTCTGCATCTATTTCAGGTGGACATCTCTTCGAGGATTTCCTTGTATTTTTGCTGTCTAATCCAGTACCATTGACTGCAGCATCTCCCTGGGCTGCTACATTTTGAAGGCCTCTTTATGTGCTGTGCTATAAATACATGCAGTATAACTTTCTTTGTGCATTTCTGGGGACAAAGCCTATTAAAAAACATACAAACAAAGTAGTTTGTCAGTTTATTTAGCAAGTGGTATTGCTCCTTTCCTTGTCCAGCTGTGCAGAACTTGTTCAATAATGTACCATTTCACATATAATAAAGGACATCTTCGCAAGGAGACACCCTTCACTCACTTTTGAATGGGAGTTTCTTTAAAAGGGAAGATTATATTACCCAGAACTTAACTCTGATATTAAAAAAGCTCTTCATGTGCACCTGATATTCCACACCCTGTTTTCAATTTATCACCAAGATTATCCACTTTCCATAAATATTCCCAGGGGAAGACTTCCCCAACCTCTTATTTTAATGCCTTTTTATCTTTGCATTTAGAAAATCAGTGTTGATGATACTTATTTCCATGCCTTTCCCCCCGTCTACACGTGGCCCTGATAAATACTTGTAATTTCAAGATTTAATTTTGAGTCACTCCTCTCCTAACAAAAATGTTAATGTCATCTTTCCCCGTGGGGAGAAGATTTTTGCAGTAGTGTTATCTCATTCCTTTCTGAAGTGAAAAGACTGCTCACAGATTGATAGCTGATTCTGTTTAGTATTATTTTATTATGCATAATGTAGAAAATATTAAATAGATCAACAGAAAAATGAAGCTGTTACAAGCTGATCTCCATGGAATCGGAAAATGGAGGGGAAAATAAGAATTATTTGTAGGGGGGAAAAGCAAATTAAATTTACACATTTGAGATAATAAAGCATGTGGTTTATCTTCTATGGGTTCTCTAATCTAGCTTTACTTAATTGCGTTCTTTCTAAGACATATTGTTTTAGTTTTTTCCAATGGAATTTTTTTGTTGGGAGAGTATATAGTGTAATTACTTGGCTCCCAGCATTATCTTCATTTTTATTATAAAATGTCATGATTTTGAAAAGAAAAAATTTCATGCACTATATAATGTCAATCATCTGTCTTTATGAGATGGAACAGCATTCATTTTGTTCTAAATGGTTTTTAAGGGAGCAAAGAAACTTTCTTTCATGTACAGCCATTCTTAAAGCTATATTTCAACCTACTTTTCATGAGAGCATAGTCACAATTATGATCATCCATTTGAAAGTATATTTATGGTGTCAATTATAACAGCTTTTTTGTTTCTCTTTTATGTCCAGAATTATAGACAAAGTTGTGTCCAAGGGAAACAAACGTAGAGCAAATAGTAATATTTCCCCAAATTTCAAAGATCTATTTTAGTTTTAGAATCTTTAATTAAATATATTAATATTAATATTAATATTTTAATTGGAAATTAGTGTGGAAAACTCAACACATCTATCAAGTCATTCTGGGGGGAAAAGTTAACACCTGTTATTAACTCTGACACTTTTTAACCTTGAAAGCTAACAAAGATTTATTATGCTTATAGATGGCTGTGACCATCTATAATATTATTCATCAGATTACATAGAATATAATAGATGACACCAGAGTGACAGCAACGCTATTATTTAGCCCAGAGCCAGTGCTATCATCCAAAATCAAGAGACCTGGCTTCACTTCAAAGTTCTCCATTGTTTAATAAGTATTCTTCAGAAGTACTGTTGACTTTTAATTGGCCTGTTCCTGCATTCTATGCTCAGCTAAAACACCTCCTTAACATTTTGTAATAAAAATTAATCAATCAATGGGTGTTCCTATCTGTTAGTGTGAGTCAAACAAGTGTCATTGTAAGTAGAAGAACCTCTCACGCCAAAAGATGGCAGATCATAAAGACTGATGCTAGAGTCAAAAAGGTTTTGGACCTGATTCTAATCTCATTTAAACCACATAAAACCCCTGTACATTTAATTAAGTCAATAAAATTACACTGACCTTGTGATTCTTAACAGAGCGTCAGGTTTACTTTGCTATACTATTTTAGCTACAAATTATTTTGGGGCGTGTTTTGGTGTGGTTTGGATTTGTCAGGTCCAAAATCAAAGCCCATTGAAGTCAACAAGAGTCCTTCTATTGACTTCAAATCATTATGGATTGGGTCCTCAAATGTGCATAATACTGTATGTTTAAGATTGCAAACATGGCAAAGGTATTGCATGATGCAAAGAGGGTGATTTGGAAATTGATAAGGAGCTGTTCTCTGGTTTGAAATCCCTCACAAAATTTTACTGCAGTGTCCTCAATCTGACAATTTCAGGCTCTTTACTACATAGTATTATGGAAAACTACTCCATTTTAACAAATCTCTGGGACTTTTTTGTTTCTCAGCTGATGCCATTTTGTGCCCATGAAAATATCTCTGCCCATCATCTTTGTCTTGACGCTAGGTGCACTGTAGAGCTAAGTTAATACATCGGAGTGAATAATTTATTCAACAAATGTCTCTATTTTGACACGTTGTCATACTGGATCGGACAGCAGACCATGTAGTCTAGTATTCTTCTCTGCGAGTGGTCAATATGAGATGCTTCCGAGAAGGGTGCAAGAAATCCTGTTATAGGCAGTTCTAGGATAAACTGCAAACAGGAAAGCATCCACCTAAACCCCAAATTGTTTGAAAGTTTCCTGCAAGTAGTTTACCATTTTCAAAAATGTTAATTTGCCAAATAATACTAATGACATTGTTGCCATTGGGCACAAGCAATTCATTGCAAATATCCAGGAGCCAAAATTCAATGTCTGATCAGACACTTATAGTGGTTGTCAACTCTCAGGATTTTATCATGAAGCTTGCCCCAGTTGAGGTTTTACTTAACGTTCCAGTTCCTGTAGACTGGTGATTGACCCAGAATCTCAGCTTATTTTAAAAGGAAGTTTCCAGCCCTCCTGGCTGTATAGAAAAGCGTGAAAATGTGACCTAAGTAAACTCTAAAGTTGAAAAAACAGAAGGCAAAGTAAAAGAATCCTCTTTAAAAATAATAATAATACATTTTTTTCAACTCATGATTTTTAAGCCAGTCTCATGATTCTTTGAAGCCTGACTCACCTTTTTTTAATGCATGGTGGTACCGTATTTAGATCACATGATACTGTTTTTGTTCTCTGATTGGATAATTGTAATTTTTAGAATTAGGTTTCCATAGTGAGTGTGCTGCTGTACGAAAAGGAAGATGACCGTTAATATCATTGTTGCTACCACTATTGCACAATTGCACTAAATTTGATACAAAGTATATCATGTAAGGTGTCAATGGAAAAGTTACAATCTGGCAAGTATGATTATGCTGGTTAAATCCATGCATCAACACTGTATCTGAATTTATGAATATTGACTATGTATTTGTATCGCAAATGTGTTTGTTCTTGGGGTGACACCCACAAGGTAGTTTACATCCAGTCTCGCCAGCACATTGTGAATGAACTATACAAGCTTGATTGGCCAATAAGAAGAATCAACTCTCCAGATAGCTCTTCCTCAGGACACCTTGGACAACAAGGAGCCAATGCCTTGCCCCCGGGGTTCAGCAAAACATGTAAGGGCATGTGATGTGAACATGTGACCTCAGACTCCATCTTTATCAATAACTTTCCATCCACAGGGGCTCTGGGCTTTGATTGGGACAGTAACTTTCCATGCACATGGCAGAACATATAAATGGCACCCAAGACATCTCCATTTTGCCTTATTCCTGCTCTAATTCTCTGGACTGTGGATTTACAACTAAAAGGAATATTTTGAATTATGGACTGAGGACCTTCCAATCTTTTTGAAGTTACCAGAGAGACTTTTACAAGCCAATAGTCCTACTCCACCACTGCTATGATCCTGATTTATGAACACTGAAAATCACTTGTATGTATACGATTCTTTAGCCATGCCATAAGTCTCTTTTAATAAAATCTTTAGTCAGTTTACCAAGGATTGGCTGACAGTGTGATATTTGGGTAAGATCTGAAATATATAGTGACCTGGGGGTAAGTGTCTGATCCCTTGATATTGGTAGAACCTCATATATGGTGAATTGGGTTTTCAGTAACCTCTCACTATATTAGACCTGTTTGTCTGGATGGAAGCCAAGGGCTAGAGTGCAGAAAGGGGACTGTGTTTGGCTTTTTGTTAACTAGTGTGGTGCTACAGACGCTCCTTGTTAATGGTTTGGTGAATCTAATCATAGAATAAACCACCACTCTGGGAGGATTGTCTGCCCTATTTCTTGCAATCTGCCCTGAGTGTGGCATCCTCAGTGTGGTCCATTCCAGGCACAGTGAGTACTCATGTTCACCAATTCAAAATTCATTTCTCACTAATGTTCTTTAATATTTACTTACTATGTGCTGCCTCTGCCAACTTTGTTGGTAGCAGTCTGCTTCACTAGGATATGTGCAGACAGGCAACCCTAATGGGGTGCTGTAAGACTGTGGAGTGACTCAGCAGAAATATCACACACCAATAATCAGAAAGCTCTTTCTGTCAGAAATTCTCTAGAGGATTGATCCAAAGTCCATTAAAGTGAAGACTCCCACTGACTTCAGTGGGCTTTCGATCAAGCTTTGTAACCAGGAATCAAAGCAGGTTACCCTAAGCAAAAACAAACATAAGAATAAACCTCACCAAGCTGGCATTTAACTCAGTCCTTGGAAGCTGTGTGTGGAAATCTATTTCCCACCGATGTTCTCCTCCTCCTAGCTCCTTACCAATCACTCTCATTGCCCCTGTGCATAGGGAGAGAGAAGTGTACAGGCCCACCAACAGGAATTCCAGTTCCCAGGATCAGGGCTGTCCTTAGGGGGGGATGGGGCCTGGGGTGGAAGTGACGAATCCGTCACTTCCGGGACCAACCCCGTGGGGCCTGGCCCTGGAGCAGTAGCACATGCCTGGGAGCTCTGCGGCCCACCCTGGCAATTTAAAAGGACCCGGGGCTCCCAGCCGCTGCTACCAAGGACCAAATGTCCCGATTTTATAGGGACAGTCCCGATTTTGGGGTCTTTTTCTTATATAGGTTTCTATTACCTCCACATCCCCGTCCCAATTTTTCACACTTGCTGTCTGGTCACCCAATAATCAAGAAGCACAGAATACAAGGAAGTGTTATTTACTTCTTCTCATAACACAAGAACTAGGGGTCACCAAATGAAATTAATAGGCAGTAGGTTTAAAACAAACAAAAGGAAGTATTTCTTCACACAATGCACAGTCAACCTGTGGAACTTTTTGCCAGAGTATGTTTTAAAGGCCAAGCCTATAACAGGGTTCAAAAAAGAACTAGATAAATTCATGGAGAATAGGTCTACCAATGGCTATTAGCCAGAATGGGAAGAGATGGTGTTCCTAGCCTCTGTTTGCCAGAAGCTGAGAAGGGGCAACAGGAGATGGGTCACTTGATGATTACCTGTTCTGTTCATTCCCTCTGGGGCACCTGGCATTGGCCACTGTCGGGAGAAAGGATATTGGGCTAGATGGACCTTTGGTCTGACCCAGTATGGCCATTCTTATGTTCAAGAAAATATCAACTTCCACTGGATACAAAACAGATTTTGACTTTGGTATGTATCTGGATACTGAAGTTCCAATCTCTATCCTCAATTCTCTGAGCCACCCAATCACTTCTAGTAGATCTTACAACCATTAGTATTCCTACATGTTTTATTTTATAGTTCGGTGAAAATGGACCATGACCACCATTCCCCTGTACAGATGATAGAATTAGTTTGAGACCATTGAGCACTGAGACCTTTTCCAATGTATTGCAATTAAACACCTGCGCTGAATAAGCCACGTGGAATTTCCCAGATTGACCGATAGCCCTCATCTTTCCTTTTCTCCACTGGGTGGTGTAAAATGGTTAAAAATATTGCTTCAACTTTTCTTTATAAAGTAGCTTTGTCCCACTTGGTTTATCTAACTGTATTTCTTGTTTGCGGCATTTATGGTTAGTGCGTTTTAAAGGAGATTTTAAGAACTGCAACCAAGCGAATAGACATCAAGGCAAAAGTTGCTTGAGCAAACAAGAACGTGCGGATAAGCTAGGCAAGGTGGCTCTGGCCAGCACTGTGCTGGCAGACAGTTAAGCAAGATCCAGAATGCCATTGAAGTGAAGTAGGTAGCAAACTGACCCATCTCAGTAATAAGTCGGTTCCACACCATGGTATTAGAAGGCTCTCAGGGTATGTCTACACCCAGCCGCTAGTTCGGCGGCTGGGAATCGAAGTTCTGGGTTCGACTTATCGCGTCTTGCCTGGATGCGATAAGTCGAACCAGGAAGTGATCGTCGTCGACTGCGGTACTCCAGCTAGACGAGAGGAGTACCGCGGCGTCGACGGGGAGCCTGCCTGCCGCGTGTGGACCGAGGTAAGTTCGAACTAAGGTACTTCGATTTCAGCTACTTTATTCACGTAGCTGAAGTTGCGTACCTTAGTTCGAATTGGGGGGTAAGTGTAGACCAAGCCTCAGAGACATTACAGTAAGATCCAGGCCATTTCTGCTCATTAGAGATCAGGCTACCTACTTTTCCAAAGATTTTTCCATTGGATTAGAGAGGGACACACAACAATTTGCTGACCAGCAATAACTTAGAAAGGCAGAATGCTAGGCTGCCACCCTAAAGCCATCTCTCTGGGGAGGAGAATGAGACACCATTCCAAGAGATGTAGGAGGAGAGCTGGGATTACAGTTGTACCCCTTTATCACCCACGAAGATGGCACCAGCTAAGGGGAAATATCAGGGTCTCTCAGTGAGAGGACAGGTTAGTGTGGTTGAAGGGGATTGTGAAACTCACTTTCTTCATTGGGCCAGATTCTCAGCTGCTGTATATTGGTGCAACCGCAACTTAAGTCAATGGAACTATGCGGATATATAGCAGCTGACCCTTCTATTTAGCCAGAATGTGAAGAATATTTGGGGGTTTTAGATTAGTGTAAATGCAAAATTCCCTATAGACTCTGGTGGAATGAGACCTGGCAACCCCAAATACGCTGGTTTATGAGCCTGATCCTGAGAGGTGCTGAACACCCATAGTCTAATTTTACTTCAGTGGTGTGACAGATTTTCGTTACCAATCTGCCTGGAGCGTCAGGTGATCAGGCTGATGCCGCAGGATCATTTGTGGAGGAGATGACGTAACACACCAAGTGTTTAAATTTAAAAGCTTTAATAATAAAATACAGCAGAGAGTGCTGGGAATGCTCCCACATCACTCAGGGGAAGAAAGAAAGCATTAGAGCCCCAAGCCGTAACCCACTTTCATACTCACACACACACTATCCAAGACTGGCCAGGCCTGGGTGTAACGTAAGAAGAAGAGGGGGGAGGGGTGGATGAGAGTTCTTGTCCTGGGCCCAGGTCATCCGGGGAATCCGCTGTAATCTCCAAATTGGTCCAGCTCTCAGGAGGGTTTTTAAGTCCTGGTTCCTTTGGGAGTGTCGTCATCCAGGGCCTTCTGTGCCTGGTGCTCTTTGTACCAGTCCCAATCAGCTTGCTGTGGCCTTCTTGGCTGCCCAAAACACACTGGCTCCGGAGAATTTGGTTTTCCCTTCTGTTGGCCTTCACCGTCGCCGCCTCATTCGCTCTGTTTTCGCTGCTATCTTTGCAGCTCTGCTCCACTTAGTTCTCCTCTTCTCACAACTGGGCAACTGTAGATTTCTCATTTGTAGATTTCTCGTCGAGTCTATGACCTTGGGCTGGGACCAGCATCTTATCTTCAGCCGGAGCTAGCTAAAGTGCCGAGTTAACCCGTTCTCTCCTTTTTTCTTCCCCCCCCCCCCCCTGGCCTCTCGTACTCCTGCAAAGGAATCTTCCATACCCCACTCACACACCTTTGACCCTCCCCAAAATGCTTTGCGATGCTTGCAACAGCGTTAGCCACATACAATGCTGATCTGCCTTCCCCGGGGACTCCCTGAGGGAAGGGGCCATTGGGGTGTGACAGTGGGAGTTGTGAGTGATCAGCACCTCAAAAATCAGGGCCTATGCTTGACAAATCAATGCTAACAAAAATCTGAGGATTTCACACAGCCCACAGCTGTGAGGGTTAATTAAATTTGAAAAGCAACCTGAGATCTGCAGATCAAAGGTGCTGTCTTGGTGAAAGTTATTATAACTTTAAAAAAAAATCAATTTCCAGAAATCTGCAGCTACAGCTTTTCATCTCTTTCCCTAGTAATAGCTTGCATGTGTCCCTCTGAAGGATAGACAATTTCTTGGTTGATTCTGCCTCAGCCCAATTAATGAGTCTTCCAGCTACAGCTTGGAGAATTTGCCCTGGACCCTTCTCAAGCAACAGTATTGCTAATGTAATTAGTTTGATTTTGCCACAGTAATAGAAGAATGACATTTCAGGAATGCATATTCTAACGCATTAGTCTGATCACATCTTCTTTCCTTTGGCCACTTAAGTATATTCTTTCTCTGAATGTTTGACTATCTTGAATCTTTTATGCAGTCTTATATAGTTTGGTACATACCAGTACATGATTATATATACTCTTTTCTCACAGCTGAAAGCCCTTCAGAAGTATTCTTCTATCATCTCTGGTAAGAATATGATTTTTTCAAAAAGATTTGTATTAATCATGCTATTAAAGGGAGATTTCTTCCACTGTGAAATATTCTAGTTAACATGCTTTCCCCCTAATATAAATAATTAGTCAAGAGGAGTGTGGATGTTTGTCGACATATGACAGAATATACAGTATTAATTTGGAAGACGGAGTGAAGATATTGTTGAACTTATATAAGTTTACATCTGGGAGTTCCTATCCCTTGTTTTCTATGCATCACTGCTAAATTTGGGTAGAGTGTTAGTGACCGATTACTAATTACTCTTGAAGACCAAATGAGAGCAAATGCTTTTCCCAACCAGCTATCAAACACAATCCATACACTGTGTTGAGTGCAAACTTGTCCCCTTCTTGGGTCTGGCTTTATTAACACAAATAAAAAATAATGCAATGTGATGGCTTGCCTGCTGCGACGGTTCCTCTCTCAGGATAGCTTAGTCCAAACCCTAGATCCTCTCCATTATATCTGGTTGAGGTAATGAGTCACTTTCCTGATTTAGCAAGCAATTAATTATTCGCAGAGAAATCAATGCCTGGTAACAGGGTGGGGTGCTTGGAGCAAACACTACCAAACTGTTACAGTCAAATAGGAGAACCCCATTGAAGACAACCGGAAGGGTTTTTGTATGTGAAACAGCTGCAGTATCAGGCCTAGATATTCCAAAGAGTCATTTTATACAGAATTGTGACCAACCAAGATACATTCATTTTAATCTAACAATAATTAGTAGCAAAGAATTTCAAAACTATATGAATGAAATATTATGACTGAGAATTTAAACACACCACTGTCAGGAAAGTAAAAAGTAACCATGTTTCCACAGCAAGTGGGTAACGTTGTACATAAAATGCCAGATATTAATCTGGGCTAAATTGGTATAGATCCACTAAAGTCAATGGAGTTATGACAATTTACATCAACTCAGACTCGCCCAGTATTTGATATTAACTTTTATGCCTTAATATGTACGTCCTGCAGCTGAGTTACAATGCATTATTGAGGCAGCAGGTTACATTGGCAACATAATCCACACTACCTATCCATTGTGCCTCAATCTTCTATTGACAATACAGTCTCTGTGTCTTTGTCTCTGCTGAGATTACTAATGGCGATGGCCATTTTTTGTAATAGACACCTGTACACAAAGATCAGGATTGAAACCACCAGTTCATTTCACACGGGCTGTCTACTACTAACACTTAAGAACAAGCTGGGCTGAATTTGAAAAATGGAGATGGAGTATGGTCTTGTAGCTGAGGTGCTTGACTGGAACTGAGAAGATCTGCATTCAGTTTCTGACTCTGCCACAGACTTCCTGTTTGACCTTGGGCAAGTCACTTAATGTCTCTGTGCTTCTGGTCCCCCATCTGTAAAATGAGGATAACACTTTGTGTCCCACCCATTGTTTGTCTTGACTATTTAGATTGCAATCTCTTCAGAGTAGGGATATTTTCTTACTGTGTATTTATACAGCACCTGGCACAATGGGATCTTGATCTTGGCTAGGGCCTCTAGCCATGACTGTAATACAAGAGTGATACTTTATGAAAAGTCTTGTTCAAACTTGACTATTACCTTGAGTATCCAGTATATGAAATAGGACCAAGAAAACCATTATCTTGTCTCTGAAATGAATTCTAATTTCCAATTACATAAAATTCCATATGCAGCATGTGCAACAAAAATAAAATGTAATGCAAACAAATATGTATTTATTAATGCATCTTCAGGAAGGGTTTTATTGAAGGCCAGAAGTTAAACTGCTTCCTTATTGGCACTAATGGCTGCAATATATTACAATTTCTGATAATATTGGCTTACATTTTGACACACAGTTAAGGTAACCTTCCATTTCTTTTCTTTCATATATGAGAGGCCATTGAAAATACTAGAGAATAAAAGAGACTGTCATTAGTTGTCATACTGTGTCTATAATTACTTACTTTGTTCCAGAAGCCATCACTATGATAAATTTGCAGTTTTTCCCATCTGCCAGGACTAGTAATGTGCAATACATTTAACAACTGAATTTGCATATAGAAAGTATCATTGACCTTTGAATTTAAAAAAGACAAAGATTTACAAGGACACCCTTTTGAAACAAACTGCTCGGTTTAGGTGAAGCAGGATTGTGTTGTGGGGAGGTTGGGGGGGTGGAAACCACCTTGCGTCTTTCAAATAAAGAAGTAGTTGCACTTTCTAATGGAAAGGGAGCCCTTTTGAAATAGCGCTCTCACTAGTGCCCACATGTCATGAGAAAAGAAACAATTGTCCAGGTATGGGAAAATACTAAGACTGGGATTAGCAAAAGTGCTCAGGACTGGCCAAATGCTGAATCTATTGAAGTCAATGGGAATTTTGCCAGTGACGCCAATAAGAGCAGTCAATCAGTGCTGAGTGCTTTTGAAAATCCCATCCTAAATCTTCTCAGAACTGTCCGGGCGGTCCAGGGTGAGATTCTGATGCAGCACAGAATTCACAGACAAAGGCAGGGGTGGGGAGTGCAGCTAACGAGCTGTAAGCCACCTTTGCCTCCTCCCAATGCTGGGCTGTTCTGAGGACTGGAGAAGCACCCGGCTTAACTTGACAGATTTGGGGGCCTACCTAAATTACAGCAGCTTCCCTGGACTGCCCTATGGAATGCAGTGCTGCCCAGAATCTCCATAGCACTGCAGTCCGCAGCCTAGGGTTGCCAACTTTCTAACTGCACAAAACTGAACACCCCTTTCCTGCCCCTTCCCTGAGGCCCTGCCCCTTCTCTGAGGCCCCGTCCCCGCTCTCTCCATCCCCCACGCCTTCCGTTGCTCACTGTATCCCACCCTCACTCACTTTCACCGTGCTGGGGCAGGGGGTTGGGGTCTGAGACTGGGGTGAGGGCTCTGGGGTGGGGCCGGGGATGAGGGGTTTGTGGTACAGGACAGGGCTCTGGGTTGGGGCATGAGGGGAATTGGGCTATGGGCTGGGGGTGCGGGCCCAGGTGGGGCCAGAAATGAAGGGTTCAAGGTGTGGGAGAGGGTTGCAGCTGGGGGTGCAGGCTCTGGGGTTGGACCAGGAATGAGGGGTTTGGGGTGCAGGAGGGGGCTCCGGTCTGGGGCAGGGGGTTGGAGTGCAATGGGGGAGGGCTGTGGGCTCTGGTTGAGGCAGGGATGAGGGGTTTGGGATGCAGGAGGGGAGCCCGGGCTGGGGCAGGAGGTGAGGGTGTGGGAGGGGGTTCAGGGTCTCGGTGGAGCTTGCTGCTTCCTGGGAGCTGCGGTCACCAGGTCCCTGCAGCCCCATGGCCCATGGGCAGCCAGGGAGGCTCTGCACGCTGCCCTCTCACCCGGGCTGCAAGGACCTGGCAGGCAATCTGTGGTAGACCAGGGAATTGAACCCAGCTCTTCCAAGTACTAGGCTAGCACCCAAACCACCCTCATTCCACTACTTATCTCACTAGATACTGTCACAGTTCGGGGCAACTCAGTCCCATGAGAGGCTATGTCCAGTGGATTACCCACAGTTATACGTTACCACACAACTCTGTATAAGCAAGCACAATAATTCTTAAGGTGAAAGCATTAAAAACAATAAAAAGAACATACATGAATGATAGAAAGCTTACCACAGATCACCACCTTAACTCCAACCTCATGCTCCAGTAGGTTTCAGCCCTTCAAAACCCACTACAGGGTTTTCCCCATAGTTACACGTTCATAATTATCTTTGCTTCAGAACCAGAACTCAGTCTGGGTAGGTCAGCCTGTTTGTTTATACAGCTTGGGCCTTTGATCTCCAACCTCTGGGATCACCCTCTCCTCAGGGCACAGCTTCAAAAGGCTGCATTTTTGCATAACCAGAGGTGTGGAATTTGCATTAACCTCTCCCAGGAAATCCACTTCACATTATTGTCCCAAAAGGCTATTCTTGTCTGGCACAATTTCACTATAGTGCTTTGAACTCCCATGCCTCACATCACATCTTCCCCCTACAGAGATTACATACAATCCCGACCCACAATAATACATAAACTTTGCATTTAGTACAATAAGGTTTTCCAAGGATATTGCAGGAAACTGCCATATCTGACAGATACATTTTGTGAAGGAAAAGAGATAAACACTGCTTCAGTGGCAAGTGTACCCTCCAGTCACGTGTGTAGTAATGTGATGGGAAAATGGAACCAAGGAAAATTGTAAAAGCAGCTGTCTCTTGACAAACCTAGCTTTGTGAGTTCAGCAAATGTATAGTCTGTAAACTTGAGTTATTGGGAACATTTCTCTCTAGCATTACCTAAGAGAGTGTAAAACTCTTTGGTTCAAATTCTTCCCCCTGTTGCACCTGTGCAATTCCATCGACTTCATTTACACATGGGCAAACTGCACAGAGAAGTATCCCCAGAGCATACAGTGAATTAATGGCGGAGCCAGGAACCGAAACCTTCAGATCCAGCTCTCAGAACCCTGTTCTAACTACATCATCTCTCCTGGCTGGTTACTTCAGTGCCCACCCATCAGTACAAATGAGTGTAAGAAATAGAAGAAATAAAAATAGAGGAATAATGCCAATTAATATAAACAATCTAAATTAAGAATGAGATAACAAAGGTACTCCAGCGAATGGAAACAGTAAAAGCAGGCTAAGGCGTGTGCTCATGAGAAGAAACAGGAGGAGGCATAAAATAAATGTTTCAATGTGTGTGTGTGTGTGTGTGTGTGTGTGTGTGTGAGTGAAATCCTGCTTTTACTATTCAACCTATGATACTTCTATGGCCCCTTATCTGAGCACCTCTTTTAATGTATTTATCTTCACAATTCCCAATAATAATAATATGATCCTCTTTTACAATGGGGAAGGGAGGTACAGAGAGATTAAGTCTGTGGCAGACTAGGAAAGTGAACCCCCGTCTCCCAAATAAGCCCTCTAACTACTGTGCAATCCTTCCTCTCTTCCCTTCTGAGTGAGTGGAGAGCATTGGCTGAGGGAGATCCAGAGCCAAACTGTAGACTAATTTGGCTCACAAGGCCCCAATTCTGCATGGGTGTGCTAAGGGAAGAGCGTAGGAGACACCTTGTAATCGCTTACATAATCTTCCCTCCTAGGGTATGTCTACATACCAACTAGACTCCATGGGTCATGGTGTATAATCAGCTGAACCTGAGCATCTAGTGCGACGCTGTGGCCAAAATTGATAATGTCATCCTTGGATGTATAAAAGGGGACTCGAATAGGAGTAGGGAGGTTATATTTCTTCTGTATTTGGCACTGGTGCAATCACTACTGGAATAATGGGTCCATTTCTAGTGTTCACAGTTCAAGAAGGATATTGATAAATTGGAAAGGGTTCAGAGAAGAACCACAAGAATGACTAAAGGACTGGAAAATTTGAGAGACTTTAGGTGTTCAAACTAGTTAGCTGAACAAAGAGAAGGTTAAAGGGTGACCAGCACCATTTATAAATAAATACTACATGTGGGGGGAAAATTGATAATGGGATCTTCAGACAATGTATAACAAGATCCAATGGCTGGAAGTTAAAGCTAGACAAATTCAGACTGGAAATAAGGTGCAAATTTTTAACAATTAGGGTAATTAGCCCCTGGAACAATTTACAAGGATTGTAGTGGAGTATCAATCATTGGCAATTTTTACATGGAGATTAAGTGTTTGTCTAAAAAACATATGTTCTAGTTCAAAGAAGAAATAATTCAGAGAAGTCCTATGGCCTATGCCAGGGATAGTCAATAGGCAGACCCGGGGCCAAATGTGGACGCTTTTGAATGGACCACAAAATATTTTTATTATTATTCTCACTGTTATTATTTTTGTATTATTTTCTCTGGACCTTGACTATCCCTTGACCAAGAAATTTGGACCTTGACAAAAAATAAAATTGATTACCCCAGGCCTATGCTAGTGGTCAGAATACATGATCACAGTGGTCCCTTCTGGCCCTATAATCTATTAATCTCTTTGTCATCTCCCCATCACTTTGCTTTGACCATGATTGTAGCACCTCTTTCCCCCTGGCTGAGAGAACATACTATAGAGCAGGGGTAGGCAACCTATGGCATGCGTGCCGAAGGCGGCACGTGAGCCGATTTTCAGGTGCACTCACACTGCCGGGGTCCTGGCCACGGGTCCAGGGGGCTCTGCATTTTAATTTAATTTTAAATGAAGCTTCTTAAACATTTAAAAACCCTTATTTACTTTACATACAATAATAGTTTAGTTCTATATTATAGACTTACAGAACAGACCTTCTAAAAATGTTAAAATGTATTACTGGCATGCGAAACCTTAAATTAGAGTGAATAAATGAAGACTTGGCACACCACTTCTGAAAAGTTGCTGACCCCGGCTATAGAGATTTCCTTTGAGGCAACAGCCAACACAATTCAATCTGTCAGCAAGGGGCACTTGAACATTAGCATGGCCAATTCAGACATGAAACACAACATAGCTTTCTATTTCTTAAAAAAAAGGCTTTACATATATTTGTATAATTTTATATTCCTGACAATATTCTAATTTACCAAAGTAAGAAAAATGATCAATGCTGACAGATTTTCCCAAAAGACTGTACACTGGCTTCTATCTTCAGTCCTGTCTCTGCTGCTGTCCTTTTGTTAACATCAGTTTTTGTATTGTCAATAGCTCTCCCATATAACTCTTGGGAAGAAATTGCTGTAGTTCAGTTTACCGTGTCTTGAATGAATTATTCATAAATGTCATCCGGACTCATGAAAAGTTAAGATATTAGTTCAGAACATCATCACAAATATAATTTTAACACATACTACACAGTCCTTAACTCCTACACCACAATGCTTTCCCAGTAAGCTATGATGATTCAAGATGAAATGACACTTACAAGACAAGTTAAAAAGCAATAACTTAGGAAGTGTTGCATTTTGAAGATCTCTAAAAACTGGTTGTTTGCGCATTCTTAAAAGGTTTGTATAGTCTTGGTACAGCATCCTTTCAAAGATGTTTTTGCAATTCTCCCCAGAATGGTGTGTGTTATCATTTGAATGCACTCAAGTGAATTTTTTCTCTGTGATTACACCACAGGAAAAAAAAACAAGAGATTTTCCTCTAACCACACTCCCTTGCCATTGAAATTTTATACACATTCTCTCCTGTGTACATTAATAAAGTCTTACTTGCATCCCACCAGCTATTAATAAACTGAATTGCAACACAGTCCTGAATAAGAGATGACAAAAGAGAACGTTAATAATGGCACTGTCACTAATACAGCAACATGTTCTGTTCCCATAGCTGTTTGAATATCAGTCTAATCTATTTTGGGGATTGCATGAAGTTTCCCAGACTTCTTTTGTGGCTGTAGAATATCACCAGCAAATGGGCCTGCAAAAGAACTCCTCCTGCAAACAGAAAATCATTAGTAAAAAATGACAACCTGAGAGGGAAAAGACCAGTGATATTGTTAAACAACACCTTGGACATGCTGTCCTCTCCTCCTACACTGAACAAGCTGTCAGGAGAAAGAGCTCTTGCAGAGATGATATGCACTGAAAGACTGGCTGAAGATGTTGTATTTGGAAGGACTCAGCATTATTGTACTATCTGTGCCCAACAAATTCATACCAAACGAATCTCCTAGCTACAGTAGCTGTGGAAAAGAATAGACAATGCTAAGTGAAGAGTAGACAGTTCATAATTTTTCCAATGCCCTTTCCTTTGCGACTTGTGATTTTCTCCCTTATTATAATTTATTAGATAAATGCCTTTAGCAAAGAATTCTTAGTTTGTAAAGCCTCAGTCCACCAAAATACGTAGGAGCAGGTTTAACTTTAAGCATGTGAGTCACCCCATTTAAGTAATTTAAATTACTTGATTGCGTAAAATTAAACACATGCTTAGGTCTTTGGCTGGATTATTGCCAAATATTTAGGCCATCGTGTTCTTTATATTTAAGTACTTTATATTTAATATCTGAGAGGTGTTGTTTCAATTTGATAGGCCATGTAGCGCCCATGGTATTACGTCTGTTCCTTGATTGGTTGAGCTTAGCGCTTAATATCAGCCTTCTGATGTGGAGAATCAATTTGAAATTCACTTTCCATGTATATTCTCCAACAGTCTCTGTGTCACCAAACTTTTCTGTTGTTGAGCATGTTTTCTGGAAACCAAACAAAAAAGGCATGAATTTGTGATGGGTAAATATTCATCAGCAAATTTTGCTTAACACAAGTAAGCAATATTGGACTATTGGGCAATGATTTAGGGTCAATGGGTCACATTATGGGTATAATTCCATTGCTTTAGCTTAAAGCAGATCTGAATTTGGCCCAGTGATTCGAAGGCCCAAGTGTGGTGGCTCAGGCTCAAGCACTGACCATATGGTGAAGTTAAATTAGGAGCAGTCAGAGAAGCTCTCTTGCCCTGTCTCTGTACAATAACTGGGGTTGATCTTCCCTCAATCTGCCTCCCATTGGCTTGCTAACAAAAACAAAATCAAACACCTGTGTACCAGAAATGGAGTTGTTTGATTGCCAGCACTGATCCATCTGCAGAACATATCATTAGCCAGCTTCTTTTCTTTGGGTGAGCTGGGAGGCAGATTCATTAGAGAGAGCGTCCACAGCATAATTAAAGAAACAATATGATTTCTCATCTTACTGTTCTCCTTTAATTTCATGTTCCCTTTCAGGCTACAACAGTGGTGCTGAATACAGATAAAGTACTGCATCCTTTAACCCACCCCAGAGTAATTCTCAGGTATTGGATGCAACCTGACATGCACATTGTGAGTACCTTTTCTATATCATCCTGTCTTCTAGGTTGGCCCACTTAGAGGGCAGGTTTTTCAAGCGTGCAATCCCACCCACTCTGTTTTTTCCTACCAAACTCCAGGCCCACTCATACAGTCAAACCTACTTAAATACTACAATGATGGGGCTATTTTAGAATGACAGATAAAAGCCTAAGGAGAATCACACATTGATGATGCAGAAATCAACTATTCTAGGCTGAATCCAAGGAACATGCCCAGTTCAGGATATTTGCATAATCCTTGTATCGTGTGTCTGTGTGGGGGGTTCCACTTGTGTTTTCGACTCTAGTGGCAGATGACCTTGAGATCATGGGGTCTGCAGTCTCCTGTGCTCTGGGAAGTGGCCGACTCAGAGCATGGGATATTCAGGATCTGAGCACATATTTTTGAGGACTGCGTCTCTCTCCTATTTGGGACCTGACATAGGATTTCAGGTCCTTCATTCCTTCTCCCCACTCTACCTCCCACACTCTGGGGACCATACTAGAATCACGGAGTAAGTGAGAAGTCCTCAGGCCCTACATTGCTTCTCAGGCTACAATAACTGACTTATTTAGGAAATGGTTTGCTTAGGACTTCAGTTTCTCTGTTTCCTATTCTATGGGGCCTGACCCACAACATCTATCAGTGGCCATTCTGTACTGTCATTTGCAGGGGCACTACTCCAAGATCACAGTAAGCAGAGGCATATGAGAAGCTAGCACCGTATATCCAGTGACATATACTCAACAGAAATGGTCATATCTAAAAATGCAACCGACATGAATGCAGGGAGGTGCAACAAGGAACTGAATGTGGCTTAGAGAAGTTGTATAGTGTTGATAAAGGCATTATTATCCTTAAGTCTTTCATTGGCTGAGATCTGGTTCGTTTGCAGGTGTGCACACAGTGGCATAAGCAAGAAAGCATGAACAAGTAATAGGCACAAATTGGGCAGGAAAGAATGTTAATTTGTGAGATGAAGACATAACATATTCAGCCCATCAATTACATCTTAAAATATCTGCCCCCGTGGCCAGTCACAAAGATTCAGAGCACTTCAGAAAGAGAAGACAGCTTCTAGCTGCTGAATAAAAACATATGTTACATGGATATTTCAGTCAACCTCCAAATTCTAGAGCTATGACTCCCACACAGAAATACTCAAATAGTATGATTAATTGGCTGGGATAGCGCTGCTTAGTCGTGATTTAGGGCCTGACCCAATTCTCATGAGCGAGTCAGCAGGAGTCTTTGGCTTGGTGCCGAGGAGGAGGTCTCATGGGGGGCATGCTCACTGCTACACCCCTTCAGGGGATGCGGATCGGCTGGCCACTGTATATGGGGCACAGGAACATGTCCTGCCCTCACTCCATTCCCTTTCCACCCCTCTCCTGCACCCCAGGAGGCACACAGGGGAGGAGCTCCTGTGCTCCAAGTAGGGCAGCGACTGTCAGTGTGCCAGGCTCCTGGAGCCTCCCCATTACACACCCATGGAGTAGTCGGGGATAAACAGGCTCTTCATTCTTACACAGGCTAAACTCTCCCTAAAACAATGGGGCCCTTACTCCATATTTACTCTGCTTTTACTCAGTCCTTGCACAGCAAAACAGTTATTTGCCCTGCATTAACAAGTGTTTCCTTTTACCTGTTTCTAATGTACTTGCCATAGGTTCAGTCAGGTAAGCCTTTTATTGTCTTACTGTGGCAGAGTCTGAAAAGCAAGGCTGAGCAGTGTCTACTGCACCCTTCATAGTCTTCAATACCTCAATTACCTCTTCACCTTATAATGCTAAATCAACTTGTCAGCTTAGCTACTTGCTCACACATCTGCCAACTAGCCCAAGTAAAAGCATCCTGCTCTGTCCTCTTAAAGTGTAACATCTGAGTCCTTTATTGCATCTAACATTCCCCCCATCCAAAAAAGTGCCATAATATTTGGATGTATAAAATACTACCAGAAATTAAGCAATATGTAGAAAGCCTACATTTCAAATCTCTGTGCGTACATAAAATAGTAGGATGGGTCCAGATTTATTGAAGGGGAAAATAACCAGATATTTCCAGGGTTTGTTTTTTTAGTATTAAGATTTCAGCCAATTTTATTTCAGAAGCGTTGCACGGCAGTATGTATTTACTACTCCCCTCCCTGTCCCCCTCCTTCTAGTCACATGTAAGTTCCACAGAGTCTGGGGCATCTGTATACACATTTTTTACCTTTACCCTGGTTAGCAGATGCTTGATACTACAGCCTATTTTCAATGTGAATAGCCATGAATCTCTGAGGTAGGAGGAAGCAACCAGTAGAATATCAGCAGGATGAAATAAGCACCCAGGAAATTTCCTTTACATGGGCTTTCTTTAATGCCCATTGAAGTCAATACAAATCTTTCCAATGGGCTAGGGTAGAGGTAGGGTTTGGAGACCTGGCACACAGAGGCCAGACTGCAAACATGTCCAGCACTCGATGTACATGGGAACGACACAGCACACAGGAAGACAGAAGGAGAGGCTGGGAGGGGAGTGGCAGAGACAGGGCCAGTGGATCCAGAGCCTTGCATATCGGTCATTCTTTCTCCGTGAAGACATGGAGGGGAATAGGATAGAGCCTTCCCCTCTCTCCTTCAAACCGCTTCTCAGTTCACCGCCTGACCACTCTAGCTATTATTCAATTCGTTTCTAGATGAGCCAATTTCACTCTGCTCAACCGGTAGAAGAACAAACACTGAAGAGCATGTGCTGTGAGATAGCAAAGGACATTTTGTTAAAGACTAGGACGACTTGATAACAAATCCGTTTGAGTGCACACAACTGTATGGCAATGAGTCTAGAGAGAGGAAATCCCCGTTAAATGTAGCAGGGTACTGATGAGAAAAGAGATTTAGATTTATTGTGAACAAATAACCCAAGCTTTAAGGTTATTACACTACTTCAGTGTAAAAGCCTTCCTTGTGCTGCTGGAGGAACGCAATCTCCTGGAAATGAAAGGAGGTTGTATTCCTACCATACCTATTGATTATGGTATTTTTGTATAGCCTGTTCAGTGCTGGTAACCAGTTAAGCATATAATTACTCTCCACATGGTACAGAACTGAGCATTCAGATTAATTTCAGACCTCACATTTAAATTATAATACCAAGCTAAGAATGAAGGGCATATTTTCACATAAAGAAGAAACTTCATAGTAAACTAATATACACAACGAAGGAGATCTACAACACTAATATAAGCAAGTAGTTTAGATTTCCAAACATTTTGGTTTGGCACTCATAGCACACTTTGTAAGCAATGTACAAACGCTAACTCCATTAATTAACTCTCAAGACACATGTTATATAGATACATGTTATTATTTCCATTTTACCGTTGGAGAAACTAAGGCAGAGAGGTGACGTGACTTACCCAAGGCCATATTTAATGACAGATGGAAATTGGATGCAGGACTCTTAGCCCTCTGCTAGCTCCTCAACTCTTTCCACACCATGACCCTCTTTTCCATACCAGTACCACCAGGAGACCCCATTCTTCCGCCAGGACCCTCACCCCATTTTCATCCTCCTTTCCCCTGGCACCTGTAAATGACTCCTAGACTGAGAATCCCTGCAGAAAATGATGATACCTCAGAGGGTGTGATTTTAAATTTAAGAATGGGGGAACAAAATCAAGCTTACCAAAAACTGCTATACTTGGATAATAACGTGGATGCAGTAATGGCCAAATCCTCTCAGCCATGCCTGGATTCATGGGCCAGGCACAGGGGGCTCTGTAAAGGGCAGAGAGTGAAACTCTCCAGGCTGGGGATGGTTGTAGCTTCTAACTTGGCCTCAGGATGGCAGCAGCCTTTGCAGTCTGCACCCCCCTATTTAATTAAAATGCCTCATCCCACCTTCCCAGTGGTTGTGATGGCTACCGTATGCCCACAACCTGCACCGCTCCTTCCTTTCTCCTGCAGGAGAGCTTGGTCTGTGGAGGCAGACAGTGTCTTGTGTGCATAGCCACAAGACCTGCCCTCTCCTACTCTTGCGCTCTTCCTACATAAATGCAAAAGGGCACACACTGAAAGAGCCATGGCAGAGGAGCATGAGCTGGGTATTCTATAAGTGTTGTGCAATTTCTGGAATGTTTATCTTCCAAAAAAGGTCCACGATATTCCGAGGGCTATGTGCACAACTGCCATGAAAAATAAAAGTAGGCCATCAGGGTCAGGGAAACACACCCTTTGCACCGTAGTCTACAAAGGCAATAGAACAAAATGCCACCTTTTGCTTGGCTGTTAATAAGTGCTTTTCAGCACCATGCATTACTTTCCTGTAAAGTAATGATGAGATAATTGCATGCAGTCTTTTTTCCATATTAATTGCTATGCAAACTCTTCAAGAAGGTTTGCTAACTCACAACTCCCACACAGGAAAGCCAAGTTGAAGACACCAGTAGGTGATGCTTGGTGGCCAAGGTAACACCAATCAACAAGAGGTGTCTTAAAGCAATGGGCCAGAAGTAGCCTGCTATTTAAAATATACCAGTCATTGCCTGCTATCTGAAGTTTAAAATACTTTTAGAACTGTAGAACAGCACACAAATCAATCAATCACCTGTCATTTGAATTCATAGAGCAACCCCCACGTGAATAGTTCTTTACCAAACACCGGAACACAATCACTAAAGGCTACCACAGACAAACTGGTCTTTAAGATGGATTTCATGTCTGTTAGGGGCTTGGAGAGATTAATTTCAGAAGAATAGAATTAAACAAGTTAGGGTCATATCATGACAAAAACCCCACAACTTTTCTTAGACACTATACTAGATTGAAGAGCCAAAAAATTGCTAGGGTCCTCCTGGAAGGAATGGGTTAAAAATACAGTGAAGGGCCATTTGCCTATTTCCCTGTATCTAGATTCTTCTATAGTGCCCATCTTTGTGGTATCTAAGTGGTGTCAGTCACACCAGTGCATTCCATTATCCCCCGGTGGGTTGCAGAGATGTAACTGAAGGCAGAATTTGGTCTTCATGTAGGAATGGACAAAACAACGCAGAACGTTTGTACATGAGCAGAGCCTAAGAGTTCTGAAAATCTGTTTTCTTATAGGAAACCAAATGAGCCCACTTAGCAAAAGATATGATCTTGGATATAGTAATTACAGGGCAGGATTTAAGATACACTGAAGAATGCTTAGCAACCAGAGGTTCAACAAGAGTAGGAGAGACAACACTATTGAAACCAAGGGTGAAATGGATGTGGAAGATTTGAATAATGTTACAACTATGGTAAGGATAGAAGAACCACAAGAAGGCAGCCAGACATGACACCAGCAGCAAGGAATTCATGAATTAGAAGATTAAGTGACAAAGAAAAGAGTGATAATAGTAGTTGTGCCAGTGTTCAAACGGGACTCCCAAAACTAAGAGTGCCGGGTATTTTACTGGTGACATAACTAGGAAGAAAACAGGCTGAGACCCCAGTGATGGACCAAGAGAAGACGGTGGAACTCAGAGGTAGCGAACTTTTCATATCCCAAACCTTCATCTCCCTCTCATAGTTTTGGAGATTGCTGGTTTTCATTCAGTGATTAAGATCATACCTAAAGGGTTGCATTTTCAAAGGCCAATGGGTGAGCCATGCAAACTGAGAACGCATCTGCTGAACCCACCTAACCCACACTGCATACTTGTATGCACAATTCGATATTTGCATGATGGCTTATCCAGTGACCAGACTTGCATGTGCAAATGCAGAATTTTCCAGGCATGTACATTTCACATGACTCACCCATTTATGTGAGCTGGCCTCAGAAATTTGGCCTCTTTCTTTTCTCATTCAGCACGATATTTCACAGCGCCTGCAACTTCTTACAAAATATGTTCACATGGAATATAGTTAACATGGACAAATGACTTTTGATTCAGCAGACAAATGAGTGTTTCAAAGCACTTGAACAGGGAGGAAGATGCCTGTAATTTTGACTCATCTAGCTGACTTCTCTGTGACCCTAATTTGCAATCAACAGTTCTGTGAATTTATAATCACCTCAGACTCTCACTGTGCTAAAACTGCCAGCTAGGTTACAAACCTTTACACATGCAGTGCATTGCCTTCCAGGTGTTCAGCATCCAGAAGGCTTGCAATCTGTTCCTGCACACACAGACAAACTGAGAACACTCCAGTGAACCACATCACACAAGAAAGAAGACTCAGAGGGCCAAATTGACTCAAATTTATATTACAATGGCTTGACGATGGAGTTATAGCAGGGATGAATTTGACACATACAGATTGCAGCAGGTTGCAATGCAATTGTCTCAGTAGAAAGACATGTCTTCACTACCACTAATAATAATGTATCAAACTGTGTAAGAGGAACGAGAGAGGCAAGAAAACTTAGTGAAGAGAAAGGAGTATTTTGGGGGGCTACGAAGTTTGCTGGAGGAGGTTCAGGCCTCAACCTCACAGATCCAGGGAGTCAACAGATCACGGAGCAGAGAGAAGGAATCATCCTATATGGAGTGCTACCACCACCCAGCTGTGTTGATCCTCAGAATCTCTCTCCTCTCCCCACCCCTCCCCTCACTAGTGGCCAAATTTCCCTGCAACTTTACAGTCATGGATGGGACTAGCTTTGTGTCCCAGACATCATGAACAATGGTATAGATCCTGATCTGTGCTTTCAGAACGAACTAACACTCTCTCTTTCTCTCTCTCTCTCTCTCTCTCTCTCTCTCTCACACACACACACACACACACACACACACACGCACACAGAGTCTGCTTCTGTGTCTCTGCCAGTTCCCCCTTTTTATAGCTGACAACAAAGGAATGGTATCTTAGGTGTCAAAAAACAAAACAAAAAGTTCTGCAAGACAAATCTCCAGGGAATATCTTTAACATGGCAATGAATGCGTTGCTTGAAACAACATTTTGCTACCTGAATCGAAAGGGAAACACTTTATTGTTGATGGCGTCCAGCATTACGGAATATAAAGAACTTAAGCTGTCAACTTAACGCGCAGTATTTATTTGAATTAAATCACATTAGAAAGTCCCCTTATTATTTAAATGGAATTGACTGTTGAAATTAGAAGTTACGGGTTGGAGCAGATGTAGGGTGACCATATTTCCCTGTGCTGAATATGGGACACCTGGTAAAATTACTCGTATTCAAGTGAGTTCAATGGCAATCAACCAGAACTATGCAGTACAAACGTTCAAATTAACATCAAGTTGACTGAGCCCCTGTTAAAAAGAAATACTGCCTAGTTGGATTCATTTATTTACCTTTGTATCTTTAAGGTGTTAGGGTTTACACAGGGAGGGGTGACACACACACCCTACACCCCCCCCCCCACACACACACACACTGGGAGAGGTGACACACATACACTCCCGTACCCCTCTCTCACACAGATGGTGTGACCAACCGACGCTCCCCTCCCTGTCAGGCACTCTCCGCCCTCCATGGCTGGCTGGGCCCCCAAGACAGACCCGCCTCTCCTGGTACCTGGCGCCTCATCCTTCCGAAGCAACACATGGGGTGGGGAGGGAATGCAGGGTCACATGTCCCCCCTCCCCCTGATTTCTGCCAGGGTTCACACCAGAATGTGGCCAGCAGCAGCCTTTCGACATTGTGTAGGAGGGACGGGATAGGAACTGCTTCCAGCCACTGTGGGGGGGGGGGAGGAGAGGGGACGGGATGGATGACCTGGCCCGTGTCTTTGCAGAGCTCATCTTTCCCCACCCCTCGTAGCTGGAAGCAGCTAGTCTCTTCCTGCCCACACAGTGTCGAAAGGCAGCTAACACCTCCAGGCTGCTGCTGGCCACCAACATAACCCAGTTGCTTCCTGTCCCTGGCTACAGCATGGGCAGGAAGGGGTTAAGCCCTAAGGATGCATTGTGCACCAGGGCCCAGGGAACCTGACTGCAGGGGCTTCAGTGAACCCAGCCAGAGAGGTGGCTCAGCAGGGCAGGGTGCCTAGGGGACAGAGCAACCCCGGGCTCCCTGGGGGCAAGACCCAGGGCGGGCGCTGTGTGTGTGAAGAGGGTGCTAAGCCCCTGCCCCAGAAGCTGATGTAGAGCCTGCAGGTTTGCAGCAGGAACACGCTGGAAATCGCTACCCCCCCGCCCTAGGGTGACCAGATGTCCCGATTTTATAGGGACAGTCCCGATATTTGGGGCTTTGTCTTATATAGGCACCCATTACCCCCCACCCCCTGTCCCGATTTTTCACACTTGCCGTCTGGTCACCCTACCCCCACCCCCTTACTCCAGTGCTTAGCTGAGGGGCAGAGAGGCTTCCCCGTGCCAGCACTGTGCAGAGCTTTGAAACATGCAGGGCTCGGCTCCTCCTGGCCAGCACCCCGGGCCAGAGGGTCTTGGGCTCTCCCAGGGCACCAGCCCAGCCAGAGGCAGTGGGGGAAGGAAGGAGCCTGCCGGCCAGGCTGTTAGTGAGCTGAGCACTCCGACCAGGGGCTGGTTCTCCACTTCCTATACCCCTCTCCTCATCAAACCCCCTGCACCCTCCTACACACATACTCATTATCTGATCTAATCTTCTGTCCAGTGCCTGGTCTCTTATCAAACCTACTTTGTCAGCAGTTGCACATAAGAAGTTCTCTGTTGTAGGATAAAATCTGAAAGGAAAGTATAACTGCTGACAGAAGATATTCTTCATCTAACCATTGACCATAAACTTTCAGTTATGTTGAATAATGGATAAAAATTACCGTAAATCCTAAATAATTTCTTTTAGGAAACTACCTGTTGCACCAGATCTACTCAAAATTAATCTCTTCCCATTTTTATGTAGACAGAGAACATTAAAAAAAAAAAGAGATCAGTCAACAAAAAATAGACTATCGGGGATATATTTCTGCTACAGCTCAGTTAAGTGCTGGTCAGGAAATTGTTTTTTTTCCTGTGAAAAATGTTGCTGAAAACTCTCTTCATTTTTGTCCAAACTTGTCTTTGAAATTTTGGGGGTCAAAAAAATTTGTCAGAAACCTGACAACCAATTTATTTTTTCAGCAGCTGAAAACTGTAAATCTGACCAAACTGAAACTTTTTGTGAAGATTCCTGTTTTGTCAATAAGCCATTTTTCATCCAAAAATGTCTCAGAATTTTCTCTTGTTCTAACTCAATTAAAAGAAACACAAAGTCTACACAGAAAATTCAGTGCTGATAGAAAAAAAATGCTATATGAAATATCACAGGGACAGATCACTTATTTTAGAGAAAAACAAATGTATGCCCCATTTTAAACCCATTTCATCATGCAACTTTCAATATGGAGCCACAACCAGCCTCTCCATAAAAATCAAAACAAATTAGATTCAAAAGTCATTCAGCTTAATTACAACTTAATTTCTTCAAAATGTAGCCCATGCATGAGATTGCAATATTTTAAGCACATTAAAAGTTTATTGTTATTCTATTAAGATAATTCAAGACAAAAAAAACTGACAGCAGAATACTAAACTCATTAAAGTGCTCATTTTTAAATTAATTTTAACTCAAACTAGTTAAATTCTCAGGAAATTCATTCTCAAAGAGTAAGTATGTTTGGGGAGGATACTCTGTATTCATCATACGTCACAGAGGAGGTATCCCTGCTGTAAGTGCAAATCTCAACACCACTTTAGTTGTATATTACAGATCAGGGGTCGGCAACCTTTCAGAAGTGGTGTGCCGAGTCTTCATTTATTCACTCACTCTAATTTAAGTTTTCGGGTGCCAGTAATACATTTTAACGTTTTTAGAAGGTCTCTTTCTATAAGTCTATAATATATAACTGAACTATTGTTGTATGTAAAGTAAATAAGGTTTTTAAAATGTTTAAGAAACTTCATTTAAAATTAAATTAAAATGCAGAGCCCCCCAGACCGGTGGTCAGGACCTAGGCAGTGTGAGTGCCAATGAAAATCAGCTCGCGTGCCGCCTTCGGCACACGTGCCATAGGTTGCCTACCCCGTTTCAGATTTATATTTAGAGTTCCCATAATTAAACCACGAGCTTTCTCATACAGTAGACAAATCACGGTATTTAGTAAGCACTAGGTTGTGCCCTTGATTGCAATGAGGGGACTCACTGCAGCGAGTGTTCCTAATATGAATTCTAGCTGACTCAGCCAGAATTCTTCCTGGTGGCTTCTGGGCAGTGCACACCAGGAGCGATAGCCTAATCTGGCCCCTTTATGACAGTAAAAGGGCCAGAGTGGCATAAACAGCCCCTAAAAGTACTAGTTGTGGATGAGAGAGGCGCTGTGGAAAACATCCATAATGCTGCCTTCAGAGGCCCCATCACATTGGTGTAGGGAATGTATTGCAGGCTAGGTTGCAGCACCGCAGAGATTCTGGTAGTGCTGCAGCCTATAGGACAGTCTGGGGAGACTGATGTAACTCAGAGAGACCCTCAGGGTTGTCTAAGTTATGCCAGAGGCCTTTCTAGACCCTGAAGCAGCCCAGAATCAAAAAGCCACAATAGCAGTTTAAAGCCACTTTAGTCCCTCTCCTCCTAGACCAGTGTCCCCAACCTTTTTTGTCTGGCGGGCGCCAGACGACGAGCCACAGAGGACCGTGGAGGCGGACGAGCATCTGCCAAAATGCCGCTGATAAGCGGCAACGTCAATAGGCGTCACCGCCGAAATGCCGCCAACAAGCAGCGTCATCCAGTGGTGTCGCTGCCAAAATGCCACCGAAAATCGGCAGCATTTCGGCGGCGACGTCTCTGGATGACGCTGCTTCTCAGCGGCATTTCGGCGGATGCTCGTCTGCTGGCCAGTATGCGGGCGCACTTAGACGCCCTGGCAGGCGCCATGGCGCTCACGGGCACCGCGTTGGGGACCCCTGTCCTAGACTATGAGTTCTGTGCTGCACCTCTTAGAGACTCAGCAAGAACGTCACCCCAGGAGGCAGCGACACCCCCTTCGTCCCATCTACAGTATTGACAATTGTCACTGGCAGTGTTTTAAATTGAATTCGAGACGGACATATGCAAGAGTGCCTCGAAGGGCCAGGGACAATATGCACGCAAATAGAGACTACTCTGTAAAGTCGATTCCTTAGCTTGTCCCAGAGATGAACAGCACCTAGGTGCTGGTGAGAGATGCTGTGTAAATGAATAAATAATACAAATAATTAACAAGGCACAATATTTCGTGAATGGCCAGATGGTGAATTTGTGCTGTGCAGCGGAACTAAACAAGCCATGTACAATATCCTCATGATTAAGTTACGGAACAATCCAGGGCATAGGAGAGAGAAGGGAGAATATGGTGATAGAAGGCAGCAGCTGAGGCACATGGAGAATTTGTGGTGAGGGCAAATGAAGAAATCATTTTTCAAGAGGAAAACTAACTAGAGATTATTTCTCTTCTCCTAATTTACAGATACAGCAGCTGATCCTTCTCCCATTGAAGAGTGAGTGGTGCTGACAAGAGCTGGACAGACCAATAAGATTTTATTGGATTTATTCCCCACATTAGAATGTTTTATGTTTTCTTAAATGAACAAGTGAGAATCTCAGTAATATTCTAATATTGTTCATCTCATCTTATGAAAATCTCGGGGGGGGGGGGCGGAGTTTGAAGGTAAAAAACCTGACTTCTAACAACATAATTGTATTTAATAATGGATAATTTGGTGAGCAATAGGCTGTACTTTTAAAAACCAGATTTCAAATGTCCTCATTAAGAGAATATGGTGATGGGATCAATAGATAGATGCAAAGTAAACATGACAAACATTAGTTCTAAACAGTGCTCTGATGGGGCCCAATTTGTATTTAAACATGAACTGAACATGACAAAACAGTTTTAGGTATGACAGTGAAAAGTGCTACAGAAAAGTGCTACAGAAATACTGTTATAAATCAACAACCACAAAAATAATGAACACATTCCAGCTCTATAAAGATTTGGATATGGGAAAGAATTCTAGCAACATCATGACCAGGAAGATAGCAGGAAATAAGCAGGAAGAACTAGAAATATTAGTTAATAAAACACAACTATGACATAGTTGTCATCTCAGAGACTTGGTGGGATAATACAGTTACTTGAATATTGGTATAGAAGGGTACAGCTTGCTCAGGAAGAACAGGCAGGGAAAAAAGGGAGGAAGTGTTGCCTTATATATCAAAAACGTGTACACTTGGACTGAGGTTGAGATGGAAATAGGAGACAGACTTGTTGAAAGTCTCTGGGTAAGGATAAAAAGAGGTAAAAAAATAAGGGTGATGTCAGAATGGGGTCAACTACGGACCACCTAACCAGGAAGAAGAGGCGAAGGACGCTTTTTTAAAACAACTATCAAAATCATCCAAAGCACAGGACTTGGTGGTGATGGGGGACTTCAACTACCCAGGCTTCTGTTGGCAAAATAACACAGCAGGGCAGAGATTATCCAACAAGTTCTTGGAATGTATTGGAGACCATTTTTTATTTCAGAAGGTGGAGAAAGCCACAAGGAGGAAGGGGGGAAATTGTTCTTGTTAACCTCTGAGGATAGGACAAGAAGCAATGGGTTTAAATTTCAGCAAGGTCAGTTTAGGTTGGACACTAGGAAAAACTTCCTAACTGTCAGGGTAGTTAACTGGTGAAATAAATTCCCTAGGAAGGTTGTGGAGTCTCCATCATTGGAGATTTTTAAGAGCAGGTTAGACAAACACCTGCCAGGGACGGCCTAGATAATACTTAGTCCTGCCTTAAGTGCAGGGGACTGGATTAGAAGACTATTTGAGGTCCCTTCCAGTTATATGATGAGTCCTGTGCAGTCTCACTATTTCAGAAATGCAACCCCCATTTTCTTTTATAAGCATCTGGGCTTGATTCACACCCTGTAGCTGAGAGTATGAAAATGCCTCAAGACAAGTAAGGAAAGCTACATTGCAGGGAAGGATTCACACCCAGTAAGGGAAATGTGTAATCTGCACCACTGCCCTCTGGTGGTGATTCCAGAGGGAGATGACACTGGAGCAGCAGGATAGGACTCCACAGAGCATCCTTCAGTTGCCCTGGCTAACCCACCTTTTGGGGTCAGCTGACCAGCTCTGACCTGAGGTATATTGGGCACCCTACACTTACAAGCCACTTCACCTCACTCTCATAATCTGGTGTGCTCCCTGCTGCTCTTGGATTTCAATGTAATTCTACCGATCCTGGTTTATTATGCTTTCAGTTAAAGTAAAACAGACAGATATTATTTTAAGCAACCCAGACACAGTCGCATTCATTCATTAGAAGTCATTTGTATCAGTACAATATGAGCCGAGTCCTGTTCCTATTAAAGGAAATGGAAGTTTTGCCTTTCTTAAATTAAATGTGACATGAATTCTTGATCATTGGTTTAATAAATTCACTGCTTAGGACGCTAGGTGGCAATGGTTTCTTGGTCTACAATATGTAAGAAGAAAGCCCTGGCTGTTTTACAATCAAAAGGTACTGTGCTAGAAAAGTGAGTATATTCCAGGGTATTATTCTTCAACATTTGGCTACTGCCTGCCATGCCTGCGGAGGTTCTGCCAGCAACATTGTTAAAGCACAGATGTAATTCTGCATGAACTGCTTCCGGTTGTCACTGCTCCTGGTTAAGCATAGCCAACACGGTACAATTCAAATGAGATCTGAATAATTATTTAAGATGCCCAACAATTATTTAAGATCCCGTGCCATTAACACAAAGACCACATGAACAGGCTTTAAAATTACAACATGGTGCACACAAGCCCAGAAACAAAGAAACATCTGACGTCACTTATGAATGTTTTTTCACTTAGGGAATTTTTTTTTTTCTGCAGGCGACATGGTTGGTACCTTTTCCTCCCCATCCCCTTGTAATTTCTATAGAGTGACCATTATATTTGATATGTTTTTGTGACTATTAGTAGATAATTTTTCTATATTTGATGTGTTTTGGGGAATAAAGCACCATGCTTTCAGTGACTTATTTAAATGCATGTGGCAAGGCAGCCCAGAGGATTCAGGGGGCCTGGGGCAAAGCAATTTCGGGGGCCCCTTCCATATAAAAAAGTTACAATACTATAAAATACTATATTCTCGTGGGGGCCCCCGCAGGGCCCAGGGCCAATTGCCCCACTTCCCCCCCACCCCACCTCCCACGCAGCCCTGGCATGTGGTTAACTCCCCTCCCACTCATCACAGGCCAATCTCTGGCAGATCTATGCTTTTGTCCCCCAAATAATAATGCTTTGCACTTTTAGGGCCTGATCCAACATCCATTGAAGTCAATGGAGAGGAGTCCAGTGCATGGTGCATAAGGCTCTCATAGAAATTTCTATCAAAGGATCTCAAAGCATATTACAAACATAAATGGATAAAGCCACCTCACAGCACACCTGTGAGGTTGGTAACTATTATACCCATTTTATAGACCAAGGAACCTGAAGCACCTAAAGTCTTACAGGAAATGTGTTGAAAAGCTGATAAAAGAAGCCAGTTCTTTCCTAGAAAAGCAAGCCAGAGAGTTTCTTTCACTGCCATAGTTGTCTCACTGTAAAATCTTAAGTGGGGACAGGGTAGTAGTGTTGCCCACTTGGTATCTAAGCAAGGTCAGCACTATGCACCGTACTCATGCTTGACTTTAGCTAATTTATCTCAGGGTAAAACTACAGTGAGCATCTCCACTCTGTTTTTACAGCAGAATAGCTCACACACATTAGTTATCCTATAGGGAAAACACCCCTTTTTTGGCAATGAAGACAAAGCCTTAGTCTTACCCACAGGGTCCCCTCCTCTGTCATGGTGTAAAACTGCATTTCATCCTAGTGTCCCTCAGGGGTGGGGCAGACAGGCGTCTATTGGAGGGCAGGTACACTAATCTGTGCCCGCGTCCCAACCTAATATTGTGAACACTGCCCTCTGCCTGCTTTCTATTCTTCTGCATCAGACACCATGCTCCCAGCCTCATCTCTAACCACGGTAAGGCAGTAAAAATTCCCTGTCAAAGGGAAACTCCAGGCCCCAGCTGGGGTTTTACAGCACAGATTGCTGCAAAGCGTTGGGGCAAAAATGGTAAGAGCAACACTTTAAATGATTTTTTCCAGAAGCACCCCAAAGACAGAGGCCAGGAAAAGACGTGAGCTGCACTGAACACCCAATCCTGTTCTTGTTGGAGTAAATGTTGGATTGGGAGCAGGAACCAGCGTCATGTTTCCAAAGAACCCTCATGGATGTGACTGAGAACCCCAGGAAAGCCAGTGGGAACCACGCTGCTAAACTATAGCACACAGCCTCCTAAATGTGCAGACATTATAAGGACGGAGTGTGGAGTAGCTCCCAGCACAGTATGGGTTTAGTAACAGGCAAGAGATGGGAGAGGGAACATCAAATGATAGTGTTCACTAAACAAGCCACCAAGGAGTGAGGAATTCAGACTTCGATCCATTTGATTTTAGCGACTGACTGTGAATTAACACTGAGTATTGCATTACCTTCTCAATTGAAACTCTGCCTCCACTCCCCATGCCTAAGGCCCCGATACAGCAAGCCATCATATTTAGGACAGCACATGAGCAAACGTGTAAATATTTTGCCAGGTGCTGTTGACAGCAAGAACGGCCAGTTTCAAATAGCTAAGGGTCTCTCTTAAAACTAATAACCACCATTCATAGAGTAATAGACTTTAAGGTCAGAAGGGACCATTATGATCATCTAGTCTGACCTCCTGCACAACGCAGGCCACAGAATCTCACCCACCCACTCCTGTAACAAACCCCTGACCTATGTCTGAGCTATTAAAGTCCTCAAATCATGGTTTAAAGATTTCAAGGTGCAGAAAATCCTCCTGCATGTGACCCTTGCCCCACGCTGCAGAGGAAGGTGAAAAACCCCCAGGGCCTCTGCCAATCTGCCCTGGAGGAAAATTCCTTCCCGACCCCAAATATGGCGATCAGCTAAACCCTGAGCATGTGGGCAAGACTCACCAGCCAGACACCCAGGAAAGAACTCTCTGTAGTAACTCAGATCCCTCCCCATCTAACATCCCATCACAGGCCATTGGGCATATTTACCGCTAATAGTCAAAGATCAATTAATTACCAAAATTAGGCTATCCCATCATACCATCCCCTCCATAAACTTCTCAAGCTTAGTCTTGAAGCCAGATAGGTCTTTTGCCCCCCACTGCTCCCCTTGGAAGGCTGTTCCAGAACTTCACTCCTCTGATGGTTAGAAACCTTCATCTAATTTCAAGTCTACACTTCCTGATGGACAGTTTATATCCATTTGTTCTTGTGTCCACATTGGTACTGATCTTAAATAATTCCTCTCCCTCCCTGGTATTTATCCCTCTGATATATTTATAGAGAGCGATCATATCTCCCCTCAGCCTTCTTTTGGTTAGGCTAAACAAGCCAAGCTCTTTGAATCTCCTTTCATAAGACAGGTTTTCCATTCCTCGGATCATTCTAGTAGCCCTTCTCTGTACCTGTTCCATTTTGAATTCATCCTTCTTAAACATGGGAGACCAGAACTGCACACAGTATTCCAGATGATGTCTCACCAGTGCCTTGTATAACGGTACTAACACTTCCTTATCTCTACTGGAAATACCTCGCCTGAGACATCCCAAGACTGCATTAGCTTTTTTCACGGCCATATCACATTGGCGGCACATCATCCTGTGATCAACCAATACACCGAGATCCTTCTCCTCCTCTGTTACTTCTAACTGATGAGTCCTCAGTTTATAACAAAAATTCTTGTTATTAATCCCTAAATGCATGACCTTGCACTTTTCACTATTAAATTTCATCCTATTACTATTACTCCAGTTTACAAGGTCATCCAGATCTTCCTGTATGATATCCCGGTCCTTCTCTGTATTGGCAATACCTCCTAGCTTCGTGTCATCTGGCAAACTTTATTAGCACACTCCCACTTTTTGTGCCAAGGTCAGTAATAAAAAGATTAAATAAGATTGGTCCCAAAACCGATTCCTGAGGAACTCCACTAGTAACCTCTCTCCAGCCTGACAGTTCACCTTTCAGTATGACCCATTGTAGTCTCCCCTTTAACCAGTTCTGAATTCTATAGATTCTAACAGCATGAGAGAAAAACTCTCTCTCTCTCTGCTCTGCTGCTGCAAGTTACCCCATGCTCTGGTAAGCCTCTGAGAATCTGGTAGCAAACCAGATACAATGCTTAGAGACCAACGATTGGAAAAGGCTTCTAATGCAAACATTCAGGAGAGACTGCTGCTTCAGCCTAATTTTAGACTAGAAAATGCTAGTGTTCTAGTATTGCAAATTGAGTCAGTTATAAATAATGCAAAAATGCTTGCTGTGAGAGATACTGTATGCCGTTGCCAGCAGTGATTCTCAGAAAACAAGAAATCAGGATGCTGATAAGCTGATTACAACTTAGTTTTCCTAAAAAGGCATTATTGCTGCATATCAGCAAAAGCCCTGGTGAAAGCACACACAGTTTTACTGAAATCGGCAGTACTTGCTCCAGGACTGACTCTGGCCCATTGGCATAAATTAATGTTCTCAATAATGCTGTGGATTTTATCTGACATTGTCATACTTGTTACCAATCCCATAGATATAAATATTCGGGTATCTAAATTGCATCATGTGCCTGGAGAAGGCACAGAATTATTTCAACAAGTTTCTTCCCACAATGCTCATCAAGGAGAGGAAGCACTGATCTGATTCAGGATAGTAGGGAAGTAGTGAAAACTGCAATGGGTCTGTCATGGGGTGGCTGCCCCTCACTGGCAGAAAAGGAATTAAATGCAGCCTTTGGGAGGCTACGCAGGAGGCAGCCAGATAGGGGCTGCAAGGAGCAGCCGATAAGGGCCTGCTGGCCCATATAAGAAGGGCTGAAGAGCAGGTTCAGTGACCCTTGAACTCAAGTAGAGAGGACTGGCTGCCTTTCAACCAGTATGAAGCTAGCACCCTGGACAGAGCAGTGTTGGGCAGGAACAAGGAAGTGAGAGAGGGCTCCTGGCTGGCCGCTAAGCCCAGCATGCTGAGGCAAGGGCAAAGAGGGTGCAGGGAAGTGGCCCATGGAGATACAGAAGAGTCAGAGGGAACGCAGCAAGTTGCGGCCATCTACAGGGTCTCTGGGCCAGGACACGGAGTAGTGGGTGGGCCCTGGTCCCCCCTCCAACTCTCTTCCTCACCACTGAGGAAGTAGCCAGACAATTGGCTGCGGCTGACATTGAAGGAAGTGGCTGGACAGTGGACTGCAGGTCCCCTGGAAGTGGGGAGCACAGAGTGCGGCACAACCAGAGGGCTGTGTCCTGAAAAGGATGCTGCAGTCCTTGGAGTGACCTGGGTCCTGGAGCAGAGACACAACCAGAAGAGGGTGCAGAGCTAATTGCCGAGAGGCGTCACGGTGGTGAGTCAAACCCCATCACAATGTCAAAGGCCAAAGTCTGAATAGTCAACAAGCTCTCCACCTACCTCCATCACCAGAGATAACAGTCAGCAATAGCAGCACAGGTCATCTTCCTTGAGTGAAAAGGGATCATATAAGCTATGTACTTTGTTTATTCATTCAACCTACAGCACCTATTGCACTGGTGCCCATATGCTGTGATATAAAATATTAAAAACATGCACATGAAACAATACTTCTCTTAAGGCTCAGCCCTGATTTCCCTTCTTACATAGCAAGGTAACGGAACTACTCACATGAGTGAAGCGAGCAGGTTTTGGCCCACAGAGATTAGCACAGAAATTAGCACTGTAAACCCAGTATAGGCCCCATCAGATTCTCAGTCAAATTTAAACCAATGCTAAACTGAATAAATATGTCTTACAATGGGAAAGTCCAGCATACAGGCTGAAATATAATTTCGTAAGTAACAATTTCCAGAATTATGGCCTGATCCTGTAAGGAACTGAGCATCCTCAACTCCCATGGAGAGTTTAACTCCAAGAACTGAACCCTTGAAATGCTGAAATGGTTGAATCATGATTATGGGACGCACCAGTCCCAAAAGGACTACAGCAAAATAAGTGGTAAGGAGTGAGCAGCCGCTCTTGTACACTAGATCAGCTGGCTGGTAGCCAAGTGGCGCTAGGACAGTAGGTAGCAAGATCTTCCTAGAACTACAGTCTTAAATGGTCTAGCACAATGCTTAAGAAGAGAGTTTTATAAAATTGATGGAAATTAAATACATTAACAAAAGTGAAACTTTTGTGGGCTTGTTCAGCCAATACTCAATGAATGCTTCTATCTTGGATACTTATCAAAGGATCTGAGCACTCGCAATCTTATCCTCATAACACACCCGGGAGGTAAGGAAGTGCAGTTATCACCATTTTACAGATGGGGAACAGAAAGACTAAGTGACTTGCCTCAAAAAAATATCACACAGGAAGACAGTGGCTCAGCAGGTAATTGACTCCAAGTTTTCTGAATCGCAGGCTAGTGCCCTAACCACTGTACCAACCTTCCTCTCAAGTAGCCAGCATCTTTTTTGTGCTTTCACCAATGAGGACACGTGGCTAAAGTCCATCCTGAGCTGGGCAGAAAAGGAAAGGAACGACTATCCGAGAAGTTCTGGAGTACCAGTGTGCGGTGCAGCTAAGGTCCGAGATGGGTATTTTCTTAAAAATGTCTGATAGTTTAAAAGTTTTACCCTCTTGTCACACTCCTGAAGGAAGACATATAAATGCCTCTAAACTGGAAGTTCTACTACCCATAGCTAGTTTCCCTTGGTACCTTTTGGAAGCCCATGCATCATGCTGTTTTTAACTAGGAGTTTGTTACTTCAGCCTTTAATGGTTCCTTTGTGAAAATACCAAATTACTGCAACAGAACACAAACCGTTTTCAAGGATTATAGCTACAGTTAACTCACTCCACGCCTCAAAAATACTAATCAGGCAGTGAATGCTATGTGCTCATAAAGGCAAGCAGCGAAGAGAAGAGTAGAGGCGTAGTGCAGGCAAATTAAGAAGGGATGAAAATCAGACTGACTCTGGATGTGGAAAGAGACAGGCATGGGCTCTTTTTACAAGTTTATTGCAGCCTAAGCTCTACACAGGATAGAATTGTCACCCTGCTGCCACAAATCAGGAACGATCATTCTCAGGAGAATCAGTACTCTCTCGTGCATGGTCTCCACCACTAAAAACAAAGTAGTCGAGCTTCAATTCCCCTGATTATAACACGCTCCGGTGAGTTCTGAAACAGCAGGCAAAGCAGATGTTGTGCTAACTTCCAGGCATTCATATGTGACAGCCACCTTTATTGCCCTTTTCCAGCCATTTAATTTAGTTATTTGGGGAAGCAATGACATTGATACATTTGCTAGCTCTGTGTGCACCTATACATCAGTCATTTATATTTTATTTTTTTCCTGGGAAAAACCTAAATCCAATTTGGAAGACGTTTAATGAAACAGCACTACACAAGAGTTGCCAGCAGGTGTGATCCAAGGCTTCCTTGAGGGCTCCAGAACAGATGAGCATTCTAACAAAGTATAGCATTTGTACACCTGATTGTCAGAGTCACATCACTAAGGGGAAAACGGAAACTTTAACTCAAATAAGTTCCAACAGGAGTCACTGAAACAATGCTCTTTTGAACAAAGTCACAAAACCAAGGGGGCAGATCGTGCTGGTGTCGTCATCATATCTCCATTGACTTCAATGGGTTTAGTGGTGGAGGTGTCCCATCACTATTCATTGGGTGTGTCCCTTCAGGAAGAACTCAACCCATTTTAATACATTACCCTGGATCCCTGCCACCTCTCAGGTGACATATGATCAAGAAATGCTGAATGCTGCAGAGAGGTCCAGAAGGATGAGGATGGATGTCTGTCTTGTACCTATTGGCAGGATAAGATCATCCATCAGTGCCACCAAAGTGGTCTCAGTTCTGTGTCCAGACCTGAATCCAGATTGTGCCAGGTCTAGAGTGCTGGCATCAGTTAGATGAGCTTGTAGTTGGTCTTTTGCTAGCTTGTCTATGTGCTTGCTCAGGAATGGGAGGTTTAACACTGGGTGGTAGCTGACTAGGACTGAAGTATCCAGGATGGGTTTCTTCACTGTTGGTCAGACTATTGCATGTTCAGAGGAGGAAGGGAAGATTTCTTCTCTGAAATGATGCTTGGCTATTTCACCAGAAGTGGCACCAGTTGTTCTTGATTCTCTTTCACAAGCTAGGAAGGACCTGGGTCAGATTCACTTCTTGATGAGTGAAAGTACTCAATTCTGGGCGTGCAGGTGGATTGTTAGTTGGTGGTGCAGAAAGACAGGGCCCTTGCTGTTTGAGAAGGCTTCCCAAATATGCATGTTGTTTTCAGCGAAGTAGGATGATAGCTCTCTGCAGCACTTGGTGTGGCTCTAGTGAAGACTGTAGACATTCAGGCTTAATGGAGCAGTTTACCACCTTGGATAACTCCTTGAGGAGCAATTTGGGGGGAGGGATAGCTCAGTGGTTTGAGCATTGGCCTACTAAACCCAGGGTTGTGAGTTCAATCCTTGAGGGGGCCACTTAGGGATCTGGGGCAAAATTAGTACTTGGTCCTGCTAGTGAAGGCAGGGGGCTGGACTCGATGACCTTTCAAGGTCCCTTCCAGCTCTAGGAGATAGGATATCTCCATTAATTTAGAATTTGGCAGCTTCAACAGAGGCTGATAGGAAGGTTCCCTTGGCCTGTAATGCCACCTCAGCATAGGCTCTGAGGAATTTGTTATGTTTCATCCTGTCTGAATCAGCCTTTGTTTTCCACCATCAGTGCTTGAGTTTCTGCCCCTCTCTCCTCATCCATCACAGTATGTCAGAAAACCAAGGAGATCTGTGTGGGCAATGGGGAGGAAGGGGTCATTTGGGGGCAACATGTCAGTGGCCAAGGCCAGGGTAGAATGGTAATGATTCAGCAGATCCTCAACACCTCATGGGATGGGGTCCTATAGAGGGAAACTGGAGTCCATGAGTCTTTGTGGTCAAATCAGGATCACTGGTCTTTCTTGTTTCCTGGGTCCTGGAAGGTCTCTGAGCACAGCCCTAATGAGGTGATGGTCTGTCAAAGACAGAGGACATCACAACCCAGCCACTATCTTGACATATTGGCGGAAAAAAATAAATAAAAAACAGGCCAGAGGCAGTCTGAGACCACTATTAAGATCAGCAGTACCATGTTCAGTAAGGTGTGGATATGTTCTTTTTTCCATAGGCTGCAAAAATAGCCTCAAGTTTAACTAGTTGTTTGTATCATAACAATTACTAGCAAGCTGTGCGTATGAGTGTAAAGGGGATGAAGCAATTTGATGAGTGGACCCTATGGGCAATTCTAGATCACAAAGGTCTCTGACTGCCACTGGCCATTCTTAAAACTCCCTCCTTTTACCCAGTGTGAACAGCACTCTGTACTCTTGTCCAGAAACAAACTTTCCTTGTCTGATCATCATTATTTACATTACCATATCGCCTAGGAGACTTAGTCACGGACTAGGACCTCATTGCGGTAGGTGCTGTACAAACACATCACATCACTGTAAGTATTAACATATTAAAATAAAGACAAGCATAAATGTGGAATGCAATATAGAAAAGTCAAAGCTAATTTAAGGTGAGTGAGTATAATTATAAAGAATACCCAAGAATCAGCTTTTTCCCTCTTTAATGTAAATCAAGTTGGTTGAAAATATTCAAAACTTTATCATTTCAATTAAGCCTGTTGTTGATATTTCAATGAAAGTTTCCTCCCACTTTTTTCAACCAGCTGTGCGGAGAGATTTCAAATTTTGTTGGAAAAAACTGGGATGAACTTTGTGAAAATTTTCACAAAATGCCTTACTGTTTTTTGACGAGCTCCAAGAATAATCATTCTGAGAGATTCTGCTGAATTAGAACTGAAGTTTGGTTTAGTCGGAACTGTGAAACAGACACAGTGGCAGCTATCAAATAAAACTGAAAATGCTATTGGCCCAGATTTTGCCATCCTTATGCTGGGTAGCCCCTTACTCCATGAGTTTGAAATCTGTGCAGCTGACAGCAGAGGGGAAGATGATCACTTACATCAATGGTAAGATAATTTGCACCAAAAAAGGGATTAATCACAACTTTCTCTGAAATAGAGAATAGAGAAGTCCAATCACAGCAACAAATAGTTCAAATGTTGGTGTGTGAAAAGGCCTGTTAAAAACAATGGTGTTGGGCATCTAAAAAAATATGTGGGCCACTAAATGACCTGAAGCTGTATCTATAGCTCAAATGATATATATGAATTGGCTGGAGTCTATGTGCCAAAAAACAAATATATACTGCCTCTAAATTCTGTCAAACAACATCACTTTCAATTAGAATATTGTGCTCATTCTAAGTCAAATCATGCTTATGTTACTCACATGAGTATTCCCATTGAAGCCAATGAGACTACTCATATGATCTAGGCAAGCGGGATTTAACCCTTTATCTATTTCCATCTTACTGTCACAGTGCTACATCTAGTTGTTCTGGTATTCACAATATAGAGCAATTTCATCCACTATATCATATCGTTCAGCATCATCGGTTAAAACATTTGGGGGCTTCCCAGAGTGTATGTATGAATTTTCCACTAGAAAAATCATACTAGCAAAATAGGATTTGGAAGTAATTGTAAGTCTGATTTTTGGGGGAGGGGGTGGCATTCGTTTTCATGGTGAGAAACTCATGAGACAAAACATGTGCTTCTAATCAGACAAATGTATTATGCGATACTGCTGCTGAAGGTCAAAAACTAGGGGAATCCATTCTGTCAGATACTTTCCATGAACATTTCAGGCTGTGATAAGTTACACTAAAAAGTGCTTAATTCAACATTTATGAAACTACTGAAGACAGATGAAAGTTGCAGAAATAGGAATCTTGCCAATCAATCAATCATTCTGTCAAGAATGACGGCCCAAGATGAGAAGAATGAAGATAGGCTTTTCATGTACGTATGGTCTATTAGATGGAATAATTGAATATTCTTGCATTTTTAATCAGAATGTTCTTACTATCGTGCTATTACTTTCAAATTATTTTCTTCCATCAGCACTGGAGACTAGAGCTTTCTTCTTCTGCATAAAGATGCTGGCAATATTTTCAATGAGAAAGAAAAACACACACACACAACACACACACACACACACACACACACATTTTCTGCACAACGGTGCTTGCTGCAACATTAAGTGAAAAAGAAAAAATATTTTTGCTATTTTTAAAAATCGGGTGACCAGAAGTGTGGGACAGCTTTGCAGCTAATATCGGGACTGACGACACAGGAATTATGCCAGTTTACACCAACTGAGGTTCAAGCTACTTGGATTGTAGACTCTATGGGGCAAGGATTTGCTTTTTATTGTGTGTTGTACAGCACCTCGCACAATGTGGCCCTGGTCTGTGACTGGAGCTCCTAGGTGCTACCTCAAACCAAATAATAAATAAATTAATAAAAATCTCAGTAGTCCAGGTAAGTACTTATAATGTATATAATCGCATGATAATATCTGCAATGTTATTTTACATTCCAGTCCTTATACATCCATACATTTTGCTTGCATTTTCATTTAGAGCCTCACAAAGAAATGTTTTCAGGCTCCAGAAGGGAAAACATTAAATACAGCTCATCGGATTTTCATTTTAAGCTAGTTCGCTCTCATTGAAGATTTTGAGAATGAATTATTGCATAAGGCCTAAATGTAGAACATTCATTGTTATACGAATTAATACTAATATCCTTAATGAGTTGTTGCAAATACCCAGCCAGGTTAATCTTTCTACCAAAAATGAAATGTTTTCAATTGTGCTGAATAACCCAAAATGGAATGTAGATTGAAACTTATTTTGTACGTGGAAGCATTTATCATGGTGAAGTTTCTATTGATTTTTGTCAGCTAATACACTGTAAATACTAATGTATCTCTCCATGCTTGGAATAGCTAGCCACAAAGAACCTGATATCCTAAACATTCTGATTGTGCATCTTTGATCAGTGGGACACATGAATTCATGATTTTTAAATAGCTTAAGTCGAAGCTATAGCAACGGTGAAATTCTTATCTACTCTTCATACCTATCAGCTTTTATAAGTCCTACAGAAATCTGTTATGAATATTGATGGTGTTTATAATTCCTTTGCTCCTTCAGCACTAATGGATGAACATCCCTCCCCTCAACCACACACAGCTGAGAAAAGGAAACTTGACTTGCCACTATTCAGAGGTCTTCTAACAGAAGGAGAAAGGAATTTCTCTTTCAAGGCACTCAGTCTACAAAATAACAGACAGAAGGAGCTGCTCATTCAGGCCTGATCTAAAGCCCACTGAAGTCAATAGAAGCCTTTCCATTCAGAAGCCATCTATCAATGGGCTTTGGATCAAACTTTCAGCTAGTGCAAGAGCTTAAATAAAATCATAGGAACTCTTTTGTTGATGCTTTTCTCCACCTAAAGAAAGAATTACCTGTATGTGTACCTATTTCACTGAGACTCCATTCCACTATTTCAAGAAGCCACCGAAAAATTCTACAAAGGGCCTTTTTCCCGCAAAACCAGTAGTTACTGCAATACAATTACTTCAGTGGTCTCTCATCAAGGCATCTAAGAGATTTTACGTAAAGTACAACATCACCTAGAAGGCTCACTGAACCCAATCTCAAATATATGGAAGCCAAAAAATCAGCAGGGTGTGCCAGTAGATAGGGCACCAGACTGAGACTTGGGATGCATTTACACTTCAGCTGCAGGTGGAGTTTCCATTTTGGGTAGATGAACGTGCATGAGCTTTGATTGAACTAGTGCTCTTAAAACAGAAGTGGGGAAGCAGTGGCAAGGAGCGTGGGCTAGGCCCCCCTCATCCATAGCTAGGTTCTCAGTCTTGTACCCTGGCAGCTAGACTGTGACGCTAACCATGCTGCTGTTTTAAGCACAATAGCGGCAGCAAAACTAGCGTATGTACATCTACCCAAACCGGTAATTACACTGCCTGTTGCACTGTATATATACACCCTTAGAAGCCCAAAGTTCTGTTCCCAACTGTGCCACTAACCTGCTATGTGAACCTGTGCAAGTCACTTCACCTCGGTGTCCCTGTTTTCCCTTCCAACTTCTGGCTGTTGTGTCTATTGATAGTCTTGGGGGGGGGGGGGTGAACTGTCTCTTCATAGGTGTTTGACCAGTGCCTAGCACAATTGGTAAGACAACCAGGAAAAGGTTAAGGGCTGCCTGCCTGTCGCATGGCCCAACAAGGGATTGAAGGGAAGGGTGAATCCTCTTTCCAGGCAGGAGAAAGGCCTCTCTGAACTGCTTTGGGTCAGGGGAATTGCTTTGTGTTTCAACAGTAAATTGTGACCTGAGGCAGGGGCCTGTAATGGCACTTCTGCAGTATTAATAATAAAATAAATGACCGGCCCATCCTGACCACTTTGCCAGTACTTTTGCACACAGAAAGCATGCATAGATTTGGTCTCTGTAAGGCGCAGCCCGGGGGAGGGAGGGCGCGCTTACCATCACATGCCATCTCCACAAGATATTAAAATCTTCTCCACCTTTTCTCTTCCCCAGTCCCACTGAGTCTCTGCTCCTTCACACACGTGGTGTAATGGAGCAGGACTTGGCTCAAAGGGAACTGTCCTGTAGCACCCAGAAAGTCTGTAGCAGAGGTGGGGGGGACTAGAACCCCCATTAGTTCTCTTAGACTTCAACCAAGAGTCTGGCAGCCCTTCCTCTCTGTATCAGTGAAATGTCAAACTGGTGTGTTCCTTCTGTCATTTCCCCATCAGCTAGAAACAACTTTAAAAAAAAATCCAATCTGATTATTGTCAAGAGGACAAAACCCAGCCGAGGCGTCGTAGGTATAATTGTTAGCCAACTTCACAAGTCTTTCCTACAGAGTTATTCAAACGTTTGAGCTCGCTGCTAGGAACATCATAAACAAAGTTATTATGAAACTATCCTATCTCCCAGCCAAAAGTCCAGTGAATCATTTATGAATGTATACATAAATAAAACTCCTCTGATCTGTTTTCTCTTTTCCTTCAGAAACTGAAGGTAGTTTCTTTCATTTTTTTTCCAAAGCTGCGACTTTTATTTCCTAAAACAACCTGAAAGGAATAAAATATTGAAATGAGCATAAATACAAAATAATGGTTGCGATACTGTAATTCTCTGAAATGTTGAAGGAAAACATAAAAATGTATGCTCTGTAAGTTTCCAACTGAACTTGGCATGACAGTCTATCTATTATTAAACAGATGCTGAAGCTCAATTTATGAATTATTAAATTCTTGTTACATTTAGTTCCCAAGCAAAAAAAAAAAAAATTACAATTTCATTCACTGTAGGAATTTCAACATGTTCTATAGTACTTCTTAAAAACATAGCACCTAAAGAATGAGAAAATACTAAAGCTGTTTTGGAAATGACTAGCAGTATATATGTTCATCTTTATCCACTTAAAGCTACCTCCACTTTTGTGGAGATTACTACACTGTGAGAAGTTAAACACCTGCTACTCATTATCCCCTAGTAGTTTCATATCTGCGCTGCATAGTTCCTGTATTTGTAATAACTTGGAATACAAGAGTGGGATTCTGTGCTAACCCCATGATCCCCCAAATCACTTCAGTTTCCAAAAGCAAGCACACACCTGTGTAACCTCAGAGCAGCTTGTCTTCTATATTTGTTTCTGAATCCATCCCACATCATCAAATAAGGGCACAAACAAGGAATTAGCATCCCCGACTATCCTAGGCCATTTTTTGTTTGTCCTCTATGTTGGCAAGTCCCATAAGTTTTCCCTTTTGAATAGTATTCAATGGTGGTATTCTTTAAGTAGGCCCTTTGTGCGAGTGTCCAGTTTATATTCAGGTACAGGCATAAATGGTTCTAGGATATGGTCTGAAACAAGTAGATCTTGAGCTGACATAAGCTGCTTTAGCCAACTGAAAATATCTATGGCCTACCCGGGCAACTTCATACGTCTACGAATATTGGTTAGAAACAAGATGATTTCCTGAGAAGGCAGATGTTACTGAGCCCCCATGAACTAGGGTAGCTCCAGAGCTGGACAAATCTCTTTTGTTTTCATAACATCAGGAGAGGGAGATGGAAATGCATGAAGAGCTAAGGTATGCGGTCCACCTTTCGCTATGCCCAGGCCAGCAGCTCTTCTGAAATATAGAGCCAGCACTCTTCTCTAGGAGCCAGATTCTGCTCTCAGCTACACCACTGTAAATCTGGTGCAGGGAGAATCATCCAATGGCTGGCTAAGCCGGCTTTAGAGCAGAAATGCAAAACTGGACTGATGCAAAGGAGCCCTGACATACCAGAATACCCGGGGCTATACTAAACTAATATACGTCCTAATTTATCCAACGGCATCAGTTTCTATGTTTTATAATGGTCTTGTGTTATATTTTGCTAAGTACAATATAGGATTGTGGGTTCTATTCTAAGGAGGGATGTTTCAGTAACTATAGGGATTTAAAGATGAATAACTAACCTGGCTTAATAAAAAACGAGAAAGGAAACAAACTGACACCACTTATAATCCCTAATAAAGTTATTTTACTGTGCCCTGGAGAAAAGCAATTCATTTAGCTTCTGAAATCTGTGCCAATGTTCTTTAAGGGCTTAAAACAATAAACAGAAACAGGTGCAATGGTTACTTCACATGAGGAGTATTTCAAAGACAGCTACTCAAATGTGTGATCCCAATTGTAGAAAACATAATAAAAGTGTGTTATTATGAAGCTGCCATAACTGTCAGCCAAAATTACAGTGACTAGCTGAGTTGTTACAGAGATAAATATTCAGAGATCTGGTGAGGTATTTTTCCTCGTCAGAAAATAAACAGAGTTAGTTTGTTACATTTTTCAAAGTAATGGTTTAAATTCTAGTTCTTAAATAACCCAAAAGAAATAAATAGCCTTTAACACAAATCTCCTATAAAAATCATCAGGGTCAAAACCAAACCAAGTTAAACTAATTCTTCCTGCAGCCACTAGATAATGAAGATCTTTCATCAAAGCAGATTTTAAACAGCAATCATTATAAATGCAAAGTGCTATAGGAATGCTAAGAATTATTTTCTTAAAGTGCTTTATCAATGTTAACAAAATTAAGCCTCACAAAAGGGAAGGGCTAATTGTATCTCAATTTCAAACTGTATAGAGAAGGACTGATATTAAGTGTCTTTCCCAAAGCCACCCTGTGAGTCATGAGTAGATCCAAGGCAGAGAGGAATTCAAGAGGTCCCTTCCCTGTCCACTGCTCTTACCATTCATTAACACTGCTTCTTCTAAACAGGCCTATTAAAATCTTTTACCTCCACCTTTGGGCCTGATCTTGCATCAGAATCTGCAGCATAGTCAATAGGGTTCCTTTGAGCACAGGGGCTGGCCTTCATGGAGCTCTGGGCTTCTGGGAGAGCCAGATAATTCAGAGGAAAAAAGGATAATATGGAGCAAGAGCAGATTATTTAGCATTTTGCAACTCTGAGAGAAGTGGGAAAGGGAACTGATTTACCTTCTAACTAAAAACTTGAAGCTCGTCACCTTTGAAAAAAAAATATCAAAAGTCCTGTTAACATTAACCTACAGGAAAACCCAGCTAAGAGAGAGACAGAGGGACACCTGAAAAACCAAACCTGAAAGTCTCCTGGACTTTCTCCTGCATTCAAATGATGAGTGACACTTCCTGTTTCCCTGATTACATCAGACTGTCAAGGATGGAGCATCCTGTTCGGCTCTTATTCTTGTTATTGTGATACGTGATATCACTCTCGATGAACAGTGAGGTGCTCTTCTTTGTAATTGGAGTTCCTGATTGGAATACATTTTACACGGCACTGCAGTCTGCCATTAATAGCTCTTTTAACACACTTCCTATAGCCAAGCCATGAAAAATGATGAGGCATTTTTGCCCTGAGGCTTTTGTGAAGATTCCTGGCAAAGGCTGATTTTTTTAGTTGCTTTCCCTCTGAAATGTGTTGAAAAGAAATAAACGACACATCAAACATACAAAGCAAGTTTTCCCTCCCCGCCCTCTGAATTCTTTGCATTAGGGTCCAAATTCTCCTATCCAGCACACAGCCTATATGCGGAGAGCTGTGCTGTGGGCACATTGGCACTGGAGGAAGGAATCCTCACTCCACGCTGCAGAGACCTGAGCGGAAGCAATAATAGACTCACTGTAAGGCCCCAACATACCAGTAACCCGTGGATCCTCTAGCCTCAGCCCAGGTGTTCTCTCCACTCTTAAGGCATGGCTACACTTGCCAGTTACAGCGCATTAAAGCAGCCCCGTGCGCTCTGACTCACGACGCGTCCACACTGGCAAGGCACGTAGAGCGCTCTGACTCCGTGGCTACAGCATGGCTGGTACTCCACCTCAGTGAGAGGAATAACGTTTGATGCACCCCCGCTGGAGCGCCGCAGCGCTAGTGTGGATGCCCTGGTCTGTTAATTCGCTCTGATCGGCCTCCAGAAGTGTCCCACAATGCCTGTTCTAGCCACTCTGGTCATCACTTTGAACTCTACTGCCCTGCCCTCAGGTGACCAACCGTCAGACCCGCACTTTAAATTCTCTGGGAATTTGGAAAATCCCCTTCCTGTTTGCTCAGCCAGGCATGGAGTGCTCTCAGCGCATCTGTCCAGGTGACCATGCCTCCACGCGCCAGGCGATCCCCAGTACAGAGCAATGGTGAGGTGCTGGACCTCATCAGTGTTTGGTGGGAGGAAACTGCGTTCCAGCCGTAGGAATTACGATACCTTCGGGCAGATATCAAGGTACATGATGGAAAGGGGCCATGACTGGGATGCTCTGCAGTGCAAGGTTAAAGTGAAGGAGCTGTGGAGTGCCTACCGCAAAGCCCGCAAGGCAAACAGCCGCTCTGGTGCTGCCCCTGCGACCTGCCATTTCTACAAAGAGCTGGACGCGATACTTGGGGGCAACCCCACCTCCACTCCGAGCACCACTATGGACACTTCAGAACCCAGTTCAACAAGACAGGAGGAGGAGAAGCAGCAGCAAAGTGGGAGCGAGGGTGCTGAGGAGGAGGAAGACACCCCGGCATCCCTAGATGCATGCAGCCAGGAGCTGTTCTCAAGCCAGGAGGAAGGTAGCCAGTCACAGTGGCCAGTGCTTGGGGAAGGACAAACACCAGAGGAGGTTCCCGGTAAGCGGCTTTTATTTTGGGAAGGAAGTTATTTGGTGCGGGCTCTTGGGGTGAGGAGGGTTAGGGCTGCATGCATGCCTAGATGTGGAATAGGGCATTGATGTGCTCTCTCACATTGTGGTAATCGGCCTCAGTGATCTCTTCAAAGGTCTCATCCAGAACTTGGGCAATGCGCTTGCGCAGGTTTCGTGGGAGAGCCCCTGTGGTCCTTGTCCCAGTCAGGTGAACATGTCCGTGCCACTGTGCCATGAGGGGCGGGGGGACCATTGCTGCACACAGGCAAGCTGCATGTGGGCCAGGGCGGAAGCCGCATTGCAGTAGAAGACCCTCCCTTGCTTCCCAGGTCACCCTCAGTAGCGAGCTATCTTCCAGGATGAACTCCTGTGGAAAATGTGGGGACAGTGTTCAGTGCAGCTGTTGGCTCTCCTCAAGGCACAGAAACCCAGAGGACAGTACAGCCATGAAATAATCAGTCCCCCTTGACCCTGTGGGTTATGTGCGCTCACTTTGGGACGGGCAAATTATGCTATTGTGTACAATGTGCTTGCCTTCCTTAAGTACGGGGGAATCATTGCTCTGTCTGGTGTGAACAATGCTGCCTCTGTTAAGTGTTGCATTTTGCCTTTACAGATGCAACCTTGAGATGTCAGCCATCCATATTATCACCGGCCGAGAGGCTACAAGGAATCAGGAAGAGGTCACATAGAAGCAAAGAGGACATGCTGTATGAAGTCATGCAGCGTTCCCTTAACGAAAATCAAAAAGTGCAGGAGTGGTGGGAGAGTGAAAGGAGGGTCTGCCAGCAGAATGCGGATCGCCGGCACCAAAGCACGGAGCGGCTGATAAGCATCATGGATCGCAAAGTGAACTCGATCCAGGTGCTCATAGCCATGCAGGTGGAGCACTACCACACCCGCCTGCCCCTGCAGCCCTTGTCCCAAAACTCTTTCCCTTGTGCCCCCATGTCACCTCCAACCCACTTTCTCCAACATCTGGGTTCTTATCACCACCAGCCTCCAACACCTGTAGCTTCACCACCCAGCCCTGAAAACTATGACCCTTACCCACTGCACTCAACCACCATCACCATGCAGTATAACCATCCTGAAGTGCAGCACTCATTGCACAGCACTCCAAACAGGAAGGCTGAGTACGATAACAGGACATACACAAACCTGTGATTGTACCGTTCCCCACCCCACCCCCTGGCCCTTTCTGTTTCCCAAGCAGTTGTGTTTGTTTTCAATAAATGCATTTTCATTTCAATAAATGGATTTTTTTGCTTTGAAAACATTTATTATTGCATAAAGTAAAAGATACCTTAGCCCAGGAAAGCAATAGGCACTGCAAGTCAGTGTATCATACGTAGCAAACAGATGACTACTCACATTGGAACCACTTCACTTCACTCCCGTGCAGGGCATCAGACATTACTGGTGGCTTTCAGCCTCAAATTGCTCCCTCAAGGCATCCCTGATCCTTGCAGCCCTGCGCTAGGCCCCTCTAATAGCCCTGCTCTCTGGCTGTTCAAATTCAGCCTCCACGTGTTGAACCTCCGAGTTCCATGCCTGAGTGAATCTTTCTCCCTTCCCTTCACAAACGTTATGGAGGGTACAGCACATGGATATAACCACAGGGATGCTGTTATCAGCCAGGTCCAGCTTCCCATACAGAGAGCGCCAGCGGCCCTCAAAACGGCCAAAAGCACACTCCACTGTCATTCTGCACCAGTTCAGCCTGTTGAACCGCTCCTTGCTGCTGTCAAGGCTCCCTGTGTAGGGTTTCATGAGCCAGGGCACTAAATGGTAAGCGGGGTCTCCAAGAATCACAATGGGCATTTCGACTTCCCCTACGGTGATCTTCTGGTCTGGGGAAAAAAGTCCCGGCTTGCAGCTTCCTGAACAGGCCTGTGTTCCGAAAGATGCGTGCATCATGCACCGTTCTGGGCCAGCCTGCGTTAATGTCAATGAAATGCCCACGGTGATCCACAAGCACCTGGAGAACCATAGAGAAATAGCCCTTCCGATTAACGTACTCGGAGGCTAGGTGGGCTGGTGCCAGAATTGGAATATGCGTCCCATCTATCGCTCCTCCACAGTTAGGGAAACCCATTTGTGCAAAGCCATCCACTATTTCCTGCACGTTAACCAGAGTCATGGTTCTTCTGAGCAGGATGCGATTAATGGCCTTGCAAACTTGCATCAACACGATTCCAACGGTCGACTTCCCCACTCCAAACTGGTTAGCGGCCGATCGGTAGCTGTCTGGAGTTGCCAGCTTCCAGATTGCAATAGCCACCCACTTCTCCACCGTCAGGGCAGCTCTCAATCTCATGTCCTTGCGTCACAGGGTGGGGGCGAGCTCTTCACACAGTCCCATGAAAGTGGCTTTTCTCATGCAAAAGTTCTGCAGCCACTGCTCATCATCCCAGACTTTCAGGACAATGTGATCCCACCACTCAGTGCTTGTTTCCTGAGCCCAAAAGTGTTGTTACACGGTGGTGAGCATGTCCATGAATGCCTCAAGCAATCTCCTGTCGTATGCATTACTCGAGTCAATATCATTGTCGGAGTCCTCGCTGTCACTTTGGATCTTAAGGAATAACTTGACTGCCAAACGTGATGTGCTGACAAGACTCGTCAGCATATTCCTCAGCAGTTCGGGCTCCATTCCCGCAGACTGAAAGGGAAGATAGAATGCGCAGTACAAAAAACGTTGAAAGATGGCGCCAATTGTGGACGGAGGCAGAGGGATTGCTGGGATGCGAACCGATGCATCACAGGGTGTTGGGACAGGACCCAGAATGTCCTGCACCCCCTGCCCCCTTCCCACAAGCCACAGCACCAGAATGGGAAGAAGTGCTCTGTGGGATAGCTGCCCACAATGCACCACTCCCAATGCCGCTGCAAGTGCCACAAATGTGGCCACGCCAGTGCGCTTGCAGCTGTCAGTGTGGACAGACTGCAGCGCTCCCCCTACTGCGCTCTACCAAGGCTGGTTTAACTCAAAGTGCTCTACATCTGCAAGTGTAGCCATGCCCTTAGAGCCACTTCATTGCTAAGCACCAGGTAAGGGTTGTGTATCCCCTATATAACTCATTTACACCCTCCCACCCACTGAACAGCAGAACCATATCAGTTCTGCTGCCAGGGCTGTAGAGTGGTGAGCAGGATTTCAACCAGGGGCAAAACCTAACCTCCCTTCCAAGGGTGCTGAGGAACCCGGTTCAGATTCTGAAGCGGGATCATAGGGGTCAGAGTGCAAACAGTGCATGCTGCCTGGATAGGAGCTGCCCTGTTTATGTTGTTCGGCTTGGAGCTAGAGACAATTAAGATGCGTGATGGGATTGTGGCCTTTGGAGTGGGCACACAACAGCCAACTCCAGCTCTGAGCATCTGCTGATGCTCTGTGACCTGTCAAACCTGTGTCCTGTTTCTTCCACAAAGTTCCCAAGGGTGAAATCCTGGTTCCACTAAAGTCAATGGCAAAACTCTCATTGACTTCAGTTGGGGTTGGATTTCATCCAAAGTGCCGACTCAGTTACTCAGACGCCGCACTAGAATCAGGTGATGGGCAAAGTAGAATAACCTAGACATCTTGTTAGTCTCTACCTGCTTTTTTGGTGTGCCCTTGGACACACTGAAAAGACCTCAGTTAAGGGAAAACAGACTTTCTAGGATGAACCTGGAGTTAGGTAAATCAAGGCTTGGCACATCTTGACTCCTGTCTTCATAAACTTACACAAAAGCACTGGAGTTTTTGCTCATTTTGCAAAATGCCAAAACAAAAATAATTTCAGCGTGACACAAGAACAGCCCAAGCTGCAGTAAGCACAGGATGATTTTAAATTCTTTTGAGAGTGAAACACCTGCCAATAGCTTCTAGAAAGCCAAGTGTTTTAGAGAGATTATAAATGTAGGGTACAGTTTGAACAGCTAGAGAGATTTCACAGCAGTCCCAGGTTAGGCAGAAAAGGAAAAGAAAAAAAGCTCATGTTAAAAGAACAATATTTATGTTGAGAAAAAAAAATCAAGCACTCACCCTGTCACGAAAAGTAATAGAACCCCTCTCAAAGGGTTTTACAATTGGGGTAGGCCTGTTAAGCCCCAATTGTTACAACAGGTCTAAGATTAACCAGCCTCAGCTGTATCTGATTCTTTCAGTCTGTAGCCTTCTCATTGGGGACTTGGAACCTCTGCTGGGATTTAATTCTGAAAGTCTCAAGCTACTGTCTTACTTAGTGGTGATTCATTTGAAGGGCAGCACTGGGAGGATTGTGACATGGCATTAATGTAGGATCAGGCCCTTGTGGTGACCTATGAGATTAGCACAAGCAAAAAGCTTGTTTGGTTGGACAGTTACGATTTCATCAGGACATACACCATCTAGCCAATTCCTTGCAAAACGTGAAAATGAGAAGTTAAAGGAAAAATCCCCAGTATTTCTTGTCACTTTCACATCTTCTCAGTGCTGTCATTAACACACTCCATTTGCCTCAGTCAGAAAGCAATACATACCCCCACTTCATGAAACTCTCAGGCTACTGCAAAACTTTAATAGCAACTTCATCTTCCCTTATATAAAAAGATGGGTAGATCTGATAGTTTACTTGCATGAACAGTTGTTAGGCCTTAGCATTACTGAGTTTCTTGTGATTGTTACAAGCACCAAAGCAAAGCTTGAATCTCCACAGCAGCAAAATCAGCTTTTTAACAGCAGAAAAACATTTTCAGGCTCTGGCTTTCTCTTCCTATCTGTGTTAATACAGACCATACCTATGTACCATGTAAAATTATTTACTGTAAGGAGCCAACATGGTCTAGTGGATAAGGCAGTGCACTGGGAATGAGTTAAAAGACCTGCCTCTACCTCTTCTCTGATTCACTTAACCTCACCGTGCCTCAGTTTCTCTACCTGTAAAATGGAGATAAAGATGCTTTCTTTTGAAGAGTGATTTGAGATCAATGAATGAAAAGAGTTAATTAAACTAGATAGAATGAGAGTAAGTGTTAACAAGATGTAAGTAGTGCAAAATATGGTGCTAAGATTCTCACTGGCACTAGGAAATTCAGTTGCACTGGTCACTTGTGGAGAGGGTCCAAAGCTGTGAAATGCACCACCAGTCAAAACCATATCGTGCATTTAATTCTCAAAACTATATGCATGTTTCTCATTTATGAAATTAAACCATTTTTCTATGTCAAATGATAACGTAATTGTTCAGTCTGGTTCAAAGTGTAAAAGAAGCACAGTTAGATATATTTTGACTGTCTGGCTTTGTGCATCATTGAAGTATTTGTCAATAAAACAGAAATGATGGCTCTATCGGATATTAATACAAAGCTGGTACCAGGAGTCAGGCCGGAGAGCAACTTTGGGAGTTATTTTTAAGTATCAGGATATAATTCTTGAAGCAGAACCTCCCCTTTCCTCTCTCCCTCCCAGTAGGAGACCAAATTGTCTACTGCTGCTCCCTTCATCTCATACCTTGGAAGGTGTGCAATACATAGTATCGGACAGAAAATCAAATCTATCCCAGTGTAAACCTAATGAAATTGAAGAGCTCACCCCTTCGATTCCTTCAACTCCAAACTGGTCTGCAGCTCTAGAGTAATAATGGTTTTTTTTCCCCCTGTAGCTCTTATAAGAGCCACAAATCCCCAGTTACTTTTGATTTACAAGAGAAGCAAGGTCATCCTTCTAATGAAAAAAAACAAGGTCTATATTTTCAGATACTGAGATTCAATTTATCATAGAGATCAATGACACTTTTATGCCCTATAGAGATGAACTATCCATTTTGCAGTAAAATTATCACATTTTTTAAGACCTTAGGTAGTTGCTACATAGTTTGGAAGCCCGGCTTGCAACTGAACTTTTTAGCATTAAGAAGCCTTCAATTTCCCACCTCCCTAGCACCAAGGACATATTTTACCAGTCTCACATTTGCGGCAGGGGGAAAAAAAGAAAAGAAAAGAGAAATTAAAGGCTACCTACACGTTGTCAACAACATAAGCCTTGTAGGGATGGTAAAAGGCTATGCTATCAATGAATCCATTCTTGAAGATAATTCCTCTTCATTGTTCTAAAGCTGTACACCCATCTATACATTCTCCAGGAAATTCACATAAATCTGTCCTGCATAGATGGAGAGGCAGTAGTCTGTCTCCTGAGTATTCTAGTTGGTTGCCCATCATTTGTTTTTTCTGCAGTCCTATCTGAAATTCTTCAGTCTTGCATTCCTGACACCCTTAGAATTGCCTTGACCAGGGGGAGCAGCTGGTGTGGAAGGAATGCAGGATCAGAACTTTTAATGATACAACTAGTCGCGAGCCTAAAACTTGGGAGTCTGTTCGGGGAATTGTTCAGATGAGTGCCACTCATCCCAGTTTTGCAGCATCCTCACATGGCAGCAGATATTATTTTCAAGTCAAATGCTGTGCAAACATCAGACTGTATCTACTGTACACCACCCAGTCAACAAATGTCATGTGCCATTGGTAATGGTGACTATAAACCTTGAAAGTGAAAATGATGTGTGTGTAACCTACACTGTCAGAGTGCCTGTCTTTGCCCCCCTTTGGTTGCTGCTCCACCTAAGAGAATAAGAGTCTAGTAAGAGAGCTGAAAGAATTGCTCCTTTATCTCAAGCAGCAGAAACTCATGCTGCTACTGTGTAGAGCTAGGGTTCAAACCCCACTGATAGGCCAAACTAGGGCTGGAAGGGAGCATTATATATGCTTCCAATAAGCCTACATTTTATGGTTACATTTAATAAAGGGTATTACAATTTTATTGCTGATTTTGTGTTGGTTCATTCAGAATGGTTGATATTTACAATACAATACTTGTTCAACATGTTCTCCTTTGATAGTCTTATAATATTTGAATTCCAAACCTCTTAAATGGCGATTTTCTGCCTACTGCACTGTAGTGCTGTATAAGCAATGTCATATTTTGTATCCAGCTGCGTACAGTACTTAGTTGATTCGGCTACATACATTTCTAGTCAGATAGCTACAGACAACACTATGTTCAGGGATAGTGCTATATACAAAGCGACATTATTTCATCAGGATTACTTGACTTTGATTAATTTTTTTTTTCATCAGGAATTAGAGATAAAAGACTGTCTTTGTGTTCTCTATACAGTGCTGCCAATTGACCATAATTACCTCCAAAAATGGACCACTGGTATTCTTAGTGGCTTTTATTTTGGCCTTGTCTTAAACTATTTTAGTCTACAGTTATCACAACATTGTCTCAAGACAGCAAGAAAAATGATTAATGTGATTATTACAATGTATTATACTTTCCCTCAAGCTAGTCAGCCAACTACTCTATGCACATCAAGTAGAATGATTGGAGAAAGACGCTCTGCTTCATATTATTTCCCTGATGTTTAGGCCTGACTCATGATTGCTCAGCCTTAGATGTGCTGGCCCCTAAATGCATCAACAAGGTCCAAATTATGTATCCAGCATGTAAAAAGAGAATGTATAATATGCACCAGCATCTAGCAGATGACAAGGAGACAGACCTCTTACATTTGTTGATGCTTAATAAATAAATCACATTGCTGTTGGTGGGATTTCTACTTTCAAAATAACACTAACAAGGAGTTTTATATAGAATAGTTCTAGTGGAAATGTTTGATCTCCAAGACACCATTTAAAACCTCATACTACAAAAATAGTATTTGACCTGCATTAAGTAATAAGTTTTCTATGAATGACACAAAACTAGAATCCTTTAATAAATTGCACATTTGAGGCCTGATCGAACACTGCCTTGTGCCGTCATTCACAGCTGTGCAAAGCAAGTATAAAACAGATGTAAAGTGCTACCAAAGCACAACTCTCCACTCACTTACCCTGCTGGTAGTGTTTTGTATTCACTTTGCATGACAACACAAGGTGCACCTGGTGGAAATGACTGCACACAGTGCAAGACAGTGGGCAGTCAGGGAAATTTCGATGAATAAATGATATCGCTATTTATTATTTATCAAGGGCCCAATCCAGCAAGGCGCTGAGCACTGTTAAGTCCTAGGCCCAGACACATTTGTAGGATTGACTCTAATCTCTACAAATCCAAAAAGCCAACCTATTTTCCCTTCCACCTAAGGGATCCCATGCTCTTACTGCTAGGTGGTTTTATTTCATAATTTAATCAAAAGAGAAATAAAAGCTACTGAAATTCACAACACGCTCGTAATGTACAGGAACAGAGCCGCCTATTTGGTTCTTGCTCTCCTGGGGCTTGATTCTGCAAGGTGCTGAGAAGCCTCTACTTCTATTGATTTCATTGGACATTGAAAGTGGTCAGCAACATTCTAGCTGATATAAAAGATATGCACCAAACCCTGGAAGCTCACACTTACATGAGAAAGGGTTGTAGGATGAGCCCCTAAAATGAATGGTTTGGTTTCCTCTCATAATCGTTCATGGCCAGTGAGGTCATTTTAGCACATTTTAACACATTTGTCATTCTCTGCTAAGATATACCACAAGATTGGAACAGCCTGCACTCTGGATCCAAGCAAAGGAAATCTTGAAGCTTTCTCTTCTTACAAAAATAAACGTCAGGTTAGAAAGTTAGTCAGTTTCAAAAAGAACAGGAGTACTTGTGGCACCTTAGAGACTAACAAATTTATTTGAGCATAAGCTTTCGTGGGCTACAGCCCACTTCATCGGATGCATAGACTGGAACATACAGCAAGAAGATATTTATACATACAGAGAACATGAAAAGGTGGTAGTAGCCATACCAACTGTAAGAGGCCAATCAATTGAACTTCCACCTTTTCATGTTCTCTGTATGTATAAATATCTTCTTGCTGTATGTTCCAGTCTATGCATCCGATGAAGTGGGCTGTAGCCCACGAAAGCTTATGCTCAAATAAATTTGTTAGTCTCTAAGGTGCCACAAGTACTCCTGTTCTTTTTGCGGATACAGACTAACACGGCTGCTACTCTGAAACCAGTCAGTTTCAAGGTTGTTTGCTGGATCAGAGCCTAAATTGGGAGCTGTTTAATATTCCAAACTTAGGGGAATGGGGCTGAAATTTCAGCAATAGATTTTATGAAATAAAGTGAGTTGGTGGACCAGCAACTGCTGCAAAAATGCCTATGAAGCTTCTGGGTACAGGAGATGGACTGAGGGGACCAAAAAAACAAACCTTAAAAAATAAAATAAAGTAAGTTTTATTTAGAAAAAAATAAATAAATACATTTAACATATTAAGTAGAAGGTATTAATATATATATATATTTTAAAAAGTCATTCTTTTATCATTTTCATAGTGGAAGGATATGATGCATAAAACACACAATTGATTTTTGGTTTGTTGTGTTTTTGTCTGTTTTAAGCTGAACTAATAGTCCATACACTAATAGAATCCAATCTTTTCATTAATAAGCTATGGGCATACTTCTCCTGAAGGCACTGGACTTTTGAACTTGTGCACCAGAACACACCATGGCATGTACCAATAGTCTTCTAATACACCCCTGGGAGCAGGTTATTGTTATCAAACTATGCTGAGAGTGAGATTGCAATAATAATAAGGCACATAGATAGCACTTCTGTGAAAAAATTGCATAGTGCTTTAAAAAACTGAATGTGTGTCATTATTGAAGGTGGTCAGGAATTTATCAGTGAAACTTTTTTTTTTTTTGGAAAATTGACAGTTTGCGGGAATGTATCAGTGTTGATTCAACTTTCATTGGGAAGTGCTCTCAGGTATAGGATAATTTCTGCTCCAAACAAGAGAAAGAAAGAGGGGAACAAAAAAACAAAGGGTGAATTCCCTATACCCCAGAACAGCCAATAGCCCAGTGGTTCAGCTACTCACCTGGGATGTGGGAAACCTAGGTTTCTGTCCTTGGTCTGCCTGATTCAGAGAAGGGACTCTCACATCCCAGGGGAGTGCCCTAATGAACAGGTTTTTGGCTATTTTGGGGAGAGCCCTCCACCCTCTATTTTTTCATCATGATACAGAATGGGGGGAAAAAATGAAATCTGGAAAAAAATTCCCATCCAGCTTTAGTCAATCACTATTTTGTTGATGGGGAAACTGAGGCGACAATTATTTGAGAGACTTGCCCAGAGTCATACAGCGACTCAGTGGCAGACTTTAGATCTTCTGATTCTTACTGCCATTCCTTAACCACCAGACTAAGGCTAGGTCTACACTACAGCGGGGGTCCGACCTAAGATACGCAACTTCAGCTACGTGAATACCGTAGCTGAAGTTGCGTATTTTAGGTCGGCTTACCTGGCGGTGAGGACGGGGGAAAGTCGACCGCTGCCGCCGACTCCGCTGCCGCCTCTTGCCGCGGTGGATTTCCGGAGTCGACGGCAGAGCGATCAGGGATCGATTTTATCGCGTCTTCACTAGACGCGATAAGTCGATCCCAGAAAACCGATTGCCTGCCGCCGGACCCTCCGGTAAGTGTAGACAAGCCCTAAGAGTCTGCTAGCAAAACCAATCTGAAATAAATTAATACAGCATGATCTATTTTTGCATAGGCTAGTAGAAAAGATTTTTTTACAAATAATTTATGTTTTCTTTTTACTCTTTGACCTTACTGAACCTCCTGTTTACATATTTCATGAGTATTCTTGTGCATTAGGGTCAACCTATGAGAAATAAGACCGGCATTTCAAACAATACCGCCTCCTAGTATTTCAGTATTGAGTAGATAGTGTTAAATTAATCAGAGGTAGAAGCAGATGGGAAAACATCATAGGAAGTATACAGCCTAATTCAGAAACCATATCTGCTGATGCAGTGCACTAGGGTGGTGTAATTTTTTTTTTTTAATTTGACTTACAAGAGGAAAACAAATTTCTTACATTGGATTCTGATTTCTGTTCATCTGTTTCAAATTATAGAAGGTTTGTTATGTTTTCTGTTGAGGATCATTTGGAAACAAATAATTAGAACACATGAAATGGACTGGAGGGACATCTCTGGGCTCTGGTTTTAGAACATGGACCCCAAGTTCATGTGCAAGTTTTAAGTGCTGCCCTAGCCCAGTCCTGGTGAGAAAAAAAAGCCCTGGAGATGTAGTCAAATCTGTCAGAAGCCATGGGCTACCAAATCAATATGGGGAGAGCAGTCTAATGGGTCTTTGTTTTAGAACATGAACCCCAAGTCATTCTTGTCATTCCCTTCTGCCAGCCTGGACACCAGCAGGCAAATCGCATCTCCCAGCTGCTTTGAGTCAAAGACCAACAAGCACTCACAGAACTTCTACAGGCTATCAGGAATAGTTTACATTCCTATGCTGCTTAGGTTTCCAGGTGCTAGAAATTGGAACTAGAAAAGAATCCTGCTGCAGCTCCTAGCGTGCAAGTCCAGAACTCCAAATTCTAGGACTTCAAATCCTGATGATCACCTACAGGTTTGACTAGACACTGTATTATGCATCCTAAAACACAGCTCAGAAAGCACAGCCCAGGATGACGTGAGAGCAAAATTTCCATCACCTGATTCTGGGCTGTAGAGTAGAGCAGCCCCAAGGGCTCTACTAACTTAAGAACAGCCTTATCCAGGCCACCTTTGGGCTTCCCGGCAGCTCTGAAACCCTATAGCACCGAATACTGTACGCCCACTTCCTCCCCCATGTCTCCCTCCCCTTTTATAAGGGCCCATGAGATGGGGCAGTATAGAGCCACTTCTGTAGACACTATGCTGCTCCTGCCCTGTGGACATTCTCCCCTACCTGTTGGAGGCTGGAGTGGGAGGCCAGAGGCCCCTCCTCAATGCTTGCTTGAAGTAACTGATGCTATTAATAGGGCTGGCTTTACATCTCGGGGACTCTGGGTGCATTTTGCAGGCGCCACATGTTTTACAGACTCTTTAAAACCTTCAAGCAGGAATTTTAGATTAATTCTATTGATTTTACCAACAATTTATCGTCTCTAGATTTTTAAAAACCTTCTTCCCCCATTACATGGCCCAGAAATGAGGTGGTAAAGCGCTTCAGAGAACAGATTAGACGCAGCAATAAATAGGAGACAAAATTCATCCCATCTCACTTTAGCAAGTTTCCCCTAGAGAGAGGAAAAGGAAACTCCTGACGAATGAGGGCTAACGGGCTACTACATTAAGGTAGAGGAGTACAATGAAGACTACTATCGTCACTAAATTATCTTCCTGGGAATGAGCTGTGCAATTTAACAACATCCCAAACTGCCAGAATATAGCGGATTAAAAGTATGTTGAACTAAATACAAGCATTTGGCAGATCTTCTGTATTTTGTAATTTCTGCCAGCCCTAAAAGAAAGAAATTTGAGAGAAAAAACAATAGGAAACTATGTGACTAGAAGGCTCTTGGTACAAAATTCTGTACCATGGTTGTGGGTAAAAGACAGGGACTGGAGCAATATCAGTTGATTAGTGGGTCCAGAAACTTCTGCCAGTGCAAAACAAGGCGACTAAAATTGGTCCACAGTCAACAAAACACATTACTCTTTCTCAAGAACTGAGCAATGTTAGTTACTCCCCAAAACATTTGGTGCTGCTAACATCATTCATGCATCTTTATAGTGGGTGTGGGTCAAATAGGGTGACCAGATGTTCCGATTTTATAGGGATAGTCCAGATTTTTGGGTCTTTTTCTTATATAGGCTCCTATTACCCCCCGCCCTCTGTCCCGATTTTTCACATGTGCTGTCTGGTCACCCTAGGGTCAAACTATGCCCCAGTCTATGTTAAACAGATATGTTAAACAGGCCTCCAACAGGTACGCTAAAGAGAACCTGCCTTAGGACTGGGACAGTATTCCCATTGACTGTGCTTGCTTTTTTGTAATATGTTTAGATTTCAACTGTGTTTGATTTATGATTTAGCCTATATGCGTCTCATGTTTTAATAGCTCCCCTTAGCTCATCTTCATTTTGGCAACTATTATGCACATACTAGTTTTGTGCCTTTGTTCTCTTTTACTAGTTAAATCCTCTTATTGTATCACGCCAGCAGATCAGGAAAATAAAGACCCATCAAAATCATCATTCTGTGCACTGAAATTTGTCATTTGTCTTTTTCTGCTCCTCATTTTTCATTAATGATGCAAAGACTTATCTTTCACTTTTCTAAATCCTTTACCCTTCTTTATCCTTTATAGTTTGTGATGTACATGGACTTGTGTTGTAAACTCAAAGACATCATTATTCTTTGTATTTTTATGCACTGAACTCTTTGTAATCTGTGATCAAAGCCCAGCTATATCTGGCTGCATTCATTTTCTTTACTTACTCTTCCTCTATCAACCATTGTTGATTTGTACTATTTTTTGCTACCATATTGTGTCTTCTGAGCCATCAAGATTGGCCTTGCCTTTCAAATAAAAATCACATTAGCCAAACTGCTGGTGACTTGATAGTCGTGCAATACATCGCTATGCCAAAGACCAGAGATCAGTCAATGGAGAGTCGGTGAATCCCCATTAACACAACAAATTGCCACACACTGTGGATCATTAGTGGGCACTGAACCAGGATCCCCTCACACTAATAATATAAGACTCACCTGCTTGAGCTAAAAAACTAAGGGTTTGTCTACACAGAGTTATTCCTGGTTAGCTGTCCCCGAGTACCTCCGTGTGTGGAGGCACTTATTCAGGGAGAACAGTGCCTTGTTCTGTTTAGGAAAGAGTGCCTTTTCCTTTTTGAAAGCAGGTTAAGCTAAACAGGAACAAGGCATTCTTATTCTGGAATAAGTGTGTCTGCAAATGAAGTTAATCAGGGATAGTTAATCCATGTTATTCAAGCCCCAAGATGGCAGATATAGCAGCTTCAATTTCTTATATAGACTAGCCACTAGGGGTACATCTACACTGCATAAAAGACCCACGACTGGCCTGGATCTGCTGACTCGGATTGATGGGCTCAGGCTGCCAGACCATACAATTGCAGTGTATAGGTTTGGGCTCAGGTTGGAGCCCCGGTTCTGAGAACCCCTGAGGGGGGAGGGTCTCAAAGCTTTGGCTCCAGCCTGAGCCTGGACATCCACACTGCAATGTTTAGCCCCGGAACGTGAGCCCCAAAAGGCCTCATGAGCTGACCTGGGCTCTGAGACTCCATGCCATGGATTTATCATCACGGCGTAGACACACCCTAGAGGGGTCCAAGTTGTGGTACTGTTCAAAGCCTTGATATGGGTTGGGACAGATGAGTCCTGGAAAGTGTAAAGAGTTCAAGACACTATATTGAGATGTTCCAGACAGGCATGGACTTTTGTGACAATAAGTGTTAAGTGGGAGAAGCCCTGGGGAGTGGTAAATGCAAATTCCACAATGATGGTTATGAAAAAACCCAACCTTTTGGGCAGAGGGCCATTGACTGTTCCCAGAGAGGAGATCAAAGGCCCAAGCTGTACAAAGGAGCCACTGAACTGTCCAACTGGGTTCTTGTTCCCGATTTAAAAACTGAGTAAACCCCGTTGTACAGTTTGAAAGACACACACCTACCACAGCCCTAGGTTGAAGGTGGGGTGACCTCTGGTAAGCTTTTAAGGATATGTGTAGGTTCCTTTGTTTGTCTAGGTTCTCTCTCATGCTTTTACTCTAAGAATAAATGCAATTTGCTTTGTGAGGGCCGGTTGGTAACTGCTGTACATTGTTATAGCTCCTGGAGAGAGGTTAAGCACAGGTACCGGACTTATGTCAGACCTGCTAGGGAAATCACAGTGAGGTGCAGAAGGACTGAAAGCCTAAACCCCAGATCTGGTAGAAGAGAGATGCAGATTTTAGGTCTAAGAGAGGTGATGGCTGGAACCAGAAACCTTCAGCAGCTGCCCTCAAGGAAGGCGAAGGGGTGTAGTTTCAAAGGTGAGGTTAATCCTTGAACCGGACATGAGTAAATCCCAAATTAGTTGGAGAGAGAAACTTTTCAATTTCTTTGGGAAATTTCATACCAAGCCAGTTCTGAGGAGGTGGAAATGGGAATTTTTGGCAGTTTTGCTAAAGATACTTGCTTCTTTAGCTACAGACATTAAGGCATATGCAGAGAACAAGCATGAATCCAGGAGAGAAGGGTTCTGCCCCCCCAGTTTTTAAGCACCAAAAATTATGTTACACTAGATTGGCCTTTCTAAAGTTACCAATCTGGCACGTGTCACTTAAGCAGTTGATTAGTCTCATGTCTTCAATGGACTTATTCATGTGCCTGAAGTTCCATATGCTTGCACTCCTGGCTGAACAGGAGCCTTCTCGAAAGCCCATTTAAGCCAATGGAAAGATTTCTAGTGATCCCACTCAGCTTTTGGATCAGGTCCATATTGTATGTTGACTAAAACAAACACACTTTTGTGTTTTTATTGTTATTGAGCATCTAGTACTGATTGAACTATCTATTGGCTTATGCTGAGAGATAGAGCAAATCCTGAGATCATTGCTCAGGTAAAATTCCCAGTGAAGGCATGGAAGTTGGTCTATATCCAGGCAAAATAAGGACCTGGGAATTTGGTCCAATAGAATATGTGGGTGGTCAGTATCCCTCCCTCTTTAGCCCATTCACTCTAGAGGAAGTAGAATGTGACCCTCGGTTATTTTCTTAGCCATTACAATATTCACCTCCTTTTATATCTCAAATCAGTCTACATTCTTTTTCATTTAGTAATATTTATGTTCTTCTGTCATCCATTTCTGACCATTTCTCCTCTTTTCTTTATTTCCTTAGCCTTTCATTTTGCAAGCTGAAATTTCCACTTATTTTATGATTGCCTCGGCATTGATGCATTAAGCTCAGATGTTGAACTTGGTTATAAATGTTTTCTGAACCCAGCTTTCATCCAGGATGTACACTGTGCTCTGAAACATTTTAGTTTTTCAAGGTTACATTATTTAGCCATTTGATTTCAGTGTAAAGGTTACGGTGCTACTTTGATGTATTCTGCACCGACTTGGTTGGGCAGCAGACTTCTGATCTTTGTTTTCACAGGCGATCAGCGCTGTAATTTGATCTATTGAGAGGTATTTTTATAACGGATAGCTGACATTAATTAAAGTACTATTTAACTACAACTAGCAATGATTTTTTTTTTAAAAAAAAAGCCAATATATGAAGAAAAAAAAAGCATCCATTTAACTAGAACTAAAGTATCAAAATTAAGGATATGGGGGGGGGGGGTGGGAAATGAAGAAAATGCCTAATGCACAAACAGTAACATATTTGATTTTAAAGAAAATATGCATGCAAATGTTTTCAATCCAGAAAAGAAAAAGAACAAAACAAACAAACACTATGCACCATGGAGCCTCCCATTACATATCTGAATCAAAGTGCAAGTCTTTTGAGGAACCCCTATTACTAACTTGTGGGTTCAATAGCCACAGATGGTGGAACAAATGTTGCTACATCCTGTAGGACATTGTTTTGACAGTGATTCCATGTGTTCTGCAAAAGAACACCAGTGAATAGTATGCACCACATTTGCCCTTTGCTTCATTACAGTGCTTAGTGCAAAAAAAGGGAGAGATGCAAAGGTCATGTTATGCCACTTTTGAGCCTTCCATGTTCTGGGCCTGCCCCCCAGCACAAATTAGAGCAGGCTGGGGGCTGCTGTAAGCTATGTTAAGCTGTTATGGCTGTTCCACAGCTGAGAATAACCCAAGTACTGTCAGTTCCAACCATGCCCCATCTCCCTTGACAGGCTGCTATAGACTTAGAGGAGAGTGACATAGATCCATTGCAAGAGACTATGCTTGTCAGGAAATCTCTTTACAGAGTGTATATTCTAGCAGGGGCAGGGCTGGTCCTGTCCTCTGTATTCCACTGAAATGGCGTAAAGGGGCACAGCGCACTGCAGAATCCATCTGTGTGTTCACTGGAAGTATTCAGGAATTCCTCTAGGGCAGTGGTTCCCAAACTGGGGTTTGTGAACCCCTGGGGGTTCGCAAAATGTTACAGGGGGTTCTCAGGAAAAAATTCCCTAATGGCAGACAGAGCTGTCCCTAGGATCCCCGGGGCAGCAGGGGGCCAGCAGCCCGGAGCCCCTGGACTCCCAAGAGCTAAGCAGATCAAAGCAAGCATCTCTATCAAACTTCAAGACTCCTTATAAGAAATGGAAAGGGAGGTGGATATTTTTTGCTGTTTTTAAAATTAAATAGGCAGCTAGTCTAATGTGTGTTGTTTGCCTGGACTGCTCAAGGCCTGAATGCTTGTGTAGGAGGAACTCTTTGAGTTGGCTTCTTAAATACCTTCATGCTGTTTCACATCTGATACTCCTTGATGAAACATAGGAGCCTTGTCTTATAACAGGCTTATTCAAAGAGATACAAGCTACAAAAGTGAGATCTCAGAAGAGTGTTGCCGTTTTCATAATGTAGTAAAAATACTGTAATGATAAATAATAATTAATAATAAATAGTGTGTAATAAGCATGTCATAAAAACATATTTTATATTTCCCAGATCACTGCTTTTATAATTTCTACTTGGGTAAAGGAGAAAATCCTTGGAAATATTCATTTTTAGGAGGGGGTTCGCGAGACTTGATATTTTAGTGAAAGGGGTTCACAGGTTGTTAAAGTTTGGGAACCACTGCTCTAGGGGTATCCAAGTAACCACCCCTGATTCAAATATCGCCAATTAAAAATGCCATTTAGTTACTAATAAAAAGCTATTTAATAGTCCTTTTTGCTGAGGTACAGTCGATGCTATTAAAATGCAGGTAATTCCTGGGCTGAATAGAAAATAAGGCAAAATGCCGTAGTCAATTAAACTACCACAATGTGCAGGTTTGAATGGTGCCCATCATCTGCAGTTCTAAAAAAAACAAACCACAAACAAAATAAATTAAGTCTGGCAACACCACTCTCAGGTAGGTGAAAGTGGCTGATTCTGGGCTGGTGCAGGGGCTGAAATGGCCTTCCAATGTAATTTAGACAGACTGGGCCTACTCTACCTTACAGCAGCCAGGGCTCATGTAGTGTGGCTACTTAAGGTGGCCAAAAGGAGCACCTGCACAGGGGGAATTCCCCCTCAGCCTCATTGTAAGGAGTTCACAGCCTCTATACATCTCTAGAGCAATAGATTATGGCTGGAATGGTGGGCAGAATCCCTCCTAGAAAATTTAAGGACTACAATTTCAGCCATACTTTAAGCCTGTTTCCACCTTGGGGGAAGGGGGAGGAAATTTTGTGCGGGCAACTAGCTGTGCTTACAATGAATCAGAACAGCATTTGTTTGTAAGCATGTAGATATCAAACTATCGGATTTGCCAGTGCACCTGCAAAAACAAAACCCCCCACCATAAGATATCTCAGAAAAGCAGGCCACAGAGGGACCTCCCAAGGTCTCACAGAGGGATAGCTCAGTGGTTTGAGCATTGAGCCTACTAAACCCAAGGTTGGGAGTTCAATCCTTGAGGAGGCCATTTAGGGATCTGGGGCAAAAATCTGTCTGGGGATTGGTCTTGCTTTGAGCAGGGGGTTGGACTAGATGATCTCCTGAGGTCCTTTCCAACCCTGATATTCTATGATTCTAGTGCCTCACAGAGGGACACAGGACAAGAATCCAGACCTTCCAAAAAGGCTGGGCCCAAGGTAGATGTCACAGACACCTATGTGAAGTCAATAAGGACATCTAGGCACAATAGAGGGTCAAATCTGCCTTGCCTGACATATGCAAGTAGCTCTATTGACTTTAGTTGGACCATCAGCATGAATAAAGACAAAAAAAATGTTTAGCCAGGCCTCTAATCTGTAATATTTCCTTCAATCACTTTGTGTCACAACTATAGCATAATACACAAGAATAGCATGTGTAGTTCTTAAGGGTGTTAAAAAAATGCAACAATACTCACAAAAGTTTGAAACCTATAATCTAGGATTAGAACACTGAAGGGACTAATGATATTTTAAAGCAGATTGCACTGCTATTTAAAGTGTCAACCTTTGGCGTGACATGCCAAGAGCCAAATTCTGCATTTGAAGAGATGGGGTTAATTACAATGGGAGACCTACAGGGCCATTTTAGGGTAGAAAATTAGCTCTAAAAAAGGGCAGATTTAACTAGTTGTCACTGATGTTGGACCAAAAAAAGCTTTCGGCCATTAGCGTTCTTCCCAAGGCCCCAGATGTCCGTAGAGTCTTTGTTATTGCACACCGTTTGTTTTATTTGAATCACTGCATGGGTGCAATCTGAAAAACTAATTAAAGATATAAAACTTCCCTTAGATTGGATTAAGAGTTATCATTTATTTCTCTCCCTCGGGGCAAATATATTTATATTTATATTTTTACAGTTCAAAGTGAAGTTACATATTTCCAAGAGACAATGCAGAATGAAAAAAGGGAAACAAAGAAATACACGCTTTACTAAAAGCCCATAAAAAGGGGACAGATTAGCTTTCAGTCAACCTGAAGCATGCCAAAGAAATAAATCTAACTTTGCAGATCTGGAGAGGAGAGATCCATCTTTGTCTCTGTGCTTAAAATAAAATTTTGACAAGAAACTTAATAACGTGAAAGAGGAAATAGGATTTATACAGAACATTTTATATAAAAAAAATTGAAGCAACCCATAAACCTCAGATATTATAGTTGTGTTTCAAGCTAAAAATAAAAACTAATGGTTAAATCCAGCAGCCGGTTCTATTGCAGAAAGCACAGCAAGATGCCAGCATTCAAAAGTTTAGCTAGGATGAGAATGGTGCTATTTTAGAAGCTTGCATAATCTTACAGAAGGGGCTTTATTCTCCATTGCCTTACACAAGTTTTATGCCTGTGCACTTGCATAAAGCTAGGGTAAAATGGTGGAAAATATTCTGCAAACACCAGGCTCCAAACCCAATCATGCGAATCACTACGCAAGTGTCTCTCCTACACCTTGGAGTTTTTGAACTGCACAATGTACACTTAGATGCACATCTATACCCCCGAAGGGACCTGCTTCAAAGGTGGGTTGCAGAGAGGGGGAGAGTTCAGGACATGTTTGGGAGTCATGGCTGGCGCCTCTTGTGTGAGAAACCTCATGGAGACATTCTGAGGAGCAAGGTTTAGCAAAAATAAACTGGACTTTCACTGCTTAAAGAGGTGAATTTCACTCAGCTGGAATTGCTAAAGGTCAGTTCCTTTTGCTGTTGGGTAAGTGGTCCAGAAATATTCACTAATGGGCCCTGTGGCTGAGACAATTCCCATAGGAGCTTTTAAGAATTTATTCCATTTTCCGCACTCATTCACTTCGATCCTATCAACATCCAAACTTTTGGTTTACAGATGAAGTTCTGAACCTCGCCTGGGTTCGCCTGAGCAAGACTTGGCACACTCCGAATTTGCTAGCAGGATGATGTACATTAGCCTTCCTGCATTACAAGGGGCTAACAAAACATCCCAGGTTCTTCTGTTGGAGTTTTACTCCTCCTTTTTAGGTAATGGGGTCTTGTCATCTCAATCCTTCTTGGCATGAGGTCTGACTCCCTGGCAACCCAAGCTGCCATGCAGAGATGATCACAGCTAATCTAGCCGGTCTAGTTGTCAGTTTTTGAAAGCTAATCTAGGAGGATGTCTATATCCCATACCTTTATGTGTGGTTTTAACTAAGGCTGTAGTTTCAAACATCTGATTATATTCCCTCATCTGATAAACTCAAGAGAAACAAAAGAAGTGATTAAGACACGTTTAATTGCGGGAGAAAAAAGCACCTCTAGAATTTAATGAGAAAAAGTCCACTGTGTATGTAAATTTTATAAAGGGTATGGTCATGTCATTGAGAATTTGCTAATGAGAATGGTTGAATATCTTCATAACAAGTGCTTTCAGTCCAGCTGAGAAGTCACTAATACATGCGTAAAGAATTGAAACAAGACTGACAAAGAATTACGGTGAAAGAATTCCCACTCTGGCCAACTTATTTAAAAAAGAAAAAAAGAAGAAATTGGGATGGAGAGGAGGAAAGGAAATATATGCAATCTACATGTGTCACTATTTCTGCAGACATCAGCCTCAAGTGACATACATTGGGGTAATTTCAGTTTTAGAAGCTACTCCTGAAGAGTTGCAGTTTAAATGCATTGAAAACTTGTAACGTGGTATTTAAAAGATCCATCTTTGCTAAAGAGTCCCCTTGAAACACACTAACCTTTAAATCTTTTAAGCTGTCCACCCTGAAAGATTGTTTTTGCAAATGTACTTAAGGTTTAACTTTAAACACAGGTCAATAATCACCTGAAGATTTCTGGGCAGCAAATGAGTTTAACCAACCTGTTGAATAATCTAAACGCGAGATCATTTCCAGAGTACTTATTGACAAGGCCTTCAAAATGTTCTTCTTTAATGCCTGATTGACTACCTCAGCTTTCACCTTTAATATAAGGAGAAGGCTCCAGTGAACTAGGATTGTGATAAATGGAATTTTCAGCCCTTCTAAAATTCAGTTCATAGCCGTAAGAAGATTTAGTATCTTTGCAATAAAAGATTCTCTCCACTTGTGGGAGAGATTTCTCTAAGAGATATAATGTTAGAAATGCTTGCAATGACATTAGAGGAGCTATATGCCCTGTGATTCTTGTCCTGTCTATACTTTGAATACCTGTGTGTCATACACACATGCAATTCAAACTCCAGTAATAAGACTCTTGAAAGCAGGAAAGAAGCTTTTTTTCCCCCAGTGTTTCCTATGAATATTCAATACATCAATGCTCCCCATGTTTTGAGAGGCATCCTACTTTGATTATTCATAGGGTGACTGAGTTTTGACTATACGCTACGGCTGAAACTAACGCGTGCAGAAATATCATGGAAGGACCTCAGTGTAGTTGAATCAAAGCAGTTCTGCTGCGCAGAAGCTGTCAGCTGCAAAACTAGAACACATGGGAATTCACACCTCCGGTGCACTGCACAGCTGGGCTCTATGCCAGCTCCACATAAGCCAGTATGGGGTGAGAGTGATGGCAGAAGAGGGCCAAGGGAGTGGTGGAGTAGTAAATGCTGTCGATCCTTGATCTGCAGCTATGCAAATCCTAGTGGCCACAAGTCTCGTGTTATGGTCTAGAGGTTGCAATAGTGGCTGCATCATTGTTCTGCATCCACGTGCTGATTGTTTGGGGGTAGATTCTGTCCCTGTGCTCTCAAACAAAGATCATTTACTCAAGACTAGTCAGTTTCCCTAGGAATCTATTTAGAATTCAATCCATTTTGCTCATTCGTTGTATTCATCTCGATCTCATGTTAATAATGTTGCTGTTCTATCAATCAAGAGATGGATAGAAGTCTCATCCTAATTGGGTGATGGATCAAAACAGTCCCTATTTGTGGTCTCCAACTGGGGACATCAGTCTCCTGACATGTGCTTCAAAAAGGGGGCCTTGAAAAATCCAATATTTGATCTCTTTGTAGTTCATTCCTTTGATTCCTGTTTATGACTGAAAGGAACATCTCACCTTGTATGCTCAGCAACATATTGTATTACCCAGACATTTAAAACGAAGCATCTAAGAGCTTATACTAATGTTTCTTCACAATACATCCGTGTTCAGGGTAAGTTATCAGAGAAGTGGTGAATTTTGAACCAGCAAAAGCATTTTCCTTTTCCACTCCAGTACTTAGATTGTTAACTCTTTGGAGAGGACCATCTTTTATTATGTGTTTTTATAGTACCTGGCATGGTGAGGTCCAAATACTGATTGGATCCCCTGGGCTCTACTGCACTACAAAATAAATAGCATTTATAGTGATTACAGAATACTCTTTCCATGGATCCAGGACTATGCATCACTTACTAGCAGCTTTTTTGAAAGTTGCATCCTCAGCCTTCCAACATAGTGCTGTTATATCCCTTCTGACACCGACATCTGTAACGCCAAAAGCAGAATTACCTAAAACTTGTCATTATTGGTAAAAAAGTACTACCAAGTCACTGGGGCTTTAGAGCAAGCCTTTGCATGTCAGTTTTACCTTCCCAGTTTCAGAGGTCATTGGCCTGCCCAGGTGAAGAAAACAGGTCATGGAAATTCCACTAATAACTGTCCAGCTCATACTTATAAACGTTGGGGATTGGAAATAAGCAGTAGGCGGTAATAAGATTAAGAAGCAGAAGTCTACCTAAATATCAACAATAATAAAAGGATGAGGAAAGCAATACAGAAAATCTAGGATATAGGTGTAGCAATTAATTGCTACCTACCGGGTTTTCTATGAAGTGTCAGGAGCTCTTTCGGAGTTTCAACTGAGCTAACAAAAACAAGAATTCAGACGGAAGAGCATGAAGTAAGGACTGAGTTTTATGAGATAATGAGGTCTTGTGTAGAAGCATTGGCTAAAGATGTGGTGCAGCAACTGTCACCTGCCTCAGAGCCTCGTTAAGACTAATGAGCATCTCACTGAAGCCAAAAGATACATGCACTCTCCATTCCACATTGGAACCTTACACCTTGTTTTCCCCTACCCTCCTCAGGGTAAAGGACTAGCTTTCCTGAGGCTCTGTGGACCAAAGACTGTCTATGCGATCTGCCATTCTTCAACTCCATAGAGGCTTTATGATGCAGATGAAGGAGACTAACCTGAGACCTGCAAACAAGGAGTGAGATAAGCAGGATTTGTACCTCAGCTCATCCACTGAACTGAGTCACTTCACTTGTTGTTTATTTTTATATTTTCTGCCTTTTCTTTTAAGGGAAAAAAAATCTGTGTGAAAAGTTACTGTGTAAACCATTCCAGTGTTTTAAAAAGCACACAGGACACCCAGGAGACCAAACACAGTTTGTGCATTAACTCGGTTAGTATTTAGGATTTTCAAAATAGAACAACGCTTCTGATATGTCCCATGGACTAAAGCAGCCCTTTTGAAGCCACACCAGCTTATCAGTTAAATATGTATTGATTTTTTTAAACAAATGTATTATTAATTAGGCAATAGAGCAGAGGATCTCCTTTGGAAATGTTCCAGCCTGTCATTGAAATACACATGAAGGATGCCACCCAGAACAAATCCCCGAACAAATGCAATGGGAGGATTTCACTCCGCAAGCGCAAGGGCTAATCTTTCAAGAAAAATACATTGGGACAGATTCTCTACTCCAGTCAGCTTCTGCCAAGCACAGCAGTGGGGGTAAGGACTGTCTGGGAGCTGCTAGTTGGTACTTGATTCTCTTCCTGACCCCAACCTCAGACACACTTAGAGCAGCCAGAGGGCTGCTCTATCTTGTACCAACAGGGTATGTTCCCCAAGGGATCATCCATCAGAGCAGGAATTGCCAGAGCAGACTCCATCCATGCTTCTTGCCCCAGGGGACTGCCCCACACTTGAGGAATCCCCAGGAGAGAGCTTGCAGATGGTCACCACTCCCTTTGTGCTACTTGAGAAACAGATTTTTTTTAAAATAATTAATCAAAGGTGGTTCTTTTTTAAATTACAAACATCAGGCCTGGTCCTTTGCCCCTTCTCTGATGGGAGCTGTGTCTCTCCAACAAGAGTCAGCCAGAGCCCCAATCACGTGTGCAGCATGGCATAAGATGTGCCACAATCAATTCCTCTTTGTTCACGGATAGAACTTTGAATAAGATTAACTCCTTGTTTTAGGAATTTGTGGGGGGAAAATCCCCTTCACGGGCTGAATCCCCAGATCCTCCATTAGTTATGTAGTTTAATAGCAACTAGCAAAGTGAAACAGATGCAGGGAAAATATGCAGGTTAAGAACAAGTAGCCTAATGAGGAGGGAAATGACCATTACTTAGTGAAGGGGAAAAGCAAATGATTTAAATTCCAGACTGGCTGAGGGGAGCAGCAGGACCAGAGGGCAACTTGACCTGGTTGTTTAAAGAGAAGACACTGTTAAACAGAGAATTATTTTGAGTTATGTGATCGAAGAGAAGAAGTTGGAGCAGCCTTGTCTGGGATCCTCAGTTAAAGCACAGGCAGAACTGCTTGCACAAGGCTCATGACTTTATTTCCAACTTACCCATTGTAACAAGACAGGCCTTGGGCCCGACTGTCCACTGCCTAGCTCCTTAGATGTGCTCCTGAACGGCAACTAAGCAACGTTCAGTTCAGCTGAGGTGGGGAGAGTTCAAATGTGTCCCTGGCGTTTTCCCCAATCCTGAAGCCACACAGTGCAGGGATAGTTTTCCAGCACATATAAGAACAGTCCGGAGGCTGCTGTAACTAGTGCCAGCTGCCAACAGCTGTCCTGACAGGTGATGTTTACCGGGGTGTCCCGGCCCCACCCTGTGAACCTGTCACCGAGGGTGGTCGCCACTGCAGTCTCCAAAGAAGCTGTGTACCACTCGGTGAGCCCCTTACACGGAGATCTTCTGGAAGCTACTTTGCTTCAGGATTAGTGACCAGAGCATAGCCCAGGATCAGGGTCCTTGTCTAGCTATTTATACCTGCGCAAGGTGTGTGTAAAGGGCAACCAAATCAAAAAAGTAGCACTTACTCCCACTTTACACAAGTGAGAAGGATGACAAGCTTCAGAGCAATGGAGAATCAGGCCCTCAGACTGCCTGGCCAAGGAAATGCAAAGCATAAGCCTAACTTTCCAGCACAAGACATATTCCACTCTTAGCTGTGCCCAGGCAACCCCATTGATATACGCCTTGCCGGATCGGAGAGGTAACGCACGCCATCAGAGAGGGTCACCAATGAGCAAAATGTGGAACGTCTGTGTTTTATGGCAAGTCACATGATAATTAACAGATCATGCTTATTAACAATAACACCGGTCGTAAAGGATATTTCCCTGCAAATTCAATAAAACCGTTTTTCAAAAAGAAACAGGGAAAACCAAATGCTACCCTCAGGAGCCCCCCCCCCCCACACACACACACACACAGGTCATTGGCAGGGTTTAAGCCTTGGACTTTCTATTTGAACTCCAGTAGAAACTGCTAGCTTTTCTGTGGCACCAGCACTAGGGAGATGGGACACATTCAACCAGTGGATTGCAGAGCTATTAGAACAGCTGCAAAATATTGGGCTCAAGAACGCCAGTTCTGGAAAGGGAGTGCTGTCTACTGACTAGAGCAGCAGTGGTATACTAGACAGGCAAGCACATGGATTTGGCGTGTTCATTCTGAAAGGCAGTGTGGCTAACAGGTGGAGCTTTGGGTCTGTCATATTAGAGACCCGGTACTGTTCTCAGGGCTGTCAGACATGACCTTGTGCAGCCTCTGTTCGCTTATTTGTACAAGAAGGGATGCATTACTTGACTGCCTTCTAGGAGAGGGGGAGGCGGCAGCAGCTTTACTCAGTGATCATGGCTGTGAAGTGAATAAAGACTCTGGAGCAGAGGGAAGATCTGGCCTTCTAGCACCTGCCTCTCAGCTACGGGGCGAGTGTCATGTCTGCAAAAGATTGCCTGCCTTCACCTCCATCTTTGGGCGTGGGGGGCGATATGCTGAGCAAAGAGGTAGGTAGGATTTGGAAGCCTACAACCCCATATGTTAAGAAGCCCACCTCCTTTGCACATGTGGTGAGAGGTCAGAAGAATAAGGAAGGAGAGTCTCCCATCATGTAGTCTCTAGGGGTTACGTGTGCCAGGATAATGGCACTGAAATCATCACTGCAGTGACGATCTGCCATGGGCCAAGGATTCCTCCACCCACTCCCCTCCAAGGGCCCATTGCACAGGAATGGAGGTTAGTTGCAGGGTTGACCTGTCAGTCCAGATTTTCAGCCTTGAAATATGAATTTCCTTGACGGATTAAGTCATGCCCTTAGCATAATCTTAATGCAGTGTGTGTGTGTGTGTGTGTGTGTGTGTGTGTGTGTGTGTGTGTGTGTGTGTGTGTGTGTGTGTGTGTGGTTAAATCATACACAGCTACGGTAAACAGCATTCTTGAAATACTGAGTAAGTACAACTACCACCTTGTTATCCTGTTTAAAAGGTATATAAATTAATTTGAACTCTAACTGGAAATACTGAGGCAGTGACTAAGCCTGAAATGTAGTGCTTTTCAATTACACTGAGAAATTGGGCTTTTGAATTTCCAAATTATGCAAGGCAAGGAAGATTCAATGTAATCCACGCAAAGAGATACATTTGCCAACTTCACAGCGCTCTATGCTAGTGTGAAACAGCTGAGAGGTGGGCAGTGACAATGTAATGTTGTCTGATGGTGCCCTCCAGGGGCCAAGCTGTGTATAGGATCCTGTCAAGCACAAGCAACTTTCAAGTGTTCAGGCAAATGTAATAAATAGTGTACATTGTTAACATGATTTAGAACAGGGCAACTGCCCATGTTCATTGTAGCCCTTGGAGAATAGGCACTCTCACAAGGGCTATACTAAACACTGCAGGGAGGGATTCATTGATGTTTGGTTAAAAAAAAACCCACAATTTGTGTCCCCATCCTTCCACCCTCTCCTTTTTTGCATTTAAAACACAAAGGGACAGAGCCACACCCTGCTATGACCCCTTTGCACCACACAATAGCAATCCCAGGACTTTGTCTGAAGCCCACTGGAAAAGAACAGAGATTTCCATTGCCTTCATGCAACAGGCATCTTTATGCTCCGAGGAGTACAGGTAGAGTGGCCAGATGCCCCTATTTTATAGGGACAGTCCTGATATATAAGACAAAGCCCTAACAATGTGCCTATTACCCCCCACACAATTACCCGATTTTTCACACTTGCTACCCTAATGCAGGGACCACTCATCCCAGATCTCCCCAGCACCACACACACACTATAGCTGCCCTGGAAGCAGAACTGCAAAAGGGGGCAAGGTGGTGCCAGCACAACAGGGGCACAATCTGCTCCAGCCATAGAGCAAACCCCCATGCACAAGGTAGAGCACTGCAGGAGAGCTACCTCACTGCGGCACAAGCTTCCCAGTGCTCCTAGTGGGTCAGCACAAATCCATACTCCCTTCCCCCTCAACACAGACAGGCCTGTGCTCTACCTTTACCTATGTGTATTACATTTAATGACAGTGGGAGTGAAGAGAGATACCTTATGAGGACATAATTACATTTGTGCCGGAGATAATGAATGAATCCTATGACTCGCCCTACACACATTATGAAAGCCATTCGCCAGAACAATGAATTTTGTCATCTTCTGGAATCTCCTGCAAAAAAGTGACAACTCCACTGAGATATAATTTCTGCTTAATTAAAATCTGGAGTTTCTGTATAGAGCGCAGTGAGTCCTTACTGCACGAAAGATGCAAAGTCTTAAGATCTGTCAGCACCAGTGTTACCATGCTACAAATTCTTCTGAAAAAACAACTTATGGAATAACCGTCTTTCCTGGGAGCAGGTAGCTGGTGGTGGGTTCATTGACAGTGCTTGTGTATGATCACTTTTATACTGAAGGAATAAAATATGAATGCAAGAGCTCACAGAAAGAGTGGCAGAAATTGTCTGCAATATGCAAAGGAGGGTTCAATACGACTCTCAAAGCCAGTGTGCTCCACACTATTAAACATGTTTCTGCAGCTATTTAAACGTTTTTAATATGAGGATTATTGGCTAATGTTGATATTTTAATCAAACACCTAAGCCGTAATCAAGAGACAAGGGGCAGATCCTGTCACCCTTACTCTTGAGTAGTTCCAGTAAAGCAATGGCAGTACTCATGCCGTCAGGTACTCAAGGGACCATCTTTTTGTTCTGTGTTTGTGTAGTGCCTGGCCCGTGGCTGGGGTTCCTAGCCAGGGCTGTAATAAATAATTGTGAACCAGGGTAGGAGAATTAACTCTCAGCTTCCTCCCACTGACTTGAAGGGGCTTTGGATCAGGTCCTCTAGCACCAAATACAAAACATAATTTATATTGTGGGCATCATGGAGGCAAAGAGAAGGAAACTCCCCGTTTAAAAAACAAAACAAGTTTCATCATCATTCCTTCACTGAAGTAGAGAAATAGGTTTTAACGGAGGTTTAACTTTCCCCAACATCTATTGCTTGATATGAAGTGGACACTCTATTCTGATTAACTTAGTAACCTTCACGTACAATATATGACTGAGCAGTTTATCTATTCTCTTCATCTTTCAGTGCCTGTTAACTGCTCTTGGCCCACTATGCACATACATTTCAAATGGAGATTTTACATTTAATAAAAGTTACACCTGGGTTGTGACCTGGTGGACAGATGATAAAAGTGAATGGGCATAATTCTCAGGTCCAGATCCTCTTAAAGTTGCTTTATTTCACTGGAGTGGTACAAAGTGACCTTAAAACTCCCATATAATGGCAGATGGGGATTCAGGCACAGGCGGTCTGTGAGGAGCAGATGGGGCTGCAGCTGGAGCACACAGCACTCCAGTAATCCATGTTGGTATAACCTATGCTTATACAGCGTAGCTCTGTCCCCTTTTAGTGACTAGACCACAAAGGTTTGAGAGTCTGCTATAGCCTTTGAGCTAACAGAGCTGGGTCTTTTAGTACAGGCAGTAGAGACTCATGCCTTTAGATCCAGAAGTTCTTGGTTCAATTTCAGTTGCTGATGACACACCCAAGGGCATCATGTTACACCATGGTACACAATGGCCCCTGGAAGATTATTATAATCCAGCAGAAGTTAGAGCTGCGCAAGGACTGTTGTCTCTTGAGCCAGGACCAGTTCGGCCCCTGCCTAGGGCAGGTGAAAAGGAAGCATCAAGTCACCTTAGCCTCCTCTCCCTCATCTGCACCAAGTTCTGCTCTAGTGCAGCTGATAATTGAGCCTTCAGTGAGGAGAATCCAAAATATCTTTGACATAATTAATACCAGAAAATTGTTCTGCATCTTCTTCCACCTGCCAGTTACATGTTGAAATCGAGTCCAGGGAACTACTGAAGATCAGCTTGATGCAATTATGATTTATGATCAACAATCCAACTCCAATAGCATTCCCCACTCTCGAGGGCAATGATTACAAATGGACGACCTGTAGCGATGCTGACACAATGTCAATTCCCAGGGTTTAACATGCCCACAGGCTGGAGCGTATGCATCTGATTTGCAGTTTTATTTGACCATATGACTCATGGATGAAAAATTACTTTAGAAGGCAGATTGGTGGGCGTTTAGCAGCACAGGCTTCTCTTCTTCCCTAGCTTTGTTTGTTTTGCTTCCCTTGGATCCTTTCCCAGCCTTGCTCCTACTCATGGTTTTGCAAGGTGCATTTGGAGGCGATTTAAATTTGAAAAAGCAGCTAAGGTCCTGGCATTGTTTGCTGGAATCTGACAGTGCAAAGGAAAGCTCCATATTAAGCACCGTGTGACCCTATCAACACTTCCAGATTCTCAGCTGGTGTAAGTCAATGCAGGGTCACTGACCTAGGAGTCAAGTCTTCCACTTAGCGTCACTAGAAGAGGCCAAATCTTGCCCTGTTGCTATTCATAGGGTCCCTCTTAGGCATGCAGTGCTGGGCCAGGATTCCAAGCTGGTGCTCAGGAGAGTGTTAGGGAGAAGGGCCAGTTAATATGCTAGTCAGCACACCATGGCCTCAAAGAGTCTGGTCTGACCATGACCCTAGGCAAGTGATGCACGTGTTGCCTTTCTGTAAAGGAGACTAGTTTGCACTTCACTGAGCAGCTTGCCAGCCTAAACTGTGCGATCCCCTGTGTCTACTCAAAGTGCTATCAGAACACCTCAATTCATAAATCTCATTAGAGCTGTTGGACTACCCAAAACAAAATGGTGCATGTATAACTAGAGCAGCAGGATATTAGTGCAATCTGTCATTCAGTGATTTTACTACTGAAAGACATTTTGGTGAGAAAAGCAGAATCTCTCCGTGTCCCGCAGGTGGCAGAGTTTTCTCATATAAATACTCCACTTCTAATGTACGCTTAGTGCTAGGACCCTGTTCTAGTGCACTGCAAAAAAGCCTTACAGGTTAAGTGTAGACTTGTTGAATGCTTTGTTCAATTCCACCGATTTAAACAATAGCTGCATATCCAGAGATTGTGTTGGATTTGGTCTAGAAAGCACTGAAAAGAAAACACTAATGCCACATACATACTACAAGATGAGCTAACAAAGGAAGATTATCAATGAAATATGCATATGGCATTGAAGTGAGAAATGTAGGATATTAAGGCTTATGACAGGCATTGCTCTTTCATATAGAAGGAAGCAATAATAGTGAACAGAAGGCAATAAAGAAGAAATCTAGCCGTGCTCATCGCTACAATAAGTTCAGCCACTGTAGTTCTGTTCCACTGGTATTTCAATGCAAAGTTTGATATCACATGACATTTTGGTCATGTTAGAGCGACACAACATTTTGTCCATAGCAATGTGTATTCAGGGAGCCTTGGTATAGGAATCAAGAGTAATTAGCGATTTTGGATGCCCCAATTTTTGGGTGCCCAGCTTCAGAAATCTTTAAGGAAGGTGAGTGCTCAGCATTTTCCAGAAATTAGGCCTTTTAAGATATTTCAATTTGGGCAACAAAAGATTGAGGTACCTATGATAAATGAAGGGTCAGGGGGTGGGGGTGGGGAGAGAATAGCTCCCTTTTAGGAGCACACAGCCAGCCAGTTAGCTGTAAAATCCCTCTTGGTATCTGTTCTCTGCTTGCTTTACCTGTAAAGGGTAATTGAGAAAAAACTTCCCTTTGTTATCTGTTGTTTGCTCCCCGGAGACAGAGGACAGAGCAGGATAGGGCTGAAGTTATGAGGTAAGCAGCTTTAAAACCAGGTATGAAAAAAATCAATTCATCCTCAAACCTACTTATCTGAAACCCCAAATGTGTAAGTAGATCAGAAATGTTTAGAAAGACGTGATTAGGTTATTTTCTTTTATTTCTGAAAGGCTTGTGGACTCCTCTGTGCTAACCCCAGATGCTTTTGTTTGCTTGTAACCTTTAAGGTACCCCCAAGAAAGCTATTTGGGGTGCTTAATTTTTGGAATTGCTCTTTTAAAAATCTAGCAAAAGCCTAAGTTCCAAATGTATTTTCTTTTTGTTTTTAATAAAATTTACCTTTAAGAACAGGATTGAATTTTTGGGTCCTAAGAGGTTTGTGCATATGTTGTTTAATTAGCTGGTGGCAACTGCTAGTTTCCTGGTTTTCTTTCTCAGCTCTTCCCCAGAGGGCAGGGGGGATGTGGGGGGGGGGAAAGGGGCTTGAGGGTACCCCACAGGAAGGAATTCCCAAGTGCTCCTTCCTGGGTCCAAGGGGTTTTTTTTGCATTTGGGTGGTGGTAGCATTTACCAAGCCAAGGTCAGAGAAAAGCTGTAACCTTGGGAGTTTAATACAAGCCTGGAGTGGCCAGTATTAATTTTTAAAATCCTTGCGGGCCCCACCTTCTGCACTCAAGGTGCTAGAGTGGGGAATCAGCCTTGACACTACTCCAAAAATTATTAGTCACTTTTGAAAATTTAACCCTAAATCTCACATGTACCAACAGGTATGAAATGTTACATGGTGAAATATAATGGTATTAAGCCCACAATCAAACGAAGCAGCTAGACACAATTTTAAGCATATGCTTAAGTGCTTTGCTAGATCAGGGCTTAATTATAGCTTAGGAACAGTCTTAGATGAAATACTACAAGTCTCACATGGGACCTGAATGACACTGAACGGAACAAAAATAGAGTAAAAACAAAAGCAGAAAATGTGCTTATCTCAATATATTGGAGGCCTCTGAAATTTGTTAGCAAATGTTGAAAGGGCAGAACGGTTATCATGGTAAAGGCTCACTAGAGCCCTTTCGCCACATGTTCGAGAAGTATGAATTTTCATAATGGAAATCTGATTGGGTGAAATACCTGTTTAAATTAAAACAACTGATTCTTGTAGCAATTCAGTAGAGCCACAAGAGTCATACTGTGCTTTAGGTCCAGAAAGGAAGCTGCTTAACATAATTGCCAATGGAAAAACCTTTGGTGGTCAGAGTCTGTTGCTTTTCAGGTTTAACAGCTTTTCAAAAAGAGCTCTCCCTCCTTCCAGAGGGATATTTCACTCCTGTTGTGTTTTTTCTCCCCAGATGCAGAGTTTTCACTCTGCCACCATATTGTGCAAACCGAATCAAGACACCAAGTAGAGGTATGCGAATGCTTTACATCCTACCAATACAAGCTGTGATATGTAGCTGTGTGAATAAAAGTGGCTTGAAATGGCTCAAGTCCTTCTTCTCTGATTGAACCCAGAGGGTTGTCCTGCGTAACTGTTCTTCCATCTCGTGAGCCTTCACCTGCAAATCCCAAAAGGCTCACTTTTATTTCCCATGTGATTCAACCTCTATATGAGGCCTTTGGTAGGGAGAGTGAGACAACACAAGCTGAAATGGTATCAGTATCACCTAGCTTCACCGCTTCTTGATAGCAAACATAATCAGAACCATCTCCAGCTTTTTCAGTGACAAACTGAAATAAGCACCTGATGAAGAGTGTGACGTGCCAAAGTGAAGTGCTTCAAAGAACACACACACACACAATTGATTGAGGGCACCTACATCAGTGCACTGTCCTGGGAGTCTTTTGAACGCCTCCTATTGAGCATCCAAATAAGCAGGGGGATGAAGAAGGGAGCCACCTTCTATAATTGGCCAGAAGATTGTATCTCATCCTATTGAGTTCAGACCTGGAGACAGTGATTTATGAATCCATGACCTCCAGGCTGAATTATTGCAAGTCAACATCACTAGGAATGAAACCACACACCTTGAAAAAGCTACAACAAAATGCAGCATCCCGTCTGCTTAGCAGCACAGGTTATTGTATGACACTAGTATTCTGCCCTGTCACACTTATTTAACAGCCTCTCATTCCACTTGAGTCTATAACGGGTCAAGAACTCTAGTGGGGACAATCCCAGTTGCTGCAAACTTTGTCAGTCTGTTTAGACTCAGGCATAGGTCTAGTCCCTCCCTAAAACATGCAAATTCCAAAGGGCATTTCCATTGCTTCACCAGCAGCATCTCCCAGGTAAAGTTACATCAACTGTCCTACTACTACACTGCAATCTCAGCTAAGCAATAGGGAAGTGTCTGCGACTACCTTCGCCTCCCTCTTGCAGCTATGCAGGATTCTAAGTGGAGTCTGATCCAGTATTGGCACATCCTGCCAATAATCATCTCATGCTGCACCTGCTGGTTTCCTGCTCTGACTCCAGCAAGGTCTTTAATAGTCTGCCCCCTTCTGGGGTAATAAAGAATCTGTTGAGCCAGGAGTCCAGCAGAGAATCAACAGTTCCAGGTCCCCCACAGGATCTTGACCCCTTTGCTCCAAAGTCCTTACTTTCCCCTCTGCCAGAGAGGGTAGGGGAACCCTGGTCTGGCCATTCCTCTGGGTTCCAGCCCAGGGACCCTGACTGAAGCAGCTGGAACCAGTTCTTCCCAGTCCCTTGCTGTTTCTCTGGCCTGCTTCTCACCAATTCCATAGGCTTTTCCCAGACTCACCTCCTGGTTCTCCCACTTTGGACAGCTTCTTGCCAGTCTGCTACTTCCCAGTAGCCCTTCAGTCTCTCTGGCAGCCCTTTTATCTCTGCAGCTGTTGTGAGGCCACCCATCAGCCCCAGCTGAGCAGGCAATCAGTTTCTCTATTAACCATTTAGTGGCCAAGCCAGCATGCATCAAGGTAGGCAACAAACATCAAGGAGTTGTCATAAGCCTACTAGATAGTAATATAAATCTAGGTGTCACATACTGTGATGCTTTCTCAGGGCACCCAGGATTATGAGTCACTTTGTTACCCCATTTCCCCATCTCAGTGAAAGAGAGACTGGCTGGTGTTAAACTGGGAGTCAGCTACCCGTCACCGCAGTCTGTTAGCCGCTCAAAGAATCTCCTCAGACGTTCTGCCAATCTTTACTTCGCCTTGCAGGTTAATTCTAGGTGCACGCCAATGGCCAAGCCCCGTTGAAGAGCATCCTCCAATAGTACCCAGCCCCTTTAAATTAAATTAATGGAGATATCCTATCTCCTAGAACTGAAAGGGACCTTGAAAGGTCATCAAGTCCAGCCCCCTGCCTTCACTAGCAGGACCAAGTACTGGTTTTGCCCCAGATGCCTAAGTGGTCCCCTGAAGGATTGAACTTACAACCCTGGGTTTAGCAGGCCAATGCTAAAACCACTGAGCTATCCCTCCCCCCTGTTATTGTACACTCACAGAAATTACCAAATTCGCTGTCTCCAAAGAGACAGTGCATTCATCAGCCTGTTCGGTGCAGCTGAGGATTCACACTTAACTTAATATTGCAGCACTTGCATGATATAATTTATAATAAAACCAAGAATACGTTTATTAACAAAGAACAGATTTCAGTGACCCTGAGTAAGGATCGTAGAAACAGAATTGGTGACAAATAAAACAAACGTAGAACATCTTTCTAAGAGACTAAACATAACTTTAGCAGCCTATCATCTTTTGGCTAACGCAGTTTACTCACCCTCAAAGTCTGTCTGCAGAGCTTGCTGTTTTTCAGTCCAAACTAGGATCCGTAATGGTCACGAATCACTCTCCTCTGCCAAGAGTGTTCCTCAGTGAAATGGATAACAAAGGGGTTCTTTTTCCTTCTTCTTATAGCCCAGCAAATCTTTGAAATGAATCCTTTTGAAGTGTACCCCCAGATGAGAGTCTCCTCCCCCGTGGCTGGTTCTCCAGTGTGCCCGCACCATGCTGCTTTTACACCCCCGTAAAACTTAGTTTTCCTGCTTACTTTACTTGCAAATTTAACACCCATTGTATTTGACTCACCCTGCTAAATATACGTTAGAGGCAGGGGGATAACTACCTTCCCTCCTCTCTGAAAGAAAACTTGTTTCTCCCTATGTTTGGTTACAAACTTTAAAGCATAATATCAGTAAGTGTCTGTAATTCGTCATATAGCATTAATACATATATTTCACAGGGATATTAATGACCAGTGTGTCACTGACTTTCATTTGATACCCCACACAACATTCTTTATAGATAAATACTATGACAGCAATGTGTTTGGTGTAGTGAGTTTGTCAGGCCTGATGGGTTTTGCTGACAGAGTAGTGAACTACCAATGGGCCTCTGTGTCACACATACTTAGGACCTTTTGCTTCTATAGTTCTTTCTTTTACAGCAACAAATCATTTTCTGTAGGCCCTGATTCTTCTTTTGGGTGGATTAATATTTTTGATACCACTAAAACCCATGTCATTGCCTCTCTTCTGAGTGCATATCTTAGATTTGATATGCCACCATGCCTGTCATTAAGTTGTCATCTGTTTCCATATTTCTTGTTCACTGCCTTAGGGCAAAATTCCCATTCACTTCAGTGGTGCCTTCTATATAGCACCTTATAGCACTTTATGTCAAAACTACAAGCACATTGATTCTAGTAGGGAAATATGCATTGATATGCTTATGATTAGTTCAATTGCCAAATTGTATTTCAAGTGGGAAAGAACATTTGAAGTCTAACAGCCCTCTGAGACTCTATGAATCATGATATAGGATAACAGTTATAATAACCCAAATGTTTTCACACAATGAAAAATACACTATAGCAGGATGAATTATTTCATTTACTTTGAGTTTAATAGGGTTTTTTATATCTATACTTAGCACCTCTTAAAGAAGAGTAATTGCTAAACAATGTCTGCTGGGATTGCAATATGCCGGAATTCCGCTTGCTCTTCTGCCTCTCGCTTTGAACTCATTAACGAGTCCAACTTTCTTTTATGGAATGTCTACAAATATTCGTTTAAACTCTTCATTTCCTCCTTTCGAAGTCTATTGCCAGCCTTCCCTGGCAAAGAGTCCCGCGGAGCTTGGAAAAAGAAATGGGACAACGACTCAAATGTACATGTGTCAGCACATCAGTTTCGCCACTGGGACTAAATATAAACCAACCAACATATTTTCAAGATAATATTACTTCCAATGAGTTGTATTTTAACATACCACAGAACTTTCTCAGAGGTTCCCCCCTACAGTTTCAGACTCATTCACTGGCACAGTACTGGCGTGGTAGATAATAGGAGCTTTTCTGTAGCCATTATGGTCTGTGGCACAATCTCATTCCCAAAGCCTTTTACATTAATATGTGTCTTTCTGAGACCATAATGGATCGGTAGCTCTGATGCTGTTGTACACTACTACAGTCAACCCCTTCGTGCCTGTAAACTTTCAGGCGAGAAAAAGGTAGGGAGAGAAATAGGGGGAGGGTAGCAGGGAAATTGGGGAAGGTGTCTGCTAGCAAGGGGAGAAACAGGAGCAGGAATCAGGTGGGTCTGAGAATGAGGTTGAACCACCAGTGCCTGGATGTATCAAAAAATCTCTAACAGTGAGGAAAATTGCAGTCTCTCTCTCAACAAGGGAGCTGAGACCAAAATACAGGAATCCAGCCATTGTGGTATCTTCAGAGAAGTTAACTTATCTGCACAAAAGGATTGTATTTTTTAAAAATCAATCTTGTCTCCTTCTGTAGCTTACCTACCGCTAGTCTTTTGATGATCTGTATTGCAGACAGGATTGTCTAGAGGCCACAATCGGGGATCAAAATGCTGTTGTGCCAGGTGCTGTACACACACATAATGAAAAGATGGTCCCTGCCCTGAAGCAGGGCCGGCTCCAGGCACCAAGCACCCAAGCTGGTGCTTGGGGCGGCACCTGGAGGGGGGCGGCGCGGCTCTCTGGCCGCCGGGGGGAGAGCCGAGCC
>NW_020664440.1:10126894-10155674 GCF_002925995.2 Terrapene triunguis | reverse complement strand
GCAAAAAAGCCAGAGCCGGCCCTGCCCTGAAGAATCATTGGATGAGATGCATCAAGTGGGTGCAACAAACAGGCCCGGGGAGCACAAAAGAGTAATGAGATTATAACAATCAGCTCTTAACATCAGCTTTGCCGTTTGGGCAAGAGGTGTAAGAAAGCAGCTACCAGCCCTGGAATTTAGTTATTTGTGGTATGTCCTGCACCTTTTTAAGAGGACTTTGGCTAACAGTCATCACAGAGGTCGGCTGTTAGCGGGTGGAGGACATCCCACACAGTGACCCTGTTCTCCTAAGCTATTGTGATGGACTTTAAAACACTGTTCATTTCAGAACAGCCTTTTTAGGACTTCTGATAATTGAGGCCTGGCCTGACAGTTTTCAACCATTGTGGCCACCATCCCACAGATATGGAAAAGAACAACTTCCGGGGCACTTGGTCCCAATAGTCCTACTGCCCCCCTCCACCACACAGACACTTGATATTGTGTGGGACAAGCCCTTGCCTCCTGGGGGGCTGGCTCATAGTCTGGTGAAAGGGTGCGGGGAGGAGAGGAGTTCTGCAGGAGACTGGAACAATCTTCACATGCCTGGAAGTAGCTGATACCAGGAGTGATGGGTAGGGGTCTTGTCGGGGTAGGGTGAGGCTATAGTCAGAGACAGCGGTGAAATGGTTACAGGGTGACATGCCCCAGTTTGCCATATGGAGTAGGATGGGGAGAGAGAGTGGGAGATGGAGAGTGGGAGGTGAAATAGTGGTGGGAAAGAGGGGCACGCTGTTCTGGAAGGGAATTTGTAACGAGGCAGCTGGCTCCTCCTGGAGCACTCTGCGGCACAATCTGCACATCTGCCTCAGTTTCCCCTTCATTCACCCATAAAAAAGTACACAGGCTTTCTCAGTGTCCTCCGCTCAGGCCTGCTGCAAGGCACCTTCCCACAGAGTTCTCCTCACCCAGGCCTCCGGGCCCTATAAGCCCTTCCCCTGCTCTTGGGGTCTACCCTCCAGCATCCACCCTCTTGTTTCACAATCAGCGACCCCAGACCAGGCTGGTTCTTCCTCTTGTTCCTATGGGCCTCTGCCCAAGCTCCCTGTAACTCCGCTGGGGTTCCCCAGCTCTAGTCAGTCCTCGTTAATATTCTTCCTCTTTTGTTCTTCCAACAGCTCTGGGGTACAGCTGTCCTCTGCTGCTCCTCTATCTTGCCGGGTCCCTCCTTTCCTCCTCACATGCCCCTTCTTGTCTCCCAATCTGTTCTCAGCTTCTCCCCCATTTAAATAGGGTTGCGAACTGTTTAATTACACAAACCCAAACACCCTTGCCCCATCCCCTGCCCTGCCCCTTTCCCCGAGGCCCCACCCCTTCTCCTAGGCCCCTGTCCCACCACTTCTCTGGGGCCCCACCCCATTCACTCCATCCCCCCTCCCTCCATCACTTGCTCTCCCCCACCCTCACTCACTTTCACCAGGCTGGGGTAGGGGCTTAGGGGGCAGAGAGGGTGCAGGCTTTGGGCTGGGCTGATGGCTGGGGCAGAAGATTGGGGTCTGGGAGGGGCTAAGGGGTGTGGGCTCTGCTGGAAGAGGCTCAGGGCTGGGGCAGGGGGTTGCGGTGCAGGAGGGGATGAGGGATGCAGGCTTACCTCAGGCGGCTCCTGCTTGGCGGCGCAGAGGGGCTAAGGCAGGCTCCTTACCTCCCCTGACCCTGTGCCGCTCCTGGAAGCAGCCAGCACGTCCCTGCGACCCCTCGGGCGACCATGGGGCTCCATGCGCTGCCCCTGTCTGCAGGCACCATCCCCGCAGCTCCGATTGGCTGCAGTTCCCAGCCAGTGGGAGCTGCGGAATCAGTGCTCATGGTGGGGGCAGCGCGTGAAGACCCCATGCTCCCCCCCCCCCAGGGGCTGCAGGGACATGCCTGCCACTTCTGGGAGCGGCGTGGGGCCAGGGCAGTAGGGAGCCTGCCTTAGCCCCGCTGTGGTGCCTAACTTTTAGTGGCCTAAAATCTCCTGGTTAGGCTTCAGTAGCCTCCGGGAGATAGAGCCTGATTCTGCGACACTCCCGGCAAGACCGGGAGGATTGGCAACCCTACATTTAAATGGCCCAGATGCCCATCAGGAGGCAGCCAATGAGTCACAAGTGCACTGGACCATGCACCCTCTTAAGGTTATGTCAACACACACCCCCATCTCTCATTTGTGCAGGATTTGAAGTGGGGGGAGGAGGGATCACAGGAAAGGAAGCCCCCTTCCTCTCCCTGGCATCTGTCCATTGCTCTACATTCTTCTTGGTTGGTGCAGTGAGAGCTGCACACCTGTTTAAACCAAGTTTAACCCCTGCACTTGTGTTATGTCTAACTTTAGACAGTAGACACTTCAGGGTAAGGAATGTGCCTATCTGTGTATCTTGTAAGGCACCTAGCACATTGTGGGCGCAGTCATGTCCATCTGTCTTCTCATTTCTCATTGTCAGAACCCTTATGCAAAAGGCTGAAGGGAGGGATCTGAATATAGAACATCAACCATCTTGCATAGGAAACAATTTTCTCTGAACACCACAAAATGTATTCCTCTAACTATCTGGGGAAGGCATCATCTTCCAAGAGTGAACTGTTGGCATTCCTGCCTTTCATGCTCAAATCATCTAAGTCAGTCATTTGCTAATCTTTTGGCCATATGAGCCCTACAAAGTGAGGCAAAAACCCAAATATAACCCACCAACCAGTTCTATTTTGGCATAATGCAATTCTTTAAGCTTTTCTTAAATCAAGTATTTATTTTTGGACCAATCATTTTCAGTTACATCACCCTCCAAAGGGATAATACACAGTCCCAGATTCTAATTTAAGATGACAATGAATGAAATTTTAGAGAGATTGGAACATTCAGAAAAATTTAAAATATTAAAAATGCTGTGATGTTTCATGATTCATCTTCCATTATTCACTCCTGGTCTAGGTCAGTACAGAGTGAAAATTGTTGCCATTTTATATTTCCCAGAGAAATGTTACTTTCTTTCCATCAAATGTACAATATTCCCCCCCCCCCCCCGCCCAACATTGCATTGGCTCAGGGCCTAAAATAGTCCATATAAAGTCCTGTATCAATGAAATGTTTAAGATCTGATATGTCACAACCCTTCAAGACTTGGAAATGGGAACTTTATACCATTGGAAGAAAGGGAAGAGTTTCCACAACCCTTTCTTAGAATCATAGAATCATAGAATATCAGGGTTGGAAGGGACCTCAGGAGGTCATCTAGTCCAACCCCCTGCTCAAACCAGGACCAATCCCCAACTACTTTCTAGACCCAAAAGGCCTTGAGATATCAGGCACTGGAATTACAACGTCATTTTGTGTGGAAAAGTTATTTCAAGTTCCCTGTACAAGTTTCTAACATGATATTAGTTAAAGCTTCTCTCTCATTCTAAGGTCTATACAGCTGGACTCTGATACAGCTGGATTCAAGGCAACACAGACAGAAGGGCACAAACACATCTATGCCAAAAAAAGTTTTGCAGATTTTCTAGCACATGCCTGAGACATTTCTTCTAGTGCTCGCTGGGAATTTTGCTCAAAATCTTTTTCAATCGAAAATGTGGTTTCTTTTAAATCATGGGGAAATTTCATTTTACCAAAAATGTTTTGATTTTTTTGTTGAAAAAATCAAAATGACATATTTTGTTGTTTCAGGTCATCCTGAATCAAAACATTTTGGTTTTCCCTAAATGGAATATTACATTTTGGGTCAGTTCAGCATTAATCTGTGTCTGCCTGAGCTGCTACAGTGGCTCATGGGAATTATAGTTTGGATGCTTCAAGACTCCATTCTCCCCTATGGGCCAGGTTCCTTGGCTGGAGTACCTGTCTCATGATGCCTCACTGGCTGAACCGCTGTGATGCATCATGGGAGTCCCATGACCACAGCATCTCATGGGAGATGTAGTCCAGCCAGGGAACCTGGCTCATAGGGGAGAATGGGGGCATGAAACAACTGAAATTCAACTCCCATGAAGCATCATAGCAGCTCAGGAAAACAATTCAATGTTGAACCAAGCTGAAACAATACATGTTGCCATTTCTGAATCAGCATTTTTCAGAATTTTTCATTCCGTGAAAAAATTTAATATTTCAACTTTTTGTCCCTTGTGGCAGGCCCCTTAAATTTCTCATGTCCAGCTCCACCTGGCCTGGCCCCAAAATGTTTCAAATTAAAATTACCTCCAACACAAAACCTTCATAGCAAAAAGTCTTTCCTCACAGCGTTCTTCTGGGGGAGGGGAGATTTTCCATCTCTCTTCCACCACCTGGAAAGGGGGCTCCTGGTCACCCCTTTCCCTCTTGGGGTTCAACAGTCCCTCTCCATTTTTTCCACACAGGGAAAACAGGTAGCTTTTTGTGCTGTTTTTCCTGAAGGTTTGTGTCTTGATTGATTGACTGATTGAAAGAGAGTGGGGGATTCTTGCTCCACCTCGCACTGCAAGGCTCCTGGCCCTGGTGCCCTTAAAGTCCTCTCCTCTCCCCAAGACTCAGTCTTCCCCTGGGAGCATTTCCTCTCTCCCCACATCTACTCCTCCTGTCCCCAGAGACTTTTATTCAGTTGAGACTACTTGGAACAGAGACCCCCCCTCCTCCGCCCTTCTGAGTCCTCTTTTTCTTACAGGGCCAGTACACCCCATTACAGGCCTGACTTGAGATTCAAATACATGCCAAAATATTGCAGTCTCCATGGGGTGGAAATTCCAATTTTAGATCAGCTTTAACTTCTTCTCTAAGGTACGTCATATACGTACGAGGGTTTGCAATGGCATAAAGGTTTTATTGACACTCACTTGTGAAGAGCTGCCCACACAGATGTACACAGCATGGCTATTTAGTGAGATTTCTACACACAGTAAAAAGCCATAGAGACCCTTGATATAATTTAAAAAATACGATAAAAATAATACGTAAACGTAACTAAACCGCAGTAGTACAATTCAATGCAATCCACTACTTCAAAACCTAGGAACTCAGAAGGCCATGTGCTCTCGCCACCTACAACTATTCCCCATTCTTATAATCCTCATCCCACACTGGCCCATTTTTGAATGTTGGAGAGGATGGGGTGGTAGAGAACGGATGATCTTCAAGTCACACTGCAAAACTCATCATATGATGCTGAACACTTATTTCTATAAGATTGATTGGCCTCTTTGCACCCACTGTTCTCTTTCCAGGAGAAAAGGCTTCTCACAAATAATATTTATTCTTTATTAAACCAGCTTTCTTAAAAACTTTCCATGTTTCTTTATGCTCACTTGAAGAATATTATGTATGTGAATAAAATAAGGTGCAAATCTGCTAGGATCAAACATTTCTTTGCTAATGCTGCTGATTTAGAACTAAAATGTACGAGATAATTCACATCAGATGGAAATTATGTTGACTTACTTTTTTAAAATAAATATAGAATTGTAGCTAGTCCTTTCCTGACTGCTATATTTCTGATGGACTCTCCAGTCTCCCATGGACAGAACTCCTCTTCTGTGATTAAATGAAATATACAGCAGCAATTAGTTACTTTAAATTCTTTGAAGTTCCAGATATTGTTTCCTTATCTACATCAGATAAACACACGCATAGGGTCGGTCCCTAATTTGGAAAGAAATACTGGACAAAATCTATACATGAGACCCAGTTTTTTCAAGGGGAAACAATTACAGCAATCAAGGTTTGTCATTTTGTTCTCTCTTTGCCTGGCAGTCTGTTCCTTTGAAGATACCATGACCAAAATGATCTAGATACACCTGTTATTTTTACAAAGGTGCCTCTCTCCTGAAGCAGACCTGAGTGAAATTTCCAGACAGTGTCTGAAGTAACCTTATTCCGTGCTCCCATGAGTTATAAAAACAAAAAGCATTGAGTCCAAGAGAGCAGCTCGCTGAAATCATCCAAACGTGCCTTTGCTAATGGGCCCACTTTATTGCTTTCAGCAAAGGAATGCTATTACATTCCTTAATCCACCTGCAAATCGATGATGATTTTAACTCACTTTCAGCACCAAAATGTGTGTGCATGAATTGTATTACCTGACAAGTCAGCCACCCATACATGATTGATCAGCATCCTTACCTCTGTGTCACAATCACAATAATATGACAAATTCTCTTTGTCATGCTTCAACTTTTGCTGGAGACTAACACAAAACAGGTATAAATTAAAGGGATAAAAAAACATGAGCCATCATGTCACACACTGAAAAAGGTAGCGCTCACAAAGCCAACAGAAAGGATCCCTAGAGTTCAACACTCAATAGATAAGACTCTGAAAAGTCTTCCCCAGCATCTAACACAGAGAAACCATTTAATAATAACTTGCATTTATTCTTTCAGATTAAACTATTGGTTGGTGTATGTGACTGCCAGAGAGTTGTTTTGTAGCTTTTCAATACATTGCAAGTAAATTATAAAAAAGGAAACTCCCCCTTCTTCCAGCAACATTTCTGCAACGATGGAAGTTCAATGTGTGGGATCGTGCTCAGAATCTAGGGGTTTTAATTGGGTCAGATTATTAATTATTAGTAGTATTAATTACTGTAGCAGCTGGGGCTGGGTTTATAAAAGGCATCTGAAAATCCTACTAGGTGCCAAGCTGAATTTTAGGCACCTCATTACCTTTGAAAATCTGGCTGCTAGATACTGCAACCCTGGACTGAGGCCCACTGTGCCAGGTGCTGTACACACACATAGTAAGAGTTTACACCATCTGAACAGCCAAGACAGGCAAAGGAAATATTATCATCCTCATCTGACAGCTTGGAACTAAGGAAGAGAAAGATTAAGTGACTTGCAAAAGGGCAGACAGAAAGTCTGTGGCAGAGCCCAGATCTCCTGAGTCCCATTCAAGTGCCTTAACCAGCCTTTCTTATTAATTATTTAATGTTCATCCAGGTTTTGGGTTTGGTTTGTTTTTTTTAAGCAATGGACACTAAATTCTTTACTTACTTTAATCCTTGTCTTAATAACTGAACAATTGAAAGATATTTGATTTTTGGAGATGTTTAATCTAAATTTCTTCCTCTTCCCAGATCCCCATACAATTAGAAAAGACTCAGATCACCACTACAGAGCAGGCATTGAGAACAAGGTCTTGGAACAGTCAATCACACCCTACTTCTACTTAATAATGGATGCTTAAAGTTGAGTGCATCATCTGGGGTCAATTTGGATGCATTAAAATGCCATAAGTAGCAAATTATGGCTCCAATCCTGCAAACATTTACTCACATGGGTAATTCTGCACAGTAGTCTCAGTTAACTCAAAGGGATTGTGTATGTGAGTATAATTGTGCATGTGCTTATGTGTTTGCAGATCAGGGTCTATGTTTGTATCCACTTGGACAGAGGATACAGCTCTCTGAGATGTAAATAATGTATTTGATTCTCCACAGCCTTGCACCGTGTATATAGTCATTGAGACATCTCAAATATGAGTGTAAAACTTGACACTGTGCACAGATGCAAATCATAATGCAAGGTGCAAGGGCATGACGAATCAGGCCCACTGTCTTTTACAATTTTCAGTTCAAGGGAAGCTTAATAAATCTTTGGTGTAAGATTCCAGGAGCAGAAACATATCATCCCATGCATTAAATCAGCTCTCATATAGAAACTGCACACTGAAACTCTTTCACAAGGCAGATTCATCCAGGGCACGGCTGCCTTCCTCTCTTCTACCTCAAGCTAAGATGCACTGGCTTTGTTTTTTTACAAACGAAAATTGAAAGTATTATTTCCTTAGGCTAATTATTATCTAGGTCAGTGCCACTTTGCAGCAGGTAATTATAGTCTCTGTTGATATAGTTTGTGGCACACCAATAACACAGCAAAGCGATGCTGAAGAAACTTTGATGGACATTCAGCTTTGTGCCTTCTGCTGCACTGTAGATTACCACAGGGGATCAGTGTTTCAGAGTTAGAGCGACAACTCAACAAACCAGGCTCATTTTGATCCTGACCCAAATCCCACTGAAGTTAATGGGGAGATTTCCTTCCGCGGACGTGGGAACAAAGCCTTTCTACCTGATCCCGCACCCATTCAAGTCAATGACAAACTATCCATTGACTACAATGGGATCAGGCCTTTTATTTACCGCACTACTGCCTGACTCATGACCCTACTTTCCCCTTAACATCACAGCTTTGCGCACAGCTTTGTTACTCTCAGTCCCTGGGTAAAATAATTACAAACCCAAGCCGCCTGGTTTTTAACCTACTGAGCATGAATTTCACTATATGGGGCCCATGGAATTGTATTTGATGCTGTCTTTTCCCTTAGCTCGACTGAGCTGATTTAAAAAAAAAAAAAATACCAGCCAACTACTTTCTCGGTTTGAATTCCTTGATGTGGCCAAGCTTAAAGTTTTGACATTTTGCTGAAAAGTTTCAATAGCAATTAGTCAAAACAGGATGGCGTTTTAGTTTCCATTTTAATTCTTACCAGCATGTAGAACAAAGCAGTTCAGCTTCTAATGTACATGGACATTTTAGAGGAGGCCACTTACTAATTACAGGAGTAATAAGAGCTTTCTGGATGGGGGAGTGCCTCTCCAAGAACCTGGTCTAGCTTAATTAATAGGATTTGCTGCGCCTTTAAAATAAATATCCACACAGATGTTACACACAAGCCAAGACTTCCCCTAGAAGCGTGAACAGAGTGCTCCTTTGAGCTCTGATGCTAACCAAACTCTGTGGCTTCACTCCCACATTTAGAACCCTCTCTGGCTCTTCCCTGGATACTCTTGTAATCCGCTGCAGCCCCCAGACCAGCCCTGGTGCTCTCCTAGAACTCTCTCGTTTATTTTAATATTTGGCTTTTATTTTTTGTATTCTGACTGGTGCATCAAAAAGAATTAACTCACCCAAAGTCAAGAGGTAGGGTGGTCTGGATAGTGGCATTGGACTGGGAACTAGGACACCTGTGATGAGATTCTGCATTGCATCTCTAAGAGGAGCGGCACAGAACTCATAGCCCAAGAGGAGGTGAGGATAAAAATGGCTCAGAACCGATTTACACCCTCTTATTCTGGGCTATTCCACAGGTCCCAGAGCAGCATAGACTCCCTTGGGGTCCCATCTAATTAATGGCAATCTCCTTAGCTGCCTATGGACCACACCACTGCCTGGAATCTCTGGAGCCCTGTAGGCTGTGGCCCCACTCCCAGCATTACCCCTACATCAGGGCTTGTGAGGGAGTCCTCAGACAGTACCCGTACATCTGTCATCCACAGTTCATACACACAGCTAATCCTCCTTTGTTCCGATCACTGGGCTTCAAAGCCTCTTTATACTACTCTGATCCTTTTGCCGAGCATGAGGGAGTTAAGGATTTATTCCTCTGGATTTTTTGCCCAGCTCTGCCACCAATCTGCTATACGACCTGGGCAAATCCTTTCACATTCCTGTACCTATGGGTTCCTTTACACCCTTTGTCTGTGCTGTCCAATTCGACTGTACGCTGTTGAAAGCACGGCCTGTCTTTTATTATCTGTTTGTAGCACAATGGGCCCTGATCTCAGTTCCAGCATCTAGACCCTGCTGTAACACCAGGAATAGCGAGTTAATATCAGCGTTACAGGCATTTGATAACACGTTTTGAAAATAAACCAGATCAGGAGGCAGGAGACCTTCAGTGCTCTCAGCACAGTATCTCTTCATGTTCTGTCTTTAAAGCTCTGGGCTGCAGGGATTATGATGCATCTTATCTGGAAATGTTATTTCACCCAGATACCACAGCGGAAGAGGCCTTCAAAAACATGTAATATTATTACTAGTTTGAGGAGTTAGAATGCACGGTGACTGAGCGCAACACTTTTTTAATCACTTAGCATAAGAATACCTCACATAGATAGTAAGCTGAGTGGGGCAGGGACCGTCTTTTCATTACGTGTGTGTACAGCAACTAGCACGATGGGGCCCTGATCCTTGATTGGGATCTTTAGGTGCTACCTCAATATAATTTATACTAAATAATATTATAGGACCAAATTTTCGAAAAAGCAAAGGGGGTGGGCGGGGTATGCTTGACATACATTGATATCCAAATACTCCAAAGCACCCCTGGAAACTGGGTTTACATTCACATGTTTGTACAACTGCAATCGACACACCTCCATCGGGGCAAGTTGGGGGGGGGGGATTGTATACAAAATGGACGTGTGGAAAAAAAACCTATTTCCAATTGAAATTTCAGGCCAGAGTGTCCAATGCAAACAAACTCTCATATGGAATTCAATACTAGCATTTCCATAAAAGAGAAGGAGTGTTATGAAACTCGTTGCATTATTTATCCCATAATAGTGGTAGAAGTTTCACAAATGTTATCTCCATGACAACAAGTAATTACTTGGCATCCCTTAGCTTGCACATAAAATTGTGTCATATGTTAACTAGTAAAAGTGAAGAAATACAATTTAGCTGCTTTACTTTCTGTAGTAAACATTTACAGAGCATGATATTTTTTCTTGATAATTTGGTAGGTCATTGGAACACTAAAAGCTAAACATTGAAGACTAAGAAAATTTATGCTTCATATAGAGTGTAGCTGCTGCATCTGTAAAGCAAGTTAATTATACTGTCTCGTCAGAGTGTTGTCTGGAGTGTCAGTGAGAATCAGAATGCATAGAACAAGTCAGCCCCCTCCAAATACCATAAAAGATGGCAGGGTGAGCATTACCAATGTACTTTTTAGAGAGGGGCCCAATCCAAAACACTAGGGATAACATTTTCAAAAGTGCCTAAGTGACTTTAGGAGCCTGGGATTTAGGTTTCTATTTGGCTTAGGTGAAAATTTCACCTAGAGCCAAACTTGTTTGACATGTGAGAAAGTTTTGAGCCAGAGCCAAACTCTGTGTCTCAACCCCAATTCCACCTCTTTTTACCAGTGCTGTTAATATGTCTCTCTCCCAGGGCCGGCTCCAGGCACCAGCGAAGGAAGCAGGTGCCTGGGGCGGCCAATAGAAAGGGGCGGCACTCCCTCCGTTATTGGGGCGGCACGTCCGGGTCTTTGGCGGCAGTTCGGCAGCGGGTCCTTCACTCTCTCCTCCTCATCGGCGGCAGCTCAATCGGGCTTTTCTTTTCTTTTCTTTTTTTTCCCCTTCGCCGCTTGGAGCGGCAAAAAAGCTGGAGCCGGCCCTGATCTTTCCCACCCAAAACAAAAGAAAGGAAAAATTGTTTAGTAACTAGCCGTGTTAGTCTGGATCTGTAAAAAGCGACAAAGAGTCCTGTGGCACCTTATAGACTAACAGACGTATTGGAGCATAAGTTTTCGTGGGTGAATACTCACTTCATCAGATTGTTTAAAAGCTCAGCACAAAATATATCAGAGTGAAGGGATGAATAACTTGGCCATCATCCCATGGATAGATTAGATTCGCTCTCTCTGTGACATTGTACATCGTTATCATGAATGGTTTCTATGAGTTTACAGAACTGTGCTGTTGTCATCTGACTTTATATATATTGTCTAATATATCCATGGGATGATGGCCGAATTATGGCGTGCCTTCACTCTGATATATATATATATATGTTGGTGCTTACCACCAGATGGGTAAAATCAGCTATGTGCTACCCAAGAATCATCTTGAGAATCCCAAGCTGCCCTACTAGGACAGCTTTCCTTCTGTTTTGTCCTATCAGCCAGAAGTAATCCAAAGATGTAATACAAGGCAATCAGAACCATACCAACAACATAACATACATAATATGGGGAGGCCACTGGTGGGCAGAGACCACAGACTACCATATAGATCAACATTGTCTCATTGTGTCCTTGTATTCCCCTGTCATTCTGTCTCCATCTGTTGTCTCCCACTTAGATTATAATCTTTTTGGGGCAGGGACCATCCGTTTGTTCTGTGTTTGTACCATGCCTAGCACAATGGGGTCCTGGTTCAGGGCTCCTAGGTGCTATGGCAGGGATTGGCATCCTTTGGCATGCAGCCTGTCAGGGCCGGTTTGTTTACCTGCCGCGTCTGCAGGTTCAGCCAATCACGGCTCCCACCGGCTGTGGTTCGCCGTTCCAGGCCAATGGGGATGTGCTGGCCGCCGCTTCCCGCAGCTCCCATTGGCCTGGGACGGCGAACCGCAGCCAGTGGGAGCTGTGATCAGCGGAACCTGTGATGCAGCAGGTAAACAAACCGGCCCGGCCCGCCAGGGGCTTACCTTGACGGGCCACATGCCAAACGTTACTGATCCCTGTGCTATGGTAATATAATTAATAAATAAATAACAAGAAAATTAACTTACTGTGCCTTAAAACCTATGAGATGCACACAGGAGTTCTTGCATTTTGGGAACAGTAGGCCTTTAAGATTATGTAAATTTCTGATACAAAAGCATTATTTTTCCTTAAGGATTACTGAAGGAAGCAAAAAGTAAAGGGGAGGAGGGAGAGAGAAGAGCCAAATCCTATTTTAATGCCTTCCCCCACCTCTAATCCTCTACCACTTCTTCCGCTATACAAAGATAGCAAACAAGCTACTGGATAATTTCAAATTTTTATCTGTAATACAGAATGGTATCATGGATAATTTTCTATCCATACACAGTCCTGAATGATCGCATTGGATTTAAAGAACCAATGTAAACTTTAGTCTCCTCTCACATACTCTGGTGTAAATCAGGAGTAACTCCATGGACATTACACCACTGTCAGTGAGATCAGAATAACGCCTCATGTGTGTACATACACATAACTAACTTCATTTCTAAATAGCCCAGCCTGCTACTGATTGCCTCCACCGGGTTGCGACAACACTATACATGTAGTTATTTCCCAGGAAGCTTCCCTGAGATGCAGTAGTCTGTAAACAACAGATAGTGAGGAGGTTTTGTTTTGGGGCTTATGTGTTCCAAAAATAAAATAATCAGGAAGATGATGAAGCTGTAATTCTGGCTAAAAACATCCTAATTTTATATGAATAAAAGGATGCAGATACGTATGATTTCTAGACAATTATAGTCTATAGGGTTGATCCAACTTCTATGGAAGCCAAGGGGACTTCTCCTAACATAGTTTTAATAGGATTGACATGGATTTAATGGAATTCAGACAAAATTTACATCCAAACTGGGTTACAACCATGTTGAGAAACTATTCTAAAACTCTTGTCTACATTAGACTTTTTTCCCTTTAAAATTCCACACTATTACTCCCACTGTTGTAGCTCTAGTGGTTGTGGCAATAGTTGGAGGGCAATTTGTAGACAGGCTGTTAGCAGCTGGCATTTTCGCTACTGTGTTAGCTAACCAGTTCAGAACACAGTTAGACAACATAGGCGTTAAAGCTCCCTAGCTGATCTAGCGCTCCCATGTGCGTTACCACTGGTGAACCTGTATGGGGGGCGGGAATGGTGGAGATAAGTCATTAGACTACTTCAAAGCTGAGATTGCTAGTGTGGTAGTTTAAAGATGTTCCTGTCCAAACTGATCAGGGAAATCATGTGCTGCCTACCTACAGTCATGCTAGAAAATGGTTGCCATGCACGATTCTCGCAGAACATAGTTGGGGCCATCTTAGGTGAAACTACAGCATGAATACCCTTACATTAACATGATAGCTAGTATGCCTAAGTACCATAGTAACTGATATACTAAATATGGGCAAGTAGACACAAATGAGAAAGACTTCCTTTGTTTCTGAAATTCTACAGTTTTGTTCCCAGTTTGAGAGTATGCTATTAGTATATTCATTAACAATATTTTTTCCAATAGATCTCCCATCCCAGCTATCTGAAGTTTGCATGTTTCAATTACAACAGCAGAGTTCCTTGATTGGGGGGGTGGGACAGGATGGAAAGTTCTGTAGGATACATTTTTGACTATTGAAGTGCAATTCACTGTGCTTCTTTCATCATAAAGAACACACCACAATGGTCAGATTATCTAGCTGGAAGCAATGAGAGCTTAATCGAAACCAAAGATCTAAAAGCAGAATGAATACTTATCAGGAAATTGTTAGACTAACGGATTCCCATTAGTGACATGTTTTACTCACTGACTTTGCTGTCTCACTAGTAAAACTGAAAATCACTGCCCATAACATATACATTCACCATAACAATGTAATTATTACAAAAATAGAACTGTGATTGCATAACGTTAATCTAATTTTGATGGGCCAAATGCTGAAATCCTTAGTTAGGTTTTACTTAGTCAAAACCCCTAAGGAATTCAGTGCTTCAGTACAAATTTTGTCTACTAATAAGAAAGGTGGGTCTAAACCACTTTGAAAATAGACCCTCAAAATAAACACAATGGATATATGTGAAAGTCACCACACAGCCCAGTTTACGAAATGGGAATCATGAGCACAATATTTTTATACATAATACAGTCCAAATGGTTTCCATGGTTGTCTCACAGTAACTTGTGCTCCATCATCTGTTTGTTGTATCCATTTGTTATCTCCTGCCATCTATGTGGATTATAAGCCATTTGAGGTAGGGGCCATCTTTGTGCTATGTGGGTGTACAGCACCTGATACAACGGGGTCCAGATCCCTGACTGGGGCAATCTCAGTGCTGCCATGATAAAAAAAAACTATCAAACCAGATGAATAGTTTATATTCACATGGATCCTGCAATCTTCACTATTGTACCTAGGACTTAGCTAAAAGTTGTAACCAGTTTCCATTATAAATACTTATTTTTGTACCTCTACAACTTCGCTTTGAAAAACGGAATTACCGGATAATTAGTAGATTTACTCTGAACAATAAGAAGAATTCTACTGCAAATGGTTTTGAGGAAAAAAAAGAGATATCTGACTTTGAGTTCTGGATCATTACCAATTCCCTGATTTGAAATTTTGGTTTGCCCCCCACCCCAACATTTCTTTGTCTACCTCTAGCCCAAAACTGGCTTCTTACTGACACTTTCAATTTTCCACATAGTTCAATCTCCTTGAAAACTCATACACTGGTTATAGTAGAAGAAAGTAAGTTGTAATTAGGCAACATTTTAAAGAATTTTTTTTGTGGATAGCTAGGGTTCCGTCAGAGGTGAAAGTAAGCCGGTATGGGCTGGTACGGCGTATCGGCAAGAGCCGGTACACCGTGCTGGACCCGACCAGCTTCCCCAGGCTGGTGATTTAAAGGGCCCAGGGCTCCCTGCAGCGGCCAGAGCCCAGGGCCCTTTAAATCTCCCCTGAGTCCCAGGGCTCCCAGCCGCCTCTGCAGCTGGTAGCTCTGGGGGTGATTTAAAGGCCCTGAGGCTCCCAAACACAGCCGGAGCCCCAGGGCTTTAAATCTTGATTTAAAGGCCCACCTCTTCCGGCTGAGGCCCCACCCCTGCCCAGGACTCCGGCGTACCGGTAAGTCCTTTAACTTACTTTCAACCCTGGGTTCAGTCCTTCCCTCGTTCATTTCAGAGGAAAATAAGAGTCTAGTCATGTTTCCTCTCATATCAGCTGGACATTTTTTGCCATTCACTTCAAGGGGAGCATGACTGAGCACTTAAACGTGTTTTTCTCCACGTAGCAGTAGCCTGAGAATGAAGTATCATTCTATAATACTCACACGTATAGATACAGGCTGGATGGAACATTTTGATTTTTCAGCAGAAATTCAAATACTGAACAATTTCATCTGGAAACCAAAGTATTTCAGCTTTTGGGTGCTTGATTTTTTTGAAAAAAAAAATCTAAACTTTCGTCAGGAACTAGACATTTTGCAAAAAGGGCCCTGTAGACCGACACTCAAATATTTGATCAAAAACAGTTTAGCTGGAAAATTTTCGACCAGTCCTAATAGAGGTACCTAGGACTCATTCAAATCCTCCACTAAAACTGTGCAAGATTTTGAAATACAAACCGGTACGAAAAGATATGCTGTTTGCTAACATAAACATACAACTCATCTGCTATCACCTAGCTGAAGCTATTAGATTGCAGTTATTAATTTACTACTCAGCTCATAAATAAGCATAGGCCCCTTTGCTCTGAATATGCAAATCATTAAGGGGAACAGTGATTGCAGGTTTTCCAAACTTCCTCTGAGTAAATTACTTCTCTTGCCCTTCGTCACTGCCCCTGCTTTTCGCTCTGCACATCAATCATCTCCTCTCATTTGCGCTGCCACGGGAATGGGGAGAAAGTAGCTTTTCACATTTGCGCCGTCTCAGGGATGTGGGAGCTCAGCTGCAAACAAAGGTGCTCACTCAGCAGGTATGTTGCCTCTTCCACAGACGATGCAGACATTTGTTCTATGTCTTGTTCATTGGATTTCTTTCAGCATGGCGGTATATTGGAAATATTTATCTCCACCATTACTACCCCCCATAGGTCCGCCAGTGGTAACGCACATGGAAGCGCTATTGTAGACCAGCCACGGAGCTATGAAAGGTACCCAGCGGGGTGTTAAAGGCTGCTGTGCTCCAGCTCAAATAGAGGCTGTAGATAAACGGAAATTAAGATCTAGGAGAAGTCCTCCTCCCAGCAATCAGACCCAAGCTTCCTGCACACCTGTTCTCATATTTATGTAACCCTTCTGCCCGTCTGAGTGGGCAGCAACAAGGGCCGGGTTCAGTATCTAGGGGCTCCGTTTCAATAACACAATGTAAAACTGGCTCGAGCCCCCACCCAGTGACCTGGGACAATTACATACCCACCCGCCGGGCGCCTCTAAGAGGCATACTTCCCCTCTCGCAAGCACGGAGTCTGAGTCTAGCAAAATCCTTTTAATAAAGGAGGGAAACAAGGCAGCATTATGTTGGGGAAACACCACAAACAGGATTCATAACACAAACCATGAGCAAAAGACCCACCCCAAGTAAGTTTTGCGGTGTCCTTTTCCCCTCAAGGTCTTAAGTCCAGCAACCCAAAAAGTCACCCAGAGTCCCAAAAGTCCAACACCCCAAAAGTCTCTGTCCCTGGTCAGTGCAGCTTCAGAGTTCAAAAGTTTATCTGCAGAGTTTTACCTCCCAGCCTGGGTGGAAATGTGGGGGGGGGCGCAGGGGTGTTAAGGGGCACCTTACATGGTCCAAGGCTGACTGCCCCGCCTCTCCGTGGGATTCTTCTGCAGCCTTCACCACGAGCCACTCTGCCAGCCGCTCCACCAGCCGTCCCATGAGCCGCTCCAGCCGTTCCGCAAACTGCTCCACTCCACCAGCCATCCCATGAGCCGCTCCACGAACTGCTCTGCCAGCCACTCAGCAATATATCTTCAGCCCCACCCCCAAAACATTCAGTGATTTCAGCTCTTAGTAATTTTAGCTCTTTAGTGATTTCAGCTTGTAGTAGGGAAGCCTCAGTGCTGGTGCACCATTGGCCCAAAGTGAATTCACCTCAGCAGCCTGTAACTAGACTCCTAATGGAATCAAAATTGACTCTGATATTCTACAGTGGAGAGGAGACAGTGCATTTGGTGTTTCAGGCCCTCAAAAGGGGCCCATACCATCAGATCCAAACACCTGTCCCCAGCCTCTCTCAATTCACTGGGTTTTGGAACCCATGTCCCTTGTCTAACGAGTGCTACTTAGTTGATGGCGAGTCCCTCTGTCATAAAACAGTTCCACTGACCTTGATTCACATAATCAGGGTAACAACACTTTATTCTTCCTTCCCTGATAACAGAGAAACTGGGGATCCCACAGCAGCCAAAGTGACCATTTGGGCTGCTCTGGGCTCATGCTAGGTGGGGTGGGTGTGCCTATGCAAACAAGATCAGCCCCTGAAGTTCTTTTCCACAACTCGCCACAATTCACCACCAGATGTCAGGGTAGAGCTCATCCTGACTCTGCTTACATCTGCAAGTGGACACAGTATAAAGGGCAGGAGGGTGGGAACAGAGAATGGTTGGGTCTAAGGATTCTTAAGCATAATCCTTCCCATGTTAATGACACACTGATATGTGTGTCCTCCCTCTTAGGCCTGACTCCCAGTGACAGACAGGGGTAGTTTGGCACCTCACTTATGCGGTGCAGGGTGAAGAACCATAACCTCAGCTTGTTATATCAGTTGTAATTTCTTTTCTTTTAAGGCTCTTATTGAGAAGATACCATAAAAATACAAGTGCTTCCATCCCATTACACAGAAGAAAGTGGATGCCATTTGCATGCCTTGTCTATTTAGACTGTCATCTGATTAGGGTAAGGACTGTCTCTTGTTATCTATATGTACAGCCCCTAGCACAATAGGGCCCTGATCTCTAATAGCAATAACAGTTATGAAAAATGGCCTAGCAGCTTTTCATTTTAAAAATCCCTTTGTTTGTGTAGAAAAAGATAGCAATGGGGGAGGCGAGGCTGAATTTAAAAAATGCCCATTCACGGTGGCACCAACGTGAAGATTTGGGAGGAAATGGGTCAGTGGCAGATGCTGCTGAAAAAATAAGTTAAAGCTTTAACTACAGATGAGCTTCAAGACCTAAAACGTCCACAGCAGCATTAGTCACTCTTCCATCAGACACTGCGAATGAGTTGCTAATAGTTTCCTGCTCTCTGCTAAGCCAACAGCTGCTTAAATCACATTAAGAGGCCAGTATACATGGCTGTATTTACTTTATTACAAGATGTGTCTGTAATCTCACAATGAATCATGTGATAACTTTATCTATAATTATAAAAACCCAGCTCCGGATTGTTGTGCTTGGAGTGACAGCATTAGACAAGAGATTGGAGTTCAACCCACACATGCAAGATGGAGCAGGAAGAGTCTGGTTTATTTCAAAACTCCACCCACATGATACCCCCCTGCAGGACAAAGAGCAATAACAGATTCCAACTGTAGGACAGGATTAGCACTCTTATTGGCTGACTAGGGAAGCTTACTTACACCAAGGGGCTGCAGTATAACGAAAAAGCAGGACCTGGGCCTGTAGAATGGCCTCACTGGGATGGGGGAGTATGCAGTATTGCCAGCCCCAAGTGTCCAAAAGTTATGTCAGTCCCCACAAAAAATGAGATTGCCTTAAAACTCATGAGATCATTTTTAATCATGAATTTGGGGTTCTTTTTCTTTGCTGGCAGGTTACAGAACCTTTACAGGACACTTGCTTTGCATTTTCAAGATGCAAACATGAGGGCTAGAAACATACTTTTTTCTGAGATTCTCATGTAATCTCTTGATTCCAGCAGCTGGGGCTTTAAAAAAATAAACACCAAATATTGTGTGGCCCATGCTAAAACTGCAAGAGCTGGCAACAATAAGTATGTCAAGGAGCTACTACACTTTCCACCTGTCCTCCCCCAATCCAGTTCCATTTGCTTTTGTTCCCCTCCACCAGTCTAAGTGGAAGGGAGAATCAGACTCTCCATTATTTCTTCTGATTACATATCCCCACTACCTAACAAGGGACTGGCCATTCTGTATACTGTCTGCCTCTTGCATTGGCCCTCTGGCGTCTCCCCACATGCACCTTTGAATCTTCCCTCTCTCAAACTACCTTATTGATTTGCGATATGGAGATGGGGGAAATCCACATCTGTGCAATATTGCTATACGTAGCTGACTCTTCTGTATTCAATCCTTTGCTTCGTCCATGGGAAGAACTAGGGTCATGATTGCATAAACCTTTGAAGTTCAAAGCTGATTTGAACATGTGCTGAAATACAGCATCATTAGAGCATTTATACCATAAGTGAAGGGGATTAGCTATTGAAAGGAAGTCTGTTTCAATGTTTACTTCCACTTTTGGTAATGTACAGAAAAAATTAACATATGAAAACACCAGATGTGACTACCAGCTATCAGCAAGAAAATGGCATTGTGCTTGGATCAAATTTGCCTGTTATTTTGGGAATTCCTGTGCTGTCTTTTTCCGCGTAGACCTTTTTAGATATTTATGTCTGGGACCCGCATGGTAAAATGATTTATTGAGAACTAGGAAAACACATCTGAGTTTCTCGTTGAGACTTCACTTTAGTATGATTGTATTGCTTCTCTTACACAGTTGCAGGGCAGAGCCAAAAGAACAACATAAATTCTACTTGGTACCCTTCAGTTCATGTTCAAAGTATTTGGCACACATGATCTATGCACTAAGGTGATACTCTAACAGAGACAAATTATGTCAAGACATCTGAAAGTCATCATTTCTGTGCACATGCATGCATTTTAAAAGAAAATCTACAAGAGGATCAAAAACAAGATTAAACCACATCTGTTTGGGTTTAAGCTACATTGTCTATAGAGTTCAAAGTTGTTTCCTTTTGTCTAACAAAAAAAAAAACCCTTCCCAGCTGGTTTTTATCTTAAATTCCTCACCACTATCAAAGAACTGTTTTCATTGGCCAACCAATGTTATTTCTAAAACTTGAGCTAGTTAGGAAAAAGAGCTAAGTAAGAAAATATGCTTTATTCATCAAAGGTCTATCCTCTGTGCCTTTCCCTGGTGCACAGAGAAAACTAATAGAGAGGCTTCATCAGGTTCTAATGGGAGCAGTGTATCTACTGTATGTCATCATACCGTAAATTAGGGCTTCGGTCATTTTACACAAGTTATTGACTACAACTGACACTGTTAAGGAAAACATGAAAAAGAGAATGAATTGGAAGAGGCACAAATTATATAATAAATTAATACAATGAAATGCAATGCATGGGAAAGAAAACTATTTTGAAAGCTGCCATCAATCAGCAAACAGATTTGTTTTGTATAAATGCATGTGATTCGCTATATTGCTCTAACAACATGCTATAGCAATCACTGACTATATATACATATATAGCTCACACTAGACGATGAAGACCCAACATTTTATGTTGTTAAACAAAGGTAATGATAAGTGGTAAAACAAGAACTGTTCAATCACAGTGACAGTTCTCTGTATTAGAATGGAACTTAAGACAGAAATATGAAATTAAATCAAGGCAATATGATGTGACCGCTCCACACCAAGTGATTGTTTTTCATGTTTCTATTTACACTCTACTTATTATCAAAATCAACATTATTACATAATATCATTTTCAATAACTTCAGATGTCATATAAGGGTGTGTTCCGACTTCCAAAACCTCTTTTTGACTTCAGTGTGAGTTGGCTCAAGCATGTCGTGAACTATGTAATGTCTCCCTTAAACAATCACAGTCTTGCTTATTAATCCTATCAATTAATATATAGCAGTGTCAATTTTCCATTTGATTTTAAGGGGGACTTGTTACATATTTAAAGTTAAGCATGTGCTTAAGTGCTTGGCTGGATCAGGGCCAGAAGCTTCAGGATCTTGCATGGTTGATAATTTATTTAATTAATTAATTAATAATTTCTGGGTCCGTAAGAATGAATTTGGTTGAATTTTAAAAACACACACACAAAAATTCTCAACACATAAGAAATATGTGTGTCATTTGCATAGAATATACATTTGCCACTGGTAATTTGTTCTCCTTGTTAATGTTAGTCATAAGACACAATTATGTAATGATATTAATTCATTACAGCACTGAATATATTAAACTTTGAAGCTTGAAAAGATATGCAAATCCACCAAAGGCTGCACATCACCATAAACAGGGGGAAGTATATACAATTGCAAAAGCAGAGAAAATGGCAAGAGTTCGTTCTGAATTTTTAAATGAACTCTTTATGCAATTTTCAATATAATTATAATCATAATTAGAAATACATCCTCAATGCTGTGTAAAGCACTGTAAGCCTACCGGGCCATGTGAACCAGCCAAGGATGATACACAAACTCAGTTCATCTTTGGGAGCAGAGAGGTCAAGCCCTGCAGAAAAGTTACCAGTACCATTCATTTTGGAGATAAGCTCATATTATGCACTTCCTATCCTGGGTAGTTGTGTTAGTTCTGCAAAAAATGAAGAACGGTTTTAACAAGCAAAAAAGAGCTTTTGGGGTTGGAGGGGTGAATTTCACCACCCACAAAACTGAAATATGTGCATCAAAATGGGCATACATGCAACTATGGAGCTATTGTCCTCTTTCCCCTCATTTAAGGAACTTAAAGGAAAACAAACAGAGTTGCAGTAGAAGTAAAGACAAAGGCAGATCCTACTGCATGATGTACTATGTGGATGATTTACTAAAGCCTTTCTTCAGAACAGCATCCCCCTCAGAAAGCACTTGACCTCAAGCTTAAACATTCTTAAGTGCTTCCCTGAATCAGGGCCTACGTTCCACTCAATAAAAATTGTGCTTTGGCATAAAATAATGAAATAATCATAAACCAGTCTTGTGGTCTATTTACAAACTCCAAACCCCACCTCCCCACAATGGACAGAAAGATAAGTAAATGGGCTGGAATAAAATGATTCAAACAATGAGGACTTTCTTTACAATGAGCCATGTAAAGCCACAGAGAATCTGCTATGGACATCCTCATGATGGGGGTTTCATAGTCAAGGCCCTATCTCAGGACTAACCCTTGAACAACTCAGGATTGACCCTCAGAACAAGGATAACCTAATCTATTTCAATTGCCATGATAGGGCATAGAAAAATAATAGTCCTGAAAGTTCCCGGTGCCTAGATTACTAAGCAGCTGCCACAGCAAGTTCAGCTCTTGAAGACAGTAAGCTCTTTGGGGCTGGGCATGTCACTTGGTTTCTGTGGGCCTGCCCCCAGGGTAAGGAACTACACAACAAGAAGAAAGACGGCAGAACTAGGCACTGTCTTTGCAACTTGTTCACTAACAGATCACAAAATTTTCCAATCTATTCATTATTCAATATTCACAGATTTTTATAGCAAATAATTCTTGGTCTACAGATTTTCTTAATTGCAGGTGTACAACTTGGAATTTACACAGTAATATATGTAACTATGTTGTTGTAACTTATAAACCATATGTAGCTAACTTTTCTAACCAACACTATACACATTTGGCACTCAATATTTGACTGTAATATTATGCATTTGCAAGTTGCATATTACAATATGTGGTATAACCACATAAGTCATCCAGTTTGGAAACAGGAACAAGTCCAGCTACTTTATGTAATTAATCAATACCACACAAAGTGCAAATTGTAAATCGGGGGGAGGGATAGCTCAGTCGTTTGAGCATTGGCCTGCTAAACCCAGTGTTATAAATTCAATCCTTAAGGGGGCCATTTAGGGAACTGGAGTAAAAATCTGTCTGGGGATTGATCCTGCTTTGACCAAGGGGTTGGACTAGATGACCTCCTGAGGTCCCTTCCAACCCTAATATTCTATGAAATCAATGATTTAATTTTACAAATAAATATACAATTTGATTTTGGCTTTCAGTGACTATTTGAGGACTAGAGCCAAAAATGTACATCCCATGGCTGTTCATACTAATAAAGTAAAAAAAAAATTGTATCACATGTGTAAAGAAGTCCCACTGGGACTCATGCTCCTTAGTCACTTAGATGCCGCTGGTAATTTTACCCAAAACCCCAAAGAGTTCCAGAATGGCAACACAAAAGTGTCATATGTAGAGTTATTTGGGGAAAAAATGGTGTGGTAATTTCTACGATATTTCCCCTTCTCATTTTTTTCCATTGAAATTCCAAAATTTGAAATGTTTTGAGAAGCCCTAGACACTAGCACGGATGACCCAAAATAACATTTAAATCTGAACAAATATTTGTAGAAACTTGTCCCAGTTTTCCAGCCGTATCTGTAACATTCACTTCTTCTCTCCAAAATCTAACATTTCAAAGTAGCCTCTAAAAGTGTGCTCTTTACTTCTGTGTAAATGGAATAGTTAGTGCTGCTACTCAGTCTGTGAGCATAAGTTTAGACACCACTTTGGAAAGTTTGGCTAAGACTAAGTCTGAGGAGCAGAAAATAAGTTCTTACTGGGCTCTCCAGAGAGGGAAAAGTTCAGGGCTGGTAATAAATCAAAATGGAGAACAATGAGGAAATGAGCTGCCAATTCAGCTAACCAATTCCTGGCACAGAATGGTGATTAAAGCCCCCAAACTATCATCATTACCAGAAGCGTTTCACTTTTTCCAGATTGCTGTAGTATGCATCCAAAGCTACTTTCTATCTTTATACTAAAAATGAGCTATGTAGCTAGCTGGGGACATGTGAGATACTGGATCTAGGGCAGAGCTTTCATAAGCACCTAAGCCCCAGAGCCTCAAAGGTATTTAGGCACTTAATTCCCATTGACTTTTAAATCAATGGGAGTTAGGTGCCTAAATAACTTTGAGGATTTGGACCGAAATGACTTCGGAGTCTCAGTCCCATTTTCAACAGTGATTTTCAGTGACCCTACGTCTATATTGTATCATGGTATGGTCTACATGGGTGGCAATTGCAGAGCGCACCAAGGAGTTGCACTCTAAATACTCCATGTGGATGCCGCTGGCGCCACTAAAAGGTACCTAGCTTGCATGAATGTAGCCTTCTTTCAAACACAGGGCAGTAACAGTGCAAATCTTTGGTGTGCTCTGCAATTCACACCCCCATAGTCCTCTCTGCAGTGCAATGTAAACAAGCCCTTAGACTCTTATAGTACCTCTTCAAAATGGGACTTAGGCGATTTGGAAAATTATACCCAGTTTTTCTATTGCAGCCGTTCAGTCCTGAATCTCCACGCAAATTGGGATTTTTTAATAGCATGCACTGTTGGCCTGCTCCTACTCCTGTTGAAATCATGACATCACTGAGAATAAAGGTGGGCTAACCCTTTTGAAAATCTCATCCTGCATCTTTAGAGTGGTGCACAAACCTAAGCCTGCATCAACTCCCAGTCCCAAACTCTGTAAGATAGCTGTTATTATCCTCATTTTATAGGTGGGGGGAATGATTTACATATAATGGAAGTGATTTGCCAAAGCAAGTCAGTGATAGGACTGGAATTAGAACTCAAGAGATCCTGGTTTCCTGTCCTAGGCTCCGCACTGTACATTGTGCTATCTTGCAGCAGTTGGATCTGTTTTGAATTGTGGCTTGAGGAGCCCACAGCGGCCCACAAGAGGCAGTCACACGTAGGCAGGAAGGAGGAGGGAGCTGGAAGGTGACCTGTACATTACTTATTCAGGGCTCAGCAAAAACGAGCACTGGCCACATATAAGGGCTAAATTATGAGAGTTAGTGGAATGTGCATTTTGCAGAGGTAGAACCTGAGGGTTGATGAAGGGATGTGCAGGTTGGGCTGGGCACCAACCACAACCCCAATGCTCCCAGCCACAACCCCATTTGGGTTGTTCGTTGCTGCCAGCAGCACTAGCAGGCCTTCCATCTATTTAGACCAGGCCATGAAGGACCGCAAACAGTTATTTCCTTCTGCACAGGTGCGAGAAAGATGGGAGAAGGTACTCCCTGCAACCTCACTGGGCCCCGAGCAGCAAACAGAGGGACAGCCATGTCTTGGCCTGAAGGCTGGGAGACAAGCCAGCAAAAACAGGTCAGTTCAAAACTAATGTAGTCACTGCCCACAATTTATATGCCCGGAGCCTTCCCCAAGAGGTGAGCTGAGGACAGAGAGTGAGCAATAAAGATCTGGCTCTGCTCGCTGTATGTAACAACTCCCTTCAATGTTATTTCAGGGGTTTTTTTCTTTTATACCAATACATCCTTTGTAATTTTGAAGATGGACAGACACAAATTGTGGGGTTTTGAGGTTTCTGATGAATAACAGCACTAGGGCCCATCCAAGTGATTTGAATTTCAAATTTGTGGAGGAGCTGGATGGAAGCCCTCAGAGACTTGCGGTTCATAACTGCCAGTGCAGCAAATATTAGGGCAGTCACTTTTTAACCACTTTTCGCCTAGTAGCCAACACAGAGACCTTCTCTTGTCAAAACGGAGAGTTTTCATTACAATAAAAACTCTTCCACTCCTTCAGTGCAGTCCTTGCTAATCATCTGCTACAAAAGCTAATGATCTGCAAGACCAATGCCTGCAGACATACACACAAACTTGTTAAGAATGTTTACACTATTCATGCCAAGCGGGGACAAAACAGAGAGGGGCAGGACCAGATTCTCTTTATGCCAATCAGCTGGTATCAAAGGACCAGATACTGGCTCTATCTGACTAGCTGAAAGATCCCCCAGCAGTGGGAGTTAGCAAGGATGTAAAGCCACTACAGTTGGCTCTCATGCCTGACTGCTGCACTGGGGGCTTGCCAGAGTGGAAGGGGATGGGAAGGTGCCATTATGTTCCTCCCCTGGTAAACTGGTGGACAGTCCCTTGGAGACCATTGCCAGGTGGCATAGCTTAGAGCAACCCTTAGCCTCTACCCTAACCTACACTGGGGATAGGACTGGAGCTGAATAGCACGAAGAATCAGGACAACATAACCAGCTCCCTGAAGGTCCCTCCTCCACACTCTTCTGCACCAAAGAGATATCCGTGCAGGAAAGGACCTGGCCAAACATTCTGGTAAGTTATTTTAGGCTTACATTTACTTCTGTAAATCAATCACTCTTTTTTATTGCCCTGATAGAAATAATCTACTGAAAAGAACAATTCTGTCCTCTCTTAGCCCTTACTGGATTTTTTTTTACTACTTCTGCTGTGGTTCCCTTTCCTCTTTTATCCCTTCCTTTAGGGACAGTATTTGCATTATTATTCTAAGCACTTTGCTCAAGCTCCTAGAAAGCGGGAATTTTAGATAACTCTACAGTTTTCCGAGTCAAATCTACATGAAATGGTTAGTAGCTATCCCAGTGCCCAGTGAGAGCAACTACATGACTTAGTAACCCTAATTGGCTACCTAAGAGACCTCATCTCTCTTTGTGTGATACCATGGCTGTAGCAATGAGACAAGACACTCCAGCTAACAGGCCCCTGGTCAAAATGGAAGTGAGTTGGTGGCAGCTGAGGGATGCATCTTTGAACCTGTAAATTACTCCTTGTCTTAGGGTGACAGAGTCTCAGTGCTTGGGGGACAGTTGAGGGGAAATTGTATTTGAGATGGGTTGGTGCCCATATTCCACTCCAAGCACAAGGCACACTTCTTGCACCTGCCTTCTCCAATATCAACACAAAGCTGCATGGACATTGGGGGAAAAAAATCACCCAACCCAAAACTCTACCGAGACTAACACTCCACTGCAAACACAATCCTTGCCATGGGGACAGGATGAGAGAAAGAACCAACTATACGTGACAGATGTTAGTCACGTCACTTAATGCACTCTTGGAAGGCACTCGGGCCTTCCATTAACACAGAAGTATTTAGGCTCTTAACTTACACTGAAATCACTGGACATTAGGAACCTAAAAACCTTTGTGGACCTGGGCCTTAGATAATATGGTGATGTGAATGGCAAAAGCACTTACACAGAATAGAACAGATGATGAAGTTAAGTCCCCTCCAGCACGCAGTTCTGAGCTATCTGAGCTTATGTGTTTATTTTCATCCATAAGAATACCAAAAAATATGAAAACTTAACCAAACATGATTACGGCACCTAACAGCACACTGGCTCTAGTGAGATTCCTAAGTATTATGTAAACTCTGAAGCTGTAGTCATGGGATACCATCACAGCCATTCTTTACTACTTTACTAATGGAGTGTTACTTTACTAATTGAGCCTGCAGAGCATCACTCAATGAAAGCATATTGTCTTTGTAACACGTTCATTCACTGTTGGAGAGCCCCATTGTGGCCACCTCTGGGCACTAGCTTCTTTCAGGCCAGACACCTTCCTTCCGATGGGTGCTCACACTGCATTCCTGCTTGCTCACCAAGACTCACGGTGCGCCCTCTTTGTGTCTCAGGAAACCAAGGGCGAAATTCTGCCACTGGGAGCCTGGGAATTTTGCCATTGGCTTCAATGAAGTCAGGGTTTCACTCTTGGATGCCATTCCCAGCTCTGCCATTGATCTTTTGTGAGACCTTGGACAAGTCAGTTCATCTCACTGTGCCTTCATTTCCCAGTCCACCCTTTGTCTTGTCTACTTAGATCATAAGCTCTTCAGGACAGGGACTGTATCACTGTGTGTATGTCTAGTGCCTAGTCCAATGAAGGACCAGTTTTGGTTGGTTTCCTTAGGTGCTACTGTGATACAAATAATAAATAATGAGTGATGCATGCACCACAAAATTAATTACTCCACCTGATGTCAGCTCCTTGATTCTTCACTGTTTCTTGCTCCTGGTGTTGAAGACTGATTAACATACACTGTACCAGCTTTGCTCACCCCAGAAGCCTGACAAATAGAGGATGCCAAATTAATTTTCATCTACTCTTTTTGTAGTTCTACACATGGAAGAGCATTGTTTTAAAGCTTTGAATTTGCACTGTGCTGGTGTGAGTAAAATATGCACATTCTCTCTACATACACCATGAAACATATGGAAACAGGATTAAATCTGTCCCAGCCTGCCAACATTTTAAATTTATGGAACCAAAAATCCTTCAGGGAATGTCATAAATTCACATACATTCTCAAGTGCTAATGCTTGCACAGGGACCTTTAGATTAGCAGATAAATGTATGAAAATACATATGTACAGTCATGTCTTCCGTGTCTTTGTATAGATGGAGGCAAATATGATTCAGTGTTTTTCATGTCAATGTCATTCAAGACAGAGTCAGGTCAGGAGAGCCTGACTCCATTTCACATTGTAACTTCACTTTTACTCAGAACATGTCTCCTTTTGAGAACCTGTTAACACCAAGACTAATGAGGTGTTCAATCCATCAAAGAACCCTACCTAAAATGTGGGAAAATCCACTCCATGCCAGATTAGACATCCAACCCCAAACATTCCTCATGCTTATCGCATGCTGAAATTTAGCCCCAAGAAATATCAGCTAAGACTTTGTCTGTACTAGAAATGTGCACTGATTTAACTCAATCCATTTAAAAGAAAATCCATTTAAATTGAGGCAAAGCCCTTGTATAGATGCACTTA
>NW_020664440.1:10108338-10121894 GCF_002925995.2 Terrapene triunguis | reverse complement strand
GGTGGGTTCCGGCGGCGCTCGGCGCGGGGGGGTGGGCTCCGGCGCGCGGCGCTCGGCGGGGGGGTGGCGCGGGGGGCAGCGCTCTGGGGGGGGTTCCGACAGCGCTCGGCGGGGGGGCGGCGCTCGGCTGGGGGGGGCGGCACGGCCGCTCGGCTGGGGGTCTCGGGGGCGGCGCTTTTTTTTGCTGCTTGGGGCAGCAAAAAAGCTAGAGCCGGCCCTGCTTGGCACAGAAATGCTTTGAAGTGTCTCACAAACACCCTACTGCAGTGTGTCATCAGGGAAGGGATTGTCACCTCTCCTGCTATTTATTTATTTATTTGTATTATTGTAGCACTTGGGGATCCCAGTCAGGGACCAGGTCATGTCTGAACGTACCACCTCCCAGATGTCCAGACAGAGTTCTGACTCACACTGGGGATCAGTGACTCACACACATAGTCCGATTTATTCCAGCGGAACTACTTGTGGAAGTCACTGCTCCCCGGTGAGAGGAAGGCACAAACAATCGTGCCCAGAATGGGAGCATAATCCCCCAACAGATCACAGCTTCTTGGCATGGATGTGTAAATTTGCTGTGATAAGTGCAGATGTTTCAATGGCTCACAATGTAAATCTCCCACTGTTAGTCCAGTGGCCATTAGAGATTTCCCACTGAAATGCCAATGGTTGCTCTCTCTGTCTGACCCCATGCTCAGTGAGAGAGTTTTGACTTAGTAAATGAGAGAGAGACTGAAAAAGGGGGGGGGGGGGGAAGAGTTAAATCAATACTCCTGCTGGGAGATTTTTCTGATTGCAGTACAACTAGCAAACTTTTTCATTTGTATGTTTCCCACCATGAACAGCTTAACGATATCAATGTGTTTCAAGTAGATGAATAAACAACAAATAATGAGACACACGTGGGATAGCCAGAAATGTTCAGAGTCAACCAAAAAACAAACTTTCTTTAGTGAGGGAATTGCATGCGTCTAGCATCACGGACCTCACTGTAAAATAAACAGGGCCCGGTGAGTTAGAGACTAATCTTGGTCTCTCATGGCCAGAGCTTCAAAAAAGCTCAACTCCCATTTAGGCACCTTAAACCTAGTCAGATTTTCTCAGTCTACAGCAGGCCTCATGGGTGTGTGGCCCTTTTGTAAATCTGTCCCTTACGGTCTATTTAGATTGCAAGTTCTCCACGGCAGGGACTGTCTCATTATTTGTTTGCACAGCACCTGGCACAGTAAGGCTCCAATCTCATCCGGAGTACTGTTGTGATAATTGGGCCAATAAATTTACTTGAATTGTGAGCTCAACTGTCAAAAGTATGTGAAAATTTCTAAGGTGTCACAAGAACCTATAACTTTTTGTCTGCGTGGGACTTCACCATGGAAAGTAGGCTAAGTTATTTTCCATATCAAATGTTATGAACAGGCAGGGGTGAAAGTGTACCAGTAAGAAGCCGGTAGAGGCCTGTATGAAGCTGACGTCGCAGCCCCTGTTGCCTTCCCTCCCCCCACCCCCATCGGCGGCCCTGCCAGTAGGGACTTTACCAGCAGGGCCACCAATGGGGGGGGCCAAAAGGGGCAGCTGCCCCGGGGCTGGTGATTTAAAAGGGCCTGGGGCTGGCGGCCAGGAGCCCCAGGCCCTTTAAAATCGCTGCCGCTGCCCCGGGCAGCGCAGGCCAGGCAGGCAGCACAAATCGGCTGGCTGGGGAGAGGTTGACCCCAGCCCTGCCCCTTCTGCCCGAGGCCCCGTCCCTTCCAGGGGCTCAGAGTTGGTCCCCTCTACTTTCACCCCTGTGAACAGGTATGAAAAGGAGACAGAAAAACTGAATTAGTCTAAACAAAAGGGCCTACTGGTATGGTTCCAGGACTGGTAAAATCATGCTTGTTAAAATGGATGAGGTGGAACCGGAAATTAATGAAACCAAAATTGGTGTATCAGGTATTAGGTCTAACTGGTGGACAAAATAATGAGGGCATGGGCTGTTCCATCTATCACTCCTATTTTGGGTCCTTAAAGAAGACTTTGGAGAGTAAGCAAAGGAAAACCGACAGAGGCTACTAGAGAGAACTTCTTCATTCTAGCTGCCACTTCCACCAGTTTCCTGGCCTTTGTCATCCTGATCCTGAGAGATGTCCTGGCCAGACCAGGCCAGACAGAGGGACCCAGATGACATGCCACCCTACCAGCTCCAGCAGATTTCCAAACAGAACAGGAGATGAAATGTGGTCAGACTTCAACAGCCACAGCCCTAGCCCATCTCAGGCTACATCTACACTACAGCCAGGATCGACGCTCTGAGATCGATCCACCGGCGGTCGATTTAGCGGGTCTAGTGAAGACCCGCTAAATCGACAGCAGATCGCTCTCCAGTCGACCCCAGTACTCTACCCCCGACGAGAAGAGTAAGGTAAGTCAATGGGAAAGTTCCTCCCGTCAACCCCCGGTGGTGTAGACCACACAGTAATTCGACTTAAGGTACGTCAACTCAAGTTACGTTAATCACATAGCTGGAGTTGCGTAGCGTAGATCGACTTACCGCAGTAGTGTAGACATAGCCTCACTTCACTTCTTTTCTTTTCCCCAAAAGGACATTTATTACCATCTTTTATACCATCTACAAGTCTGTCAAACGAGGAGCGGATTTCCTTCTAAAACTCTCTCTAGCTAAAGGAAAAGGGGACAAGGAATGTTGTTAACAGGACAGCCTGACTTAATACTTTACAGTTCAAGCGTTGTAGCTGTTTTTCCCCCCTCCTTCTCTGGATCTTTAAGAAAAGGTAAAAGGGATTTTAATGGTGTGTTTGTCATGGTACTAAGCAGGCTGAAGTAGCTGGATACCAAACCCTGAACCTTGTTTAGCACTGTTTAAAGTTAACTGCTTTGGTCCATTTATTCCATCTAAGTTAGTGCAACAGTACCTGGGCTATAATAATAAACACAGTGGTTCTGAGCTGGGCCTCTCAGAGGTAGCAGCTCAGAGGCACAGACTCAGGGAAGGGTGGATGAAGGGGGCTTTAAACTACTGATGTTCCTCCTGAATTCTGAGCTCTCTGCTGTCCCAGGGGTGTTCTAATTCATGGTGACTTTGGGTGGGCCCATATGTAGCCCTCTCCTGATGTAAAATAGCTGGTGCACTGAGCACTCCTGCCTCATTCTCTCCCTCTTCCAACATACCTCTCCCTCCCCCGGGCACTCTCCTAGTACATCCTACATCAGGACTTGCATGAGGTGGGGAGAGTGGCATAGGGCACTCCCCAACTCAGTTGAAAGTAGATCACCAGCCCCTTTTCCCCAGCTTAAGTAAGGGGAAAGTTGGAACAAAAGATGCAGGATGGTCAAGCGGTGGTTCAGTTCCCTGCTCTGCCAGACCCCCTGTGAGCCCGTAGCCTCGGTACCTCAGTTTCCCTACTACTTCCCTGTCTCAGAGGGTGGTGTTAGGACAAATATATTAAAGATTATGATGTGCACAGATACTACAGTAATGAGAGCTATACAAGCACATTAGATAGATAGATAGATATGCACCTCCACTCCATTCAGTTCCAGATTCTGTGATTAAAAGATTAATCCATTCTTTAACTAGTGCACAGCAGTACCAGAAAATAGGACAAAAGGGTTTTTTTCCCTAGGTGGGAAACCCCCATGTCCTTAGATCAGATGGCTGTGTACCCTTTTTTTAGATTTTTTTTCTTACAAGTAGGAAGACGCTGTTTGCTGTGATCTTGCAAGTCATGCTCAGTCAACCACCTTTCATGCTCTAAAAACACTGAGCGCTACACTAAGTGAAACCAACCAAATGAATTCTAGAAGATTAACAAATCTAAAGCTAAAAGATGTGGACCCGTTTATGCTTTTCTCTCTAAGACATCCGTTAGGTTTGTTGTGAACAAAAATATGCTGCACATGATTACATTTTAACGAATCAAACCCAGGAAAGTTACTGTTGTATAACAGCACCTTTTTACCCCAGATTAAATCTTGGCCTTGGATGCTCATCTGCAGTACAATTTTCCATTACAAATATACTGATCAAATTAAACTAAGTTTAACTGCATAGATGGGTTGTTGGGAGGAGGGGGGTTGAGGTTATGAGCTGTGCTTCAAGCAGCTGCTGCAGTCAGTCTGTAAGTTATACATTGGTTTCATGGTGGCTGATGACCTAACAGAAACAGCAAATGCTGAACATGAGGGGTAGAATCCCATTTAATCACATGTTTCCTTTTTTGCTAAAAGAATCACTTTTTGGAAACGGGCAGAAAACTTCAAGTTGGCCACACGTTTGTAAATGGCTCCAGTTTCAAACCATACAAGGACACAGGGAGGATTAACTTTGCTTAATGATTTTCTTGGAAAGTTTCTTTTAAATAAGCTCAAGTTTTGACATTCATAACCCAGCCCAAATTTGGATTCAGAGTTTCAGGGAAGTTCATATTAGTATCTGCACACCTACACTTTATCTACAAGAGAAAACTGGAGCATTGCTACCACAGATACAGCACCCTAAGATACATGTATTGTACCACAGGTCCATGCAAGAGATTGCAGATCACGAACACAGTCTATTGATGCACAGACAAAAATGCCACCACCATTGGGGCTGCATTTACTTCCACTAAGGCTAACCACTGTGTCATCCACACCATGTCAATCTGCAGAGGGGCAGAGCTAGTATAGATAGCTAGTGCTGGCATGACCCACAGGCTATGTGGCAAGGGGCTCAGAGGAACTGCTGACTCTTTGCTATGTAAAAAGAACAGGAGTACTTGTGGCACCTTAGAGACTAACAAATTTATTTGAGCATAAGCTTTCGTGGGCTACAGCCTAGCCCACAAAAGCTTATGCTCAAATAAATTTGTTAGTCTCTAAGGTGCCACAAGTCCTCCTGTTCTTTTTGCGGATGCAGACTAACACGGCTGCTACTCTGAAACCTGTCATCTTTGCTATGTGTAAGGGCACGGTAAGATGTAGCCCCTACCCCCCTTGTTCAGGACAGGGCAATTCAGATCAGGCAATGGGGCAAACCAAAAACATGAACAGATGCAGACATTGTGTACCATGGGCTTTATTCCCCAGCTCCAGGGACCTCTGCTAGAGATTGTGGAATTGGTGCAATGATCCATAGGCCCTTAGGGACTGAAAAGCTGTGTGTGGACATGGGGCGCTATCTTCACTGGAACAAGGTGGTTAGCATGGAGGTGGTGCACCATTGTTCATACCCGTGCAGATGACAGCATGCTAAAGGGTTTTGTAACCTGTCCTAAGGCGCTGCAGTCATTTTAAATAATTGTCAGGGGGGTGGATAACTCATGTCCAGCCTGTGGTCACATGAATGCTGCTTTAGCAGAACTTATATTTCATGTAGGCAGAGTAAGGGTTAATATGCTCCCTGCCAGTTCAAACGTCTACTCTTCCTCCTGCTTGATCCAACTCACAAGGCGACTCCTAAAATATAGCAGCTAACATGTGACTTCAAAGATTAAAAAGAGAGAAAAAAGAGCAAATGTGTGAGCGCCCAAATGGAGGCAGCAGAACTTATGAAACACTCTGTGAAGTGTCATTTACAACAGAACATGCGAGGTCTGTGGAGGTGATGACATTCACAGCCCCCCGCAGTAATTCACTCAAGAAGCTGCTAGAAACCAGCAGAGGAGCTTACAGCACTGGTTTGAAGTGTCTTCTGAAACCTCCTGTGTTTCTATAATACTTTGCACTTACGTGACTCCATTGGCACTAATTCAGATATGTATTGGGGAGGGGCAAATTCCAGTGCCAGCCCCCAGCAAGGACCCTATTCTGGTCCTCGCTCGTTCCCTTCTCTGCTCGTTCCCTCCTCCCGTTGCCCCACAGGGATGCTGGGTCTCCCCTCTCTCTTACCTATACAGGACATGAGCTGGTGCCCACCAGGAGCCGAGTTCTCAGTGGACTCCTCTGAGCTCCACCATATAGGAACAGACTCCCTGTGCATCAGGTAGCAACACCATTTGGCTCGGCTGCTCCTCCATCTTGATGAAGGGGCAGCCAGACCAAATTTGAGTGTTGGTGTGATCCCGTGCACCAGTTCTCAATGCCGCTCCCTGAAATTTGGCCTGGCTGCCTCTCCATCTGTACAGAGGTCAAATTTCAGTGGCATTACAACCATGCAGCTGGTGTGATGCTCCAGGCTGCGCCACCAGCAGCCAAACTGATTTAGTACAGGACCACTGCTTAAAAGTGGTTGAGTTATGCTCGGCCCAGCCCTGCAGCCTGTGGAACTCGGAGCAAGTACAGAAATTCTGGAGTAGGGGAATTTGCCCCGTTGCCTCCCACTGTCCGTGGATCTCTCCTAGCAGCACACACTGGATTCAAAGAAGGGCAATCAGAATCATTAGCTATACTGACAAGGCAGGGGCAAAAATAAATTCCTTAGAGCTTGGAGATTGTGTGTGCCTCGGCTGTATTTCTTTACCACAAATTTAAGAAATAGCCGTTGAGGGAGTTTTCAAATTCTTTTCATGTGGCACAGAAGGAACAGGAGTTCTTTTTAACCTTTCATAACTCTGTGCATGCTTGTAAAGGGTGCCAGGCATGGGGCGGAGGGGGGAAAGAGAACCCACCAAAGCAACAGAAGGCCTGCCCCCATCAGAAGATGATTCTGATCATGCGACTGTGACTCACTGGGGGCCAGTCACACTGATGGAGTTCATAAGGCTTTGTACACTGCACTCTTGATGTGAATTTCATTACATGTTACCGTTCTCCGCGTCTGGGTTATAAAACTGGCAATCGCTCCACACAGGGCACAAATGGTAACTAAAGAGTATGAAACAAGGCTTAAGAAAAAGGAAAGTAAAATCCACCAAGCATTGAGCTGGTTGGGACTATTCCAACAGAACATTTTTCCATAAGAAAATGCCTTTTTGTTGAAACTGAAACAATTCATGGAAATGTGTCAATTTCCAGAGGTTCGGAAGAATCTTGAGAAGTTGCTTCCTTTCTTTTTGACCCAATTCCTGCCCTTCCCCAGTGCCTGCAGCTGGCTCTGATCCAGCACTTGCAAACAGATAGCTTTGCTTGTGCAATTATCCAATGATTCCCAGGGCCGCCCAGAGGATTCAGGGGGCCTGGGGCAAAGCAATTTTGGGGGCCCCTTCCATAAAAAAAAGTTGCAATACTATAGAATACTATATTCTCATGGGGGCCTGGGGCAAATTGCCCCACTTGCCCCCTCCCCACCCGGGCGGCCCTGATGATTCCTAGGTTGCAAGGCCACAATCTGAACACCTGCATACTACAGGCCATAATATCATGGCCCCTTCTTCCCGTACCATTCTGGTCCCATTCTGACACCAGCATCGCCGCACTGCTTAGCGGTAGCCAATGTCTGGGACCTTGCAGTTCAGCCTCCCAGTGGGGGAGAAAGCAGTTGATGTGGAGACTGGGTGTATTCTTGTTTTATTCACACATAAACATCAGTCCTTAAATGAGACAGCCAAAAAGTAAGCGGGGCAATTCCCTCTTCCAGGAATCTCGCTCTATGCCAATGAACATTGAGCAACATTGCCTCAGGAACTGACTCTAATCAGAGCCCAAGACAGAGAGCAAACTCTCCAGTGGCTTGCGCAGCTCCCTCTCTTCTAAAGCTGTCCCTGCACACAAAAACCTTGCATAACCCAGACACTAACAACAACAACCCAGCCTGTCTTCCCAAGAGTCAAAATTTGCTTGCATGCTACAAAATAGAACTTGGAAGATTATGTGTAAAAGTGTCCCCTGGTGACACCTGCCATAATAGGATTTCACCCACTAATACCGGCATCCTTCCCAATTGCTTGTGGTTGACTGTGGGGCTCGGTGGATGCATTGGGTGAGCACACATTGTCTGCAGTTCCTGCGTATGAAATTTGCCCCTCGAAAGGATTATTTATAAGTTAGTGCCAGGGAATTTGAGACAAGTGATTGAGAATTGAAGGCAAATGCTGCACTCAAAGATATCACGAAAAAGCGAAAGAGATTTAGCAGACGTCAGTGGTGCTACTGTGGATTTCCGTAGCTCTCTGTCAGTGCAGGGATTTGACTCTTGTCCTTGTAGAAGAAATTGAAGTAATGGAGCAGGAAATAATTCAACTGAAATCATTAATGTTAACACAGAAGCTCTTTGAAAGTTCCACATTTTGCTATACAAGCCCCTTTACATTCGCTGGAAGAAGCTTTCCTCATTACGCCCAAGCCGGTCATGCCACTAGTATTTATTTATTTGGAGATCCAGATGTTCATCCAAGAGTGAGACTAACTAGGCAGAAAGTGAGCGTGAAAGATAATTAGCACGTGTAAGCGTTTGGTGTTTCCTCAAGTGGCTTTTATGATATTTTTCGCTTCCCTAGGCTTTCAGACTTGGGGACTACCCTTTGCTCATCCTGGCTTCACTGAAATCAGTGGCAAAACTCCCATTCATTTCAATGGGGCCAGGATTTCACCCCAAGTGTTTTACCCAAACTCCACTGCAGTTCAAACCTGTAAGCTACTCTAGTAAACGTTGGACTGTTTCCAGACTCTGGCTTTCCCAGTGTGTAGATAAGGAGCCATAAATTACAAACCTGCTAAAGGAATGATTCTACCACAGGAGGTGCAGTCCCTTTGACCAAGGAATAAAGGGAAAGAAGAGTCATAAAGGCATCAGAGTGAAATATTTATAGCCCTAATACAATTCAGGTGCTCCCTAACCGTGCTGCAATGGGAACACAACAAAGTTTCTGCTTCAAAAGATCATAAGGAAAGGTCATTCCCAATAGCTGGCTCTCTTGATGCAAATAGGCATGCATGAGATAAGTCACTAACTGACACTCATAATATGACCAGATTATCACGTGGATGAGACAAGAGGATGCTTCTCACCTTGAGTGTTTATACACTGGGAAGGCCCGTAAAAATAAATAATAGGACTGCACGGTTCTGTTCTTCAGGCTAGCCCCATAACCTGACACCAACAAGGAAAACAGTAGATCAAACGCTCCTAGAAATAAAAAGAGAGACCCATTTAACTCTGCTTTCAGAACAGAAGGTGACCCGCACTCTTCCAAAAACGGATTAGCTTCAAGCAGGAATGACAAGCAACATGTAAAATCTGAGGAATGAGGACATTGTCAAAGACTTCTTCTGTCCTCCCCTGCAGTAACCTTCCTGTTCTTCATAACAAGGACCTATAGAAACATAGATTTGACTCCCCTGGATTCATATTATTCATTTGTATTCTGGTAGCACCTAGAGGTACCAACTGAGATCAGGCGCTGCACATGGAGTACGAGACAGACCCTGTCCCCAACAGCTTTCCAAATCCAAATAGTAAAGCTGCTCTTAAATTTTTGTTAAATCATTTTGTCAGTGAAAAATGGCCTTTCAACCAAAATGAAAATTTTTAAAAAATGTTTTGTTTAAAAGCGGGGGAGGTTGGAGGGAGGGAGTTTGATGACATCCCTCCCCAAAAAATAGTTTGGGGTTTTTTGTTCCCCAGTTTGTCTCCTTCCCCCCTTTTTCCAGTTAGGAGTAGAGAAAATAGTGAAAGAAAAAAGAGAAAAGACAAAACACATTTCTTGTTTTGTTTAGTTAAAATACGAAAAGATTCCATACAAAATTTTGTATAAAACCTTTCTGAATTTTACTTTATTTGTATTGAAATACTTGTCTTTTTTTTTACAAAAAGGTAAAACAGGCGAAGAATGGGAGGGGAAACAGAGTCACAGAGACATGAAGTGACTTGCACACCACACCCTGCAGGTCAATGGCAACGTGAAGTCTCCTGACTCTCAGTTCAGTACCCTATCCACTAGACTACTCTGCCTCTCAGATAGATCTTTTGTTGAAGAATTTCCTAATGGAAGCACCAAAAATACAGCTTGCAGATCCACCTCTTCTCTACTGCTTCCACCTGCAGAACTGCCAGTGCTTCATTTGTAATGAAAGAGGTGCCGGGGCTCAAGCAAGTAGGTGCCAGGACTGAAGCAATTTTTAAAAATTAATAACTGAGGCAGCAAGCCCAGAGTTACCAAGGCTCAGCCCTGGCAAACCCAGGCACAAATTAAGCACTGAGAACTGCTATTAATAGGACTTGTGCCCATGATGGGTCTTTGGGATCAAGGCTAAACACAAAGACTCTTTTCTTGGAAATATTTCAGGGTGTGCATGGCCTGCGTATTTACTCAAAAGTAAATCTTTTCTCACTCTTCCCTCTGAGCGAAGCACAATCCTGCCCACTGTATACTTAAAATTAGTCCCTTTGCCCTGAGAAATGGAAAAGGTTAAAAGAAAGAATCCAAAAAAGCATCAAAGGATCAGTATGAAAGTTGAGTGAAGAACAATTTTCCATCTATAGAAAATATACTCCTCAAAGAATGACCTGCAAATGAAGGTGATTCCTACATGTGGCGTGTGCTTTTCACTGTACGATCAACAAGCAGAAAAGAAAAGTTTTTAGTAAACAAAAATAAGAATGATTTGTACTTGAGCTCAGACCAATTGCTAGTAAAAGATAAGTCTGCACATGTCCAACCTGGTTCTGTGCCAATGCACTCTAATATTTTAGCGGGAATATAATTGGTCAGGGAGATTTAGACTGCTGAAAGATACAGAGGTCCATAGCAGCATTTCTGTCCTTTGTTACTGTATTAGGGGTTTGCAGACTTTACTTATGGGACTTGGCTCCCCAACCCTGTTTGAGAGGTTTTTAATGCCGATTACACAATCGGGGATGGAGTTTTACCTGCTGAGACATAGGAAGAAAGATGCTGTAAAATATTTTTTATTAGCATGGTGATATTTGTTTCATTTAAACTTGAAGTCCAAGTCTGGATATATGAACACTTTACCTGTCAGATTTTCTTACCTTCTAAGAAGCCACTAACGTTTTTCAATGACCACCAATTTTACGGGTCAAAAAAATCGACATATATTCTCACCTACCTCCCTATTATGGAACAGATTGCAGCCCATGCTGCACCTAAGCTACCCTCTTACTCCCCTGTGCCAGCTACCATAGAGCACAGATGGAAGAGCAACCTCCATGGGGCCTTTATATCTCCTTGGTATACACGGCTAAGAAATGCTGGATCCTTGGATCTGACCCAAAGGGAACTTGTACTCTGCCCAGTAGAGAGCTGGCACAGGGCACTATCCATCCCCACACCGGAAGTGGCGGAGCGAGGGGGGGGGGGAGGGACAGGAAGCAGCTTCTGACTCTGGGTAACAATCTGGCTCCCATTCTGCTCTTGGGTGAGCACAGCCCCAAATAAGGAGCTTGTGGCAAAGCTGTAGCCCTCTGAGAACATAGCATCATTTTAATTACATAGGCAATGCCTAGACATGCCTTCTTATATTCCGCACGATCAACCTATTCTTAAGATCAGTTCGTTCAAATAACAGACCCAATTCTGGCCCCTTTACTCAGATTGCAAAAGTAACCTATCAATTTCAGAGGGAGTAAGGCACCACTCAATATCTGTAAGGTTGGCAGGGCTGGCCCCAATATGTTTTTAATAATGTGTGTAAAGTACAGCATATTCTTATTACCAACGTGCATTTTAATAAATATATTCCCTTAAGTGTACAGTTGGACTCATGCTAATCTACTTACACATTACTTTCTGGAAGGTTCAAGAATCCTAAAAGCTACATTACATGGGCAAAGTTACATGCATGCGTCTTCATCTAAACATCAAGTTTATTGTTTTATTATAGAACGAAAACCATAACAAGATTTGTCTGAAGTGACTGGTGATTGCACTTCACATCTGGTGGACTGTTAGTTATTATAATAACTCCTTCAGCTCCTTCAAATGAAGCCTTAGGCTAAATATGAAAATAAGTAATACTATTAGGACTATAAAAGGCTGTTATGGTATCATATGGAGATATTAATGTGATGTGAGGCAAATCCAGCCACCAGGGGGAAAAAATTGCTGAACTGAAAACTTGTACTAAATGAGGCAGAGAAAAGGGTCAAAACCCACATGACTGGGTCAGATTCTCAGCCCTAATCTGGCTGCTCTGTGCCACTCCGGCAACACAAACCATCGCTCTCGTTGGATTATATAGAGCCAACATAGCAGTTCCTATGCCACCCTCTCCCAACATCTGGTGAGAAAGAGGTGTAGGTTGGATAAATCCCCTCGGTTCTGTGGGTTGCTGATATAACTTAGAGCAGCCCTGAGGATGCTTTAACTTGTGCTGGTGTACCAGGCCGGGGCAAATTAGGCTCAGGATCCAGGAGCTATAAATGAAAGCCACCTTCCCTCCTTCCTCCGCAAAACTCTACCTCCCCAGAGGATCTAGTTCCATTATGTGCCACGCACTGAGGGTTTGAATGGTGAGCAATTAACATGGAGAATGCTCCTCCATTTATTATACGAGTTTCTTGGTCTAAAATTTCAAGCTCTGGATATACAATTAGCTCTTTCTAATCACTGACCTGCATTTCCATCTACTGAATATTATTAGTCTCCAGCAGCTTTATTTTACACACACGCACACAGGCCATATTGCATTTGTACCCAACGTTCTTACAGAGAATTTGTTTGTATTAAAAGTGGCTGATATTTCTGGATCAACTATGCATGATATTGTTGGATTTAACCACAAGACAGGTAAATTAATAACGGTGTTAGACGAAAGGTATTTGGTAGTTAGTCTCATCATGGGAAAGGTGGACTCCATAATTGACTGGTTAATATTTAAAGTTTAGAAATCTATGTCTAGTCCCAGTCTTATCGCGAAGCATCAGGAAAAGTGGTTAAGGATAAATAAGCTAACAAGAAACATCTGCCTTTAATATTACATTTTGACGTCAGCAAGTCTTTATTAGCCTCCCAAAATAGTCTAAGGTTTTGTGAAACTCGGAGAGGAAAAAAAAAAGCATCGTTGTTCATTTTAAAAGCAATTTTCCATTGATGATAGAAGTGGGATTCGGTGCTATTTCATTTTTTTTTTTTTTAAATAAATCAGGCATTTACAACAGCTCAGGCCACTACAGGATCTCAAGCATTATCCTGTTTCACATCATCTGAATGTTGTTGGCAACTTTTGTTAACTTAGTCCCAGATGTTATGGGCTAAATCCTATCCTTGCTTATGCTGGTCAATTGCATCTGGAGGCATACTGGCAGCCTTCAGCACCTGCCCAAACAGTGCACCTTTCCACTTCACCTGCTAGCCCGAATCCTTCCATAACATACAAGTGAGCGCGAGGATATGGTCTGGTAAAGCACAGTTTGCGAGAAAGAGGCAAGACTAATCTGTTTGGGGATTGGTCCTGCTTGGAGCAGGGGGTTGGACTAGATGACCTCCTGAGGTCCCTTCCAACCCTGATATTCTATGATAAGCAATAAGCCCAAGCCAGCAACAACTGTCGGAGCACATTAGGTGGATCTGCACCTCTGGCAGCATTTCTGCTCATCTTCTTTGGCCTTTTGTGCACTTTAGATTAAATCCACTGTGGTGCAAAAGGCCCTCCATACCGCTTCAATCCCCAGAGTGGCTGGAACTAGAGCTGGTGGGGAACTTTTGATGAAAAGTTGGCAGTGTTTGGCTGGGTTTTGGTGGGTA
>NW_020664440.1:10016806-10107938 GCF_002925995.2 Terrapene triunguis | reverse complement strand
GGGGGGGGGCCGGCGGAGGGTGTAGCTGCCGTGGATGGGGGCTCCCTGGGCAGGGTTAGCTGCAGAGGGTGGGTAGCTGCTGCGGGGGGGAGGGGCGGCGGGCTCCCCGGGTGGCGAGCTGGGTTAGCTGCCATGGCGGGTGGGGTTAGCTGCCGCGGGGGGGGCGGGGTTAGCTGGGTTGGGAGGTGGCGCAAGGTGGAAGTTTCGCCTAGGGCGCGAAACTTCCTTGCACCGGCCCTGCCAGTTAGGTTCACTCCCTCTGGGGCACCTGGCATTGGCCACTGTCGGTAGCCAGGATACTGGGCTGGATGGACTTTTGGTCTGACCCAGTATGGCCATTCTTATGTTGCTGTATCAGGGTTTCTCAGTTTTCAGTCACCCTTCTATCAGAGCTCTGTGTCGACCCTACAGCTCAGCAAGGTCCCAAGTATAGCAGGAGCCTGTAGTGCGGGGTTCCTGTTCCTGTTTAGAGTGTACATTTGACGAGAAAGCAGCTGTCACTTTTACACATGGCTGTGGATCTCAAACTGTGGCCATGGACCACTGCTGGGCACCGAACTGCTTCTGCCCTCAGCAGTGACAGATGCACAGTTCAAAAAAAGCAAGATGTTTTCTCGCCAGGCTAGAATGCTCAGCTGCAAACTCACAGCAAAGCTCCCTTACAAATCTGTGCTGCCTAGACTGCAGCACAGGAACTGTGGCTGTTAGAGTCACTCTGGCTGCTGGTACTTTGATGCAGAAACAAACTGCAAAGTGGCTTGGAGTGAGGCAGGCTGCAGAAACAGGAGACTCGTATTAGAAACATACAGCGCTACACCCAAGCGGGCTCAGGCTGGGCCACAGGGTAACCAAGCTTCTGCTCACTGGGCCACTCTATTCCCTCCCAAATGTACACTTAAGCCTGAATAAAGAGTGAATGAAAACTAAGTAATCTTTGGCCAACAGTTGGGGATCTCCCACCTATCTCCCCCGAACCCGGATCCCAGCAGGTTAAGGATAAAAACCTTAAACTGGAATGAATCCATAGCACTTTGTGGCTTCCCCCTAAATCACCTGGCTGCACTTACCCTGTCTGGATCAGCCTCAACAATTAGAGAGAGCAGAAAGCTACAGAACCAATTCCAATTATAGTGATATTAGCAAAACCTTGAGCTGCTCTCCCCCCCATGCAGTGTATAATCTAATCCAAACCTGACTGCCCCAATATACCCGGCTCTCCCCTGTACTCTTTTTGGGCTTACAGTATAATAAATTGATCAGTGTCAATCCAGGCTACTAGTCTATATTTAGACCTTAGGCAGCAAAATGAGAGAACTGACCTTTCTTGCCTTCAGATCCTATTTCACTGTTATTGACTGCACCTTCTCTGGTGTCTTCTGTATCGAGACCACACAATGAACATGGCCTAGATCAGTCAGCAAGCCTCCTGCTACCTTAATAAAGCATCGGTACCTATGATCCACAGCATCACACAATGAAATCCAATACCACATTAAAATAATTGGCAGTAGCAAGGCACAGCCTTGTCTTGTTCCCTTTTTCAGTGGAAACCTTCCAGGTTCACACAACTTGGACTTCCTGAGACAGGTTTCTCCCCCTGGAGTCTTACCACTTTGCTGGGAAAGAGCAAGATACTCACTTAACAAATGGCCAGTTGATGAGTCATGTGCTTGTTTGAAATCTACAAGGCCTATGAATGGCTCTTATCTCACTAGGTATGTTTTCAGTGTGTTCTATTTAAAACATTTAATAATCACTGCCTTTCTGATGACCCACTCGGCCTTTGCACAAAACCCACCCTCTGCTCTGTCTTGCTGAACTGTAAGTTTGGAAGAACTCAAGAACATTTTCTGTTTTTAGGAAAGCTGAGGAATGAGATGCCTTTAGATTGAGGAGGCTGTGCGTTACATCCATTGCCTGAGGGGATATGGATAGCTTTCTCCAGCTCATTTGGATTTAATCCTACACTGTTAGCTTTTCCTGAACCTCTTTATAGCAATGTCACCTCAATATTTGTCATTCAGTATAGAAGTATTTCAGTCAGCCAGTGGGAAATCCTCTGCTTTTCTTAGTTTCTTATCTAGCATGTGGCCTATCAAATCTTCTCTATTATCCAGACACTGCCTGAGTTTTGTTTTTTCTTTTTCTATTAAAAAAAAAAATCTAATGCTTTTCAGGGGTGTGAGTATGCTTTTGAGTTGACAGTTCCTTTACGGTCCTATACTGTACTAGCCTCCTCCTGCAAGGTGCTGAGAGACCACAGCTCCCATCAAAGTCAACAGGAACTAATGGCACTCAGCACCATGCAGGCATTGGCCCCTAGACATAGCGCCAAGAAAGATAGAATGTATTTGCCAGAGGTTCTTTAGCTTTGTCAGAGAACTGGAGACCCTAAGACTGTTATAAGATATGATTAAAGAAGCTTTAAAACATTTATGAATAAGCAGGAACACACGCTCACAAATCTGAGCATTGAGGATTAAGAAGGCCCCTAAAATACTATAGAAAGGGCTGTGGTGATATGAAGATCAAAGACAAACTGCTTTGCAATACCTAAAGTGGTTAGAAATGTGATTTCAGCTACACTAAATTAATGTGCCCTTTTATCTCTACAACAAAGGGCATCTGTAAGCATCAGCACTGTGTGACAGGTATATGGGAATACAATATTCATTCCAAGTGTAACGATTATTGCTAGCAGATCACTTGGGATATTGAGCTAAATTTTCTGCTTGTGTAAATGAGCAAAACTCCACTGAAGTCAAGAGAGCATCACCCTTTTACAGCAGTAGAAAAGTTGGCCCATTCTGTCAACACATGAACTTGTGGGGTTATATATATAGGAAGGAAGGAAGGTGTTTTATATATAATGCTTTAAATAAAAAACATTTATAAAATAAAAAAAAAAGTAACACCACTTAGGTCTTGTATAGTATTTTTCATGAGTAGGTCCAAAAATGGAAGCTTGGTGTCATTATACCCATTTTACAGATGGGAAAAGTAAGGTACAGAGAGGTGAAACAACTTTCTCAGTATAACTGCTTGAAGACAGTTTTATAGAAGTGGGCCATTTCTGTGTGGGGATTTTGGCTGCTTTAAAGTAGCATTGGATTGAAAGACAACTTGGTGTCACCTTCTTCATTCAGATACCCACGATGCTATGCTATTATTAAGTATGTGGCAATGACGCACCCTGAGCAGCTGGAGACAAAGATCACAGAAGGCCCAGGTTAGGCAGTTAGGAGAACTAACTAAACTAAACTAACTAACTAAAACTGCCTTCTTTGGTTTCAGGTTTATTTACAGGGCTTTTGTTCACACAAACTAGCACAGACCTGCAAAGTATATGGTCACATTCCCTTCATGTATTTTACCAGTCTGTTAACTCAAAACAGGCAACTTTATGTCTACAGCTCACCCTGTTCTGGCTTCTAGTGAGCAACCCCCTCCCTCTTAATTTTTAAGAGTCTGAGTTTAGTTCAAGGACACTCTTCCCCCACCTGGGACTCTGAAAAATCTGCAATTTTATTGTGAATCTTGCAATATTTGGTGCTTTTTCTTAAAGTCCCAGCTTGTGGAGTCCTGCAATTACATGAGAATCCTGTCTTTCTTTTTCTGTTTTTTAAAAGGTGAATCCTAAAGGCTCAACTTTTTTTTTTATTTCCTATTTTTTTGAGGCCCAACTCATGATTTTTGAATACCTGGGGTTGGCAGTACTGAAGAGCTAATCCTAAAAGCACCAGTGTCTGGCTCAGTAGAGCCTGCTCCTAAAAGAAGACGCTGGGGCTGGGTTCTCCTTCCATAGGTTAGTAAATAGACTGCACACCCTGCCACATTAGTAGCAGACTTATTCCTACTGTGACCATCCCCCACCGTATCTAGACAATATAGCAAAAAAAAAATTGCACCACGCACAGACTATATGATGCCAAATGGTTCACTACCCTTTCAACCAAACACTGCTAGAAAAAAAAAACACACATGCCAAGAGAAAACACCTCCATATGCCTAGTACATTTGCTTTTCTAGTTCTCTTCGCTCTCAGACTCAGCTAAACTTCCCTAAACTGTCTGGAAAGGGGACCAAATAGAAGACACATTGTTAACAGTAAATGTAAAATAAACCAAGTGTCATTATATATTATTGCAACAACTTAGTAACCCTTACAGAGCATTCTCTCTCTCATGTACAGCACATAACTATGCTTGTGTGGTGGGGGGGGGGGTTGTTTTTGTTTTGGTTTTTGAGTAGAAGGAAATCAAATTCTTTCTGAATACTCCCTCTAATTACATGTGTGGAAATAAATATTAGTGGGGGAATTACTGATTGATTTGGTTTAATATTTAAAGGAAACTCAATCTGGTCTCTAAGGACCCAGCCACGCAAACACTGCTGCACGTGCTTAACTTTATATTGGAGTCAGCCTGTTGAACTCAATGGGACTACTTATGGATTCATAGACTTAAAGGCCGGAGGCATCATCGTGATCATCTCATCAGACCTCGTGAATGATGCAGGCCACAGAACCTCACCGGCAGTTCCTGCATCAAGCCCCATGACTCGACGCTGAGCTAGAGCATTTCTTTTAGGAAGAAATTAGGGGTTTGTTGACACAGCCTGCAGCAGCGAGCCTCCCGGCCTGGCACCACAGACTTGGGTTTGCGGGATTCACACGAGTGCTCTAAAAATAGCTGTGTAGAGTGCTTGTGAAGTTGCCATTTGGGCTAGAGCTCAGGCTCTGACACCTTAAGGCTGGGGGGGTCTATCGATACAGGCTGGGAGGCTCGCTGACGTAGGCTGTGCACACACACCCCCTTGGTCTTTCATCCCTTGGTAAATTGCTCTAATGGTGAACTACTCTCACTGTTAAAACTGTGCTTTATTTCTAGTCTGGCTTCAGCTTCCAGCCATTGGAGCCATTATGGCATGTCCTGCTCAATTAAAGTTCCCCGTGTAGGAGCTTATAGCCCAGGATCAAGTCACATTTTAAGTTTTAAATAGATTGAGCTGCTTAAATCTCTCACTGTAGCCAGGTTTTCCAGATCCCAAATCATTCTTGTATCTCTTTTTTTACTCGTGTGTGGAAAGTTACTCAGATGCGTACATTTTGGAGGAGTACAGGGCATGGAGCAGCCAACGTCAGGGACTGGCCCAGTGGGACTGGTCAACTGTTTCTCAGCTCCTCCTTTAGTCTTTAGGTGGGAGTGCTGCTACTCCAATCTGGAAGGATGGATTCCTTTATCCCCTGCCCTCCAGTCATCTGTTCAGCATCTGTTCCAGTTATTCAGGCCAGGCACTAGGCAGAGGATTTGGGCCCACTCACATGGGTCATAAACATCTAAATATACAAGAACAGCAGGGTCCAAGCATCCTATGTGCTTTAAAATCAACAGAGAATCCAAAACAAATAAAGCAGGAAGAGGTCAATAAAGTTTCAGTAAGGAGAAAAAGATGATGGTTTCTTACGCCAGATACTTCTTCCAGTTCAAGTAACAAAACGTAGCCACATAGCCAAATAGCTATCCTACGAGTCATATCAGACTGGTCATTTTTTCCATGGCTAAATCTTCCCAGATTTCTGTAAACTATCTGGCCAGTGTGGGGGTATTAGCTTTCCTCCTGTTACAGTGATGCAGCTAGAAATGAGGAATGTAGAAACTCATTCTGACCAAATTTGGAAAAAGAACGAGCAACACCTAACAAAGCCAAAGCAGGAGTTTTAACACAATAGATGTATTTGAACTTGTATCTTCTCTACACACAAAAGTTGTTACCACTTTCACATATTGGTATATTTAAAGCAGCACAATACCCTTGTGTGGATGGAGCTATACTGACGTAAAAGTGCTTATACTGGTAGAGGTGTTCGCATATGGGAAGAGGAATAAGGGATACAGGCATAAGCACCTTTATATTGGTATAACTGCATCCACGCTAGGGATTGGATGGGTATGACTATTTCACTAAAAAATATCACACCCTAACCAAAATAGTTATGCTAGTACAAAATCTGTGTGTAGACTAGCCCTTAGCTTATGATGTTTTTCTACCACAAGCCAAAATCCTTTAATATTTTCATTTGTCTCCCAAAAGTAGCTCCTTTGGCCCAGCTGCTCACATTGGTCCAGATTCTTATACCCAGCATGAATAAAGGTAACGCCATACTCCACAAAAAGAGTCCCATTCACTTACTTGTAGAATAGAGTACTCAGGTGAGTGAAGCTATCATGATCTCAGTTGAGGGGATCTGCTTATGGAATGAACTTCAAGTGGCTATCAGGTGAATACAGAATCTGAACATCTCTAGGAAACTTCAAAACACTGCCAAACAACGATATTCACAACACTATCATCCCTTCTATCCCTAAACTCCTACCACTGCCCTCCCCTCACAAAAAGGGAGCTCTGCATTCTACCCCATTCTGTCACAAACATCCTGTGTGACTTTGAGCAAGTCTGGGCCTCAGTTCCCCATCTGCAAAATGGAGACAATCATACTAATTATTATTCATAATTAATAGTATTGTGGTAGCACCTAGGAGTGCCCGTCATGGGTCAGAACCCCTGTGGCTAGACATGGCACAAACACAGAACAAAAAGACAGGGCCAGCCCCAAAGAGTTTACAGTGTAAGTAGCCAGACGTTCTTCTGCTCGTTGCCTCATCTACTCAGATTGTAAACTCCTCACATTATGTGTGTACAGCGCTTAGTACAAAGAGGCCCCAGCTTCACTTTGGGCTTCTTGGAGCTACCATAATACACATAAATAAATAAATAAATAATGGGAAGAAGCTAGAGGGGACACCCAACATATCTTAAATTCCAAGTCAGAGAAGTGTTTAGGCCAGGGTTCTCAAACTGGGGGTCTTGACCCCTCAGGGGGTCGCTAGGTAGTTACATGGGGTAGCAAGCTGCCAGCTCTGTGGGGCTGACAGCCCTGAGCCCCCATTAAATTAAATTACCCCCCTCATTTTTAATTAATCAGAGGGGTCACACTCAGAAGCTTGCTGTGTGAAAGGGGTCACCAATACAAAAAGTTTGAAATCGACTGTTTTAGGCATTAAAACATTTATAAATGAATGGAGAAAATGTCAAATCTACATTATAAATGGCTAAATGCTCCAGCTTTGGCAAGGATTTTTGTGGTACCCAAAGAAGAGAGCTGTAAATTGTGGTGCTACAAAACAGACATCAGCCCTTCCCTATCTTTTTTCCTATTGTAGCTAAATATTGCTAATTTTAAATGTGACCAAACAGCAATCAGAATAATCAGAATCATGGAATTTCGTCTGGGCAGGATATTCATGCTTAGAATGTTGGTGTGAGCTATTCAGGGGAAGCATTTTCCAATCAGCCAGATTTTTAATTATAACATCTAGGACTGGAGGATAGTTAAGTTTGAAAGCTGGGTTTAGAAAACAGAGAGAAATTAAATCTTTCAAATTGTTGTCTGGCTCCACAGGTAATATTTTGATGCTTTCTTCCTTCTATTTTTTTCTTGGATATATAGTACCTGGCATCATTAAATTAAGATAAATTATTTTCACTGAATCATTTAAAACTTTACATTGGTCTGATATACTTAACCTGTATTTTTCTGTCTGCTGAGGATGGGGGAATAAAAGCTTTCTGGTATGTAGATTCAAAGAAATGGACCTTTCACCAGACTTGAACAGTTGTCTTGGGAATGCAGATTTATGAAAATTGATAGCCTGCCTTTGTGTGCGGGAACAATGTGCCTTTCTTTTCCGTGTTTGTCCCCGACTATAGAACTGAGTCAGAACTTCTTCAGAAAACCTCTTTAATTAATAAAGGATACCTTGCAGCCACAACGTTACAAGATGTCTCTGACAAACCTCTCTTCAGATACAGTCAAAAAGGAAGATCTATAGACTTCAGATTCAATTTAAAGTGGAGGTTAAGGGTCAAAGTGTAGTTCCCTACTTGGAATTCAAAATAATCAGAAAAACAGAAGGGCAAAATTAAGCATGTGCACTTCTCAGTGCTATCAACAGAAGGGATACGGTAGGGCTGCTTCAAATGAATCTAGGTCATCGATATGAGCATAACGCCTTTGTAAGACTGTTATGTGTATTTTATATTTAAAAAAAATAAAATAATTCTATCTTAAAAAAATGTACACTTGTCTGAAGCAGAAAGTGTCGGTAAATACAGCCAATGTCCTGATTCTCAGTGACACTGAGTCCTCTTTACACCTCTCTGGATATGTCTACACTGCAGCTGGAAGCAAGCCTCCCAGTCCAGGTAGACAGACTTGCACTAGCTGGGCTTATGCTAGTGCTCTAAAAACAGCCATATGACCTTTGCCGCTTGGGATCTCAAACCTAAGAGGTCAGGTGGGCTTGAGAGCCCGAGCTGCAATGTCCACATGCTGTCTTTAATGTGCAAGCTCAAACCCTGCTAATATGAGTCCGTCCACCTAGGCTGGGTGACTCACACTCAGCTGCAGTGTAGACATAGCCTCTCTCTGACTATAAACATAAAATGAACTGTACATTCTCTTTAAGGCCCCTTTACAATGGCAGAGTGGTGCAAAGTGTTTTTAGTGTAAGTGAGAATCAGGGTGGATGTCTTTATGGAAGTCATATTTTTTAAGTGTCCCTTGCATCTAAATTGTATGTTAAACATATCTGTAATTTTCTGACCATTACCATTTCTTGTGATTGTTCTCTTTTGGGGAAAAAAACAGAAGACTTCAGTGAAAAGATTATGTGACATATTCGTTTCTTACTTATACCAGTTTTACTCCACTGCAACTTCATTGACTTCAGTGGAGTTACTCCTGATTCACACCAATAAAAAGAGAGAAGAGAATCTGACCCCTATGTGTTAATATAAAGTACAGGGAGTGATATGTTTTAGCGCTGTCAATGACTTCTAAATTATTTGGTTATATCGAGTGCTGCTTAAAACAATACGGCTACTGCATCTGAAAAGAAGTGGCTTCTTTACTCTGTTCTGGTTGCACCTCATTTTTGTTTCTAGGCAAAGTCACTTGGGAAAGATAAGGTACAGCAGAGTGTGTATCAGCAGTGACTACAAAAGCAGAAAATAAACAGCAGCTGAGATAATACAAAATATCTAAAGCCCACTCTATCTACATACGCTCACCACAAGGAGACTTCTATTTACACCCATACAAGACAGTGCTACCTAGACATTTTTGCTATAGAAATTAAGGGCTTTGTTGATGGAATTTTTAAAGACTTTTCTTTCAACTATTGTACTTCACAGAGCTTCCAGTCGTGTATGTCCGCATATATTTTAATCACATCTGATGTTTTTGCTTTATCTGATCCGGACTCTTCCTGTATACATAATTAATTCCGCTAAACATACCAACTTTTAGAAACATTTCCCTGAATTTCCATAATTCTGGCAATGGAGTGTCCATGTGGCTTCCCTGCCTTTGCGGATTGAGGATATAATATGCATGGTACAACACTCAAAAAGTGTTTGTCTGCTCCCACATCACTCAGACTCTATCTGTCTCAGGTTTGTATACTGCCACCCATTATCTTGCATCTGAAGAAGTGAGGTTCTTACCCACGAAAGCTTATGCTCCCAATACTTCTGTTAGTCTCAAAGGTGCCACAGGACCCTCTCTTGCTTTTTACAGATTCAGACTAACACGGCTATCCCTCTGATACTTGACACCCATTACCAGAGCATCTAATCACCTTCCAGGTAAAACCAATTAGCAATGGCAAAGTCCCTAGTGGATTTCATGGGGCCGCTGGGTCTTCACCCTTTTCAGGATAAAGAAACTCTGCTTGGAGTGGGATTACATTAGAACCTCAGAGTTACGAACACCGGAGTTATGAACAGACCAGTCAACCACACACCACATTTGGAACCGGAAGTACGCAATCAGGCAGCAGCAGAGACCACACAAAAAAAAGCAAATACAATACAGTGCTGTGTTAAACGTAAACTACTAAAAAAATAAAATATTAAGAATCGGGAAGAATGAAGTCACAATTTCTCTTCACTCATCTCCCTTTGTTTCACCTCTGAGTCAACCAAAGCTTTATTTCAAGTAGTTCATATTTGTGGACAGTGTGGTTCTGTGGACAATCTGTTTATCACGGCATGAATACACTGGAACATTTGGCAGTGACATGTGAGATCAATGCTGTGGCACCTACATACAATTCCAGTATATTTCCCTTTTTCCGTGAGAAGTCACAATCAGCAGCTACATACAGCCCCTCGCCCATATTAGGGAAGAAAGAAATTGTGAAGAAGCCAAATATAGTGTGCATACAAGATAGGAAAAAATAAATGTAAATAAGGCTATTATGGCCCCCTGAATCTGCAAAAATGCCTGTCTGTCTGACTACCATCCACAGGTATGCAATTCTTCTAACCAAGGTCCTGCAGGCCATTCATTGTCTAATTACAGTAGCTCTTCCCAACTCTCTTCCATTAAGGTACTAAGGGCCAGATGGAAGTGAGACACCTAAATACCTTTGCAAATCTAACCCTAAGACCTTTAAAATAAGAGCATGCTTGTAACCCTGTCAGCATGTTTTAATGATCCACAGTGCCCCAATTACTACCTACCTTACTTAATTTTCCATTTTCATTTTAAACATCTTTACAATGCAAGAAACTATTATATCATTTTCCAGCCTCCTCCATGTTTGAGCATGTGATGCGTCTACAGTTAGAAAACTCCTAAATGAACTTTACTGAGAGACCCAGGGAGCAATCCTGCAGCCCTCACTCAAACATTTGCTGATTTTTGCCTGAGATTGGATGGAGATCAGTTCTCAGCCCATGTCACCATTCAAATATTTGTGAGTGCTACAGCACTTGTTTCCTAACCTCGTCTCACTAACCAACTGATTAGATGCTCTGGTAATGGGTGTCAAGTATCAGAGGGGTAGCCGTGTTAGTCTGAATCTGTAAAAAGCAAGAGAGGGTCCTGTGGCACCTTTGAGACTAACAGAAGTATTGGGAGCATAAGCTTTCGTGGGTAAGAACCTCACTTCTTCAGATGCAAGATAATGGGTGGCAGTATACAAACCTGAGACAGATAGAGTCTGAGTGATGTGGGAGCAGACAAACACTTTTTGAGTGTTGTACCATGCATATTATATCCTCAATCCGCAAAGGCAGGGAAGCCACATGGACACTCCATTGCCAGAATTATGGAAATTCAGGGAAATGTTTCTAAAAGTTGGTATGTTTAGCGGAATTAATTATGTATACAGGAAGAGTCCGGATCAGATAAAGCAAAAACATCAGATGTGATTAAAATATATGCGGACATACACGACTGGAAGCTCTGTGAAGTACAAGTACACTGAGGACACCCAGCAGCTACAGAGACCACATACAATCTGATATGCTGCCGTTATGCAGAAAAGAAAATTCCATCGAAAAGGTCAGCTAGTTTCTACAGCAATCCGTAAATTGAAAAACGATACTGTAGACATATACATGACTCTTAACATATAAAAAGCTAGAACGGATTTGTTTATTTTCTCTTGTAACAGAGTTCTGCACAGTGACTGGGCTCAGAGACGTGCGGTTCAAGTTAGCGTCAGAAGGATAGCTCGAAACGTGAAGAACCTCAGAACAGACAGAGGTGGAAAAAAATGTCGCTTTGTTGCGCTCAAAGACCAATGAATTGGAAAGCAGAACTAAAACTTTACATTGCAAGCAACAGGAGAGGGTGAGGCCGCATTTGTAACATTTACATTTCCCTTTTTACCGTATATTTGTTAATGCAGCTTTCCAGGCCAGATGAAGCGAGTTAGAGGTATTTTCTCACAGTGTAAGCTAATGTTCTCAAGCTGTTGGCCTTTCCAGGGTGTGCATGGACAAATTCCATGGTAACATCTGACGATAAGATCAGACAGTAGTAGCAGGGAAACATGTTTAAATCATATTTACAATGTGCCCCTCCAGACCAGCTAAAAAAAGGAACCTTTTTAAAACAATCCATACCGGCAGGTTTTTATGGCAGTTAAAGTTAACATTAGTTCTTCAGGACCAGCCAAATCCTGAAGTCCTTACTCAGAAAAAACTGGCATCAAAGGCACTGGGAGCTTTGCCTGAATAGGGAGAGCTGAGGAAGGGCTTCCAAAAGGAGTTTTGCCGGAGTGATTTGATTTGCCTGAATAAATGTAAAAACAGTACATTTTACACCTAGTTTAAAGGGAAAATGGCACTTTTTAAAAGAAAAAAAAAGACGAATGTTTTCAGGATTAAAAACAATCTACATTAATTTTAGGTTTTTAACGTAAACATTCCACTCACCAGCCTGCCAAGGGCGCACGTCTCCGTACGCACTCTCCTCACCCCTGCTAAACTCTGAATCCTGCAGGGAGACTACAGAGGTTCACCTCCAGTTCCTCCTCCCAGCCCAGAGGACTGCCAGGCTGCCAGCTCTTCAGGAAACTTTCCTTCCCCCACTCTCCTGCTTCTCCATGGTTGGAATGAAGCAGCCAGGTAGGAGGAGAGGAGAGAGAAAGCAGAAGGGGAAAGGAAGCTGCAGTAAGTGGCTACCCTAGTGCCCCACAGCTGGGAATGGGAGAACATGAGGGGAGAGGATGCCTAACTCTTTCCCAAGGCCAGCGGCGGCTCCAGGCACCAGCGCTCCAAGCGCATGCCTGGGGCGGCAAGCCATGGGGGGCATCCTGCCAGTCCCTGCGAGGGTGGCAGTCAGGCAGCCTTCGGCGACATGCCTGCAGGAGGTCCGCCGGTCCCGCGGATTCAGCAGCAATTCGGCGGCAGGTACACCGAAGCCATGGGACTGGCAGACCTCCCGCAGGCATGCCGCCGAATCCGTGGGACCAGGGACCGAAGGCAGCCTGCCTGCCATGCTTGGGGAAGCAAAAAAGCTAGAGCCGCCCCTGCCCAAGGCTCCCCAATGTGCCCGAGGCACTCCCCCACACCTAGCCCTGTGAAGCTACCCCTGTAGTCCCACCACCCTCCAAGCTGTCTCAGGATTCTTTCCCAACAACCATCCAAGATGCCCATATCTCTCCAACTCATCTATTTTGAAAGGCAATGGTTAAGAGGGGATATGACAGAAGTTTACAAAGTAATGAATGGTGTAGAGAAGATAAATTGGGTGCTTCTGTTTACCCTCTTTCAGAATGAAATGAAATAATTTACATGCAAACATCCTGTGGAACTCATTGCCACAAGATATAACTGGGGCTCAGAGCTTAGCAGGATTGAAAAGCAGGGCTTAAACTTGTATCTGGATAATGAGGCCATCAGCAGTAATATTAGATAGTGTCAGAAACTGTTATGGGGATGGTCAGGCTTAGTGGTTGGAGCCAGTATCGGAAGTCCAGGCAGAACTGGAGCAGGACTAGGACCAAGACAGAAGCAAAAGCAGGGCTAGAGCAGGACTAGGAGCAGAGTGGGAGCAAGAGCGGGGCTGGAGCAGGACTAAGAACAGGGCTGGAGCAGGTTAAGGCCTGGAGATTCGGTTGGCACTGTTACATAGAAGTTGGTTCCAAGCCCCAGAGTGACATTGAGCAGACTGAATTGCTGTTCCGTCTACCTGGTCTGGGAGTCTCAAGATCAGTTCTTGGCTTATGGATTGGCTGGAGCCTAGCACAGGAGTGACTCATCACCTTACAGATAGGATAATAAACAGTGCAAATATTATAAACACTCATGTTTTAAAGCAAACACTATCCACTTGCCAACAGCAGTTAGTGCAAGATATTCCATCATGGTCTACTACAGGGGTCGGCAACGTTTGGCACGCAGCTCGCCAGGGTAAGCACCCTAGCGGGCCGGGCCAGTTTATTTACCTGCTGACGCAGCAGGTTCGGCCGATCGCGGCCCCCCACTGGCTACGGTTTGTCGTCCCGGGCCAATGGAGGCTGCGGGAAGCGGCGTGGGCGAGGGATGTGCTGGTCTACTAGGTGGTTTCTTTTACCTTTCTCTAAAGCAGATGGTACTGAATCCTGCCAGAGACAGGATACTTGACTAGACAAAACCATAGTGGGAATGTGATAAGGGTTCCATCTGGAATCTAGTCTTGAAATATTTAGGATTCTGCCTAACTAAACTGCATGCAGCCTCAATAGCTGGACATGGTAATCCTCACTTCCTGTCTTAAACAGTTGTAAAACACTGCTGTGTGTTCCAGAGCAGTTGTCCTGTTTTGCTCAGAAATAGCTAGATAAAGTGATCTCTAGCCATAGTCTGCATAAAATTTTTTTAAATTTGCCAAAGCCACGGGAGAACTTTTGGGATACAAATGTATAAAAGTAAGATTATATAATTTAGTATTGTTATTATAAATGTAGGGTCTTCCCTGTATGTACTGCCCTAGAACTTTTTAAGCTCTTTTCTTGTTTGGCTTTCACTGCCTTTAAGCTTCTTGCTAAATTTAAAATCTCTTTTCTTTAGTTCCTTTTCTTTCTCTTTACTAGGAAATTTGGCATGCAATGAATCAAAGAGGAGATATTTATACCCATACTATAAGAATGTTTACAATATACAGAAAATTCTGACTGTGGTTTGGTCTTTGTATATTTTCAGAATAACTGACAGTTTTCCAAATGTACTGTATTACTGTGGAGTCCACAGAGTCTGTATTTATGTAACTAACATGCTTTTATTTGGATCTTTACAACATGCTAAAATTAAAAACATTTTAATGAATGAATCAAAATAGTGCAGCAAAGAAATCTGCAATGTATTACCCTTGCAAAATAAAGATTTCAGTGAAAAACCCCTCTCAAATACAATTAAGCTCTATTTGTTTTAAATAGAGTAATTTTGTTATTTTTATTACCATTGTTTTAATAAAGAAAGCTTGATCTCAAAAATATTTTAGCATGAAACATGAATATGGTAATTGCTGAAGTTTCCATTCAACTGCTGCTATCAGATTCCAAGGATATTTAGTTCCATTATAAGCAGCATTTAATAATTTTCATATGGGCTCCAGGCGACCTCCTAGAAGACTTGCAATAGACAGTCTTTTCACGTTCCAAAGGTATAAGCATTACTAAACTTGAGAATATCAAAACAACATTAAGGGCCTGACTTAATTTTCCCAGTCCCATGTGTTGATTTAATCAGTTGACATTCTATGGAACATTACTCAGATCAATCACACCGATAACATTAAACACTCCATGTCTTTCCTGAATTTTAAGTTCTAGAGTTTCCCAACAGCACTGAAAAGTAGTTAAATTATCCAGGCATCTTTTACTAAAAAGTAGATTCTCTATGATGTGTTGGAAATCAAAGGAAGCAGGTATTAATATTACATTTCCTGAGCCTCTTTCAGCCCAAAGGAATCCAGAATATTCCACAAATTATAAGCACGTCAGAATCCAGCATACTTCAGAGTACTTCAAAAACTGGCATACCCAGGGAAAACTTCTTTTTTTAATAAAATATTATGCTGTGATCTTTTAATGTGCCCAAAGAACCTCACATATTAAAGTGTCACCCAAAAGGCCCACAGTCAATAAGTAGCACGGTATTCTGATTATCTACTTCAGAGGGAAAAGGGGCTGAGGTAGATAAACACTCATCTCCGAGAGTCTAAGAACGGTGTTTTCAAACAGTGGTTCCATGAGAGAAAAAAATAAAGGAGCATTGCTGGGAGCACTGAGAGGCTTCTGAACATCTCGGTGGCCACTGTGTTTATTTAAAGAGAAACTGTATAAACAGAGACATATTGGGGCCAGGTGGAGCCTGGTTCAGAAACAGACTGATGTCAGGTGGGATCCCTCTCTGGGATTTCTGATTTTACCGTGCAGTTCCCAAATGAGTGACTCCTCTCGCCCGTTTCTAGAAATACGTTTGCAAATGAAATGTGGAAAACAGGGCAAGAGGAACTTTTTGAAGCCAAGGTCACCATCACATCCCAAATCAAGCCGTCTTTAAGCTCATGCCCTTCTTTAAGATCACGGTGAAGGAGGGGGCGAATGAATAAATCTTTCCAAGGGTTAACCCTGGAAGAGAAACTGAAGATAATAAATTTTAGTTAATCTTCATGGATGGGTTGAGGGCAGCACATGTAATAACCATCCGGCAGAAGAGAAGGCATTAGACATTTCAGCTACCATTAAATGTACCACCTTGCCCTTGAAAACTGATTAACATCAACATTGTCTGAGAAAGAAATTTGCAGACTCTCAAGTATCAGGCATCCCTTTGCAACACACGTGCAAAAGGCAGCTCCGCCAGGCAGTTATGTTCTTTAATGTTTATTTATGGTAACTGGGATTATTTATCATTTCAGAGGGCTGAGGAATGAGAAGCAGGCTCTTGCTTTCTTGTCTCCCCTTTCCTGCCAATAAAGGAGTTGGTCATTTACACCCAGCTCATGCCTAAGAACTATTCCATTTATAAGTCAGAAGAGTCCAGTCTGGAACAATGAATCAACCCCCCTTGAACTCTGGGATGTTTGGCTCCACCTGAATGTCACTGCTCAGGTCCTGTTGGAAATGCCTGAACTTGGGCGTGACCAATCTGAATTTTAACTTCATGGCTTGAGTTCAGCTTTATTCACAACATTAAAATGCCCAAACAGGCCTTTTCTTCTTGGTTTTCCTTTATAAAACTAATTAGAATCCAATCAGACATGTTCATCTAACTATCTATGTTGAGCCCAAAGAAATGTTTCTGTGATGTAGAGGAAAAGATCTGAATAACTGCACAGCTAATGGTGATACCAACAGAGCCTTTGGTCTAACAGAGCAGCTTTTCTGGACTCAGCTATAATTCATGTGACTACAGTATTCATGTGGGAATACAAGAGGAAGAGGAAAGACCATGATAATCTGAGAATGTTCATCCTGCACTTTATTTCCTTACACTGTAGTTCCTCTTCCCAGGATGTGCACATTTTGTAACACACTGTAAAAAGGAACTGACCCTACAGGCTACTCCTTTGTTTCTTAAGGCTTGATCTTCTGAGGTCCGGAGTGTCCTTAGTCCCTACTGATTCCCAGAGTCTGGGAGCAAGCAGCTCAACTGATCCCGCATTGGGCCCCCATCTCTCATTTTTAGTGAAATCTCCAGGATGATTTCCATTAAAGAAGCATGTGTTTGATTGGTAGCCATTTATGCCATAGCCCTGTCACTCTTAGCAATTCATAAGTTTTGTCTCTCCCACATCACAAAGTCAACTGGTATTTTCACCAAAGGAAGTCCATTCCTTACATTGTGAACGACAGCTTAGTAATGGTCATCTTTCTTCACAGCACCCACTGGCACTGGGATACTACTTCATATCTTGCTCAGAAATCAAAGGCAACAGAAGGACAATCCCTTGACACATAGGGCATTAAAGAAGTTTAAAGGTAATATGGTATCTGCATGCTCAACCATACTGTCATACAGCTCTTAAAAAGTTAGGACTAAAACTGCATATATTAGATCTTTAATACTAAATTCAAATTAACCACAGTGACTACTGTCAGATTTTGATGCCCTTACACTCATTGATTAGCATCTTACTCCACAACTAAACCCATTAATTTCAAGAAAACTGCACATGGAATAAGGTGCTACTCAACATAAGTTAGAGTATCAGAATCTACTCTAGGAGTGACAGTATGGATGGGGGATCAGAGTACATCAATATCTGGGGAGAGGTCCCCCAATATAGAGACAAAGATTAGATTGTGCCCACCATATTCATGTTGATTGTATCTTATTCGATGACTAGTCTAACTGAAATCAGAGGGCTTACTCCTGGAGTACTTAACGTGAGAAAGAGTATCAGAATGTGGCCCTGAGTGCCATCACTTCAAATTCAGTGATTGCATTCTAGTTATTAGATTCTGATTTCCATTTCAATAAGGTTGGCACAGTTTGACCCCAAATTAATCTAAGCAGGTCAGTTGATGTCATCTGAAAGGGCTATTGGCACACATTGAATAAGCCTGACCCATCTTCTCTCAGGTGTTTTGTATGACGTAACTAAGACACAGTGGCAGCATAGGGAAGTCTATACTGCCTCTGATTCTGTGCGCCTCTTATGTGGCTAACCAGGGATCATCTGTACATAGTGCTATTGATCTGGTACATTTCATCAGTGCTAATTTCACTTAACAAAAGAGAAAACTGAAATCTAGATTGCTGATCACTATTCATCTTCAGCAGTATTATAAGCAACAGAAAAGAGACTACTTAGAGAAAGAGTAAGCTAGAATGCACTATAGGAAACCTCGGAAGAGATGGGAAAAGAACTTTGGAAATGAATTATTTGACCCATAACATAACAAACTGCTTCATGTTAGCATACAGCTCTCATTCACAACTGCATGGCCTGTCAGCTATTCTACTGTTACACTCATTTCAGGGAGATTTTACTTTCTGATAAAAACACAGTCTGGGTTAAATTTAGCATAGATTAGCTCAGAGCATAAGCAAGCTTATTCTCCCAAAAAAGTTTCATTAAGGGACTTTATTTATAGTTGCCATCTGAAATTTGGCAACCATAATACATAGTTTAATGGGTTACAATGTTTCGATATAAAGACATTAACTCCCTAAACTGACATATTTATATACACAGTCCCTCTATTGAAATAATGGCTCTCAGCACCTTTACTGTGTGCTGATTCCAAAGCCCACCAAAATCATTGGACAAACTCTCATTGACTTCTGTTAGCTCTGGACCATGCCATAGGTCAGCGGTTCTCAAATTTTTGTACTGGTGGCCCCTTTCACATAGCAAGCCTCTGAGTGCGAACCTTCTGATAATGTTTTTATATATTTAAACCACATTATAAATGCTGGAGGCAAAGCGCGATTTGGGGTGGAGGCTGACAGCTTGCGACCCCCCATGTAATAACCTTGCAACCACCTCAGGGGTCCTGACCCCCAGTTTGAGAACCCCTGCCATAGGTGCCCTAAATGCTTTCTTACTGTCGGTCCAACTAGCATGGATTCTCAAGAAGAATTATCATAATAGGGCTCATCCTCCACCCACCCCTTCCATCCACACCAATTACAAGCTTGGGAGGCCTTGGATGTAGCAGAATCAGCATAGCTGTGTTGTATAGAGGCAGCCTGTACCCTAGAATGCATGCAAAGCATCTACCGCTCCTGAGCGCCATCGGGCACAGCTCTGTGGGGCTCCTGTACCCCACTAGGTGGGCATGGTTATTGTAATTACTTGCATTATTGCTATGCCTACAGGCGCCAACCAAAACTGGGACCCCATAATTGTGCTAGTCCTGTATGAGCATGTAATATGAAACAGCCCTGGCTCTAAAGATCTTACAATTAACCCCACAGATGTAACTGAGGGCAGAATTTGGTCTTGCCAGATTGTTAAAAAGATTCCTGTGTTGATGTGAATTAAACCATCCAGATTCTTACAGCTCAAGACTGAGGCACTCTACTCCAACCAGACACCATCCAGCTTTTGCTTTGTTTTTTTTTTCTTTACAACACAAGTTCCTGTCAGAATTTCCTGGGCTAAATTCTGCTCTGATTTACACCCCATGCAAACCCCACTGGCTTCAGGCGGGGCAGAATTTTGGCCTCCTGGCGTTTGTCAGTTTAAGGCAAACCTGTGCAGTGATTTGATTGGATTTTGCAGGTTCTGAGTGCCAATTATTGGTACTAACCTGAGACTAATGGCAAAGGAAAGGTTGAACATGTCAGCTTTTTTAAGCTACTAAGAGGGTTGGGGTATTAGAAGTAGTCCAGGAAGAGTTGGATACGTAGGCAGAGCATAGGTGAGCACAGAGTATAATGAATGCAAGTTATCATGTGACTGTGTCATTTATCACACACATTATATCTACTCACACATATACTTCATTGTTTAATATATGGTGGAATTTCTCAAAGATCTTACGAGCCATTTGTGAAAGTTCAATCCATCGGTAGCTCTTTTTTTCTAGGATAATTTTCTTGAATTTGCCTGTAGGTCTAGCTCTCTTCTAGCAGTAAACAGCTTGGGAAAAGGGTGCCTCAAACTGTGTAAGTATTGAGTAGAGAAGACTTAAACGGTCATCCTCAATACCCATTTGTTTCACGCCGTTAAAAAAAATCAATGCTGTAAAGTATCACGTGACCAGATTGAGAGTATGGAAATCTTCCATTTCTTTCTGATACTTTTTGCAATTGTATGAACTAGCCCACTAGGCTGGTTTTTTTGTTTTGTTTTCTGTTTTGGAAGAAAAAGTTTCCCCACACAGTCATTCTTTGTCCATTTTAATCACTGCCCCATATAGCCAGATTCAGTTGAACAAAAGATTGATTTTCCTCAACCATTTGACTGAGCCCTTTTAAAAGGAATTGCACAATGATATGGATCTGTTCATTATCACAGCTAGTACTTATCCTCGTGTCAAACCTTAGGACTTCTAGCAAGATAGATAAGTTAAAACATACAACATTAATGCACAGTCTTTCCAAGGATAACAGCTTGCTACAGCTTTATTTAAAAGTGATACTAATGGTAACTTTACAATTTATTGTTTTTAAATAACTAGACACCATTCATATGTTTGGTCATTTTGCTTGCTAACTTATTAGGGCAAAGTTCTGCTGTGAGATGTGCATGAACATGAAGATCTCCCATTTAATTCAGTGAGACCCTGCATACACAAACAATGGTAGAATTTACCATTAGGATGCAGTTCAGCCCGCGTTTATATGGATACAACTCTCATGTAACTGAGAGCAGAATTTGATCTAGAAGGTTGCATCGCCTCTGAATCAATAGAGGGTGTCACCGTGCCTCAGTGGGTCACAACTCAAAATACCAAATTCAGAACAAACTGCTGAGAAATAGAGCAGACACACTCCATAACTGGTGGTTATTCTCCCATAAGATATACCAAACTGGCAACAAAAGTAAACTTCTGTTTCACTACACTGGCTAACAAGAAGTCAGAAAAGTAGTCTCCTTAGGCATTCCAGTCCTTGTATCACCACCAAAAACACTAAACTTAATGATGAGTGGTTATTTATAACCAATTTCATCGAAAGGGTTCTTCTGATCCCAAAGGACCAGTCACATACCCAGGTCAATATATAACTCAGATCTTACCCAATAATCACGCTGTTGCAAACCCTATCTAATCTTATCTAATATCTAAAGTTTTATTTATAGAAATAAAGAAAGAAAGGTGAGAGTTAAAATTGGTTAAAGGAATCAAATACATACAACAATTGCAAAGTTCTTGGATCAGGCTTGTAGCAGTAATGGAATAAACTGCTGGCTTATTAAGTCTCTGGTTTCTTCCAAATCATTGGAAGGTCCTCAGTCCTTTGATGCTCCCATTAGTATAAGTTCATAGTCCAGAGGTTTGAGCAGAAACGAGGCAAAATGGAGATGTTTCCAGCGCCTTTCATAGCCTCTGCCAAGTGAAGGGAAACTCATTGTTCTCTCTGTGGAAAATTACAGGGAACAAGATAGTGTTTGGGGTCACATGGGCAAGTCACATGTCCATGCATGATTTTGCTTAGTCACAGCAGAACCCATTACCTATAGTCCAGATGGAATGTTCACAAGAAAGTCGATTAAGTGTAGATAGGCATCTCCCATGGTCCACTGTGAGGTAAGTGTTCCTTGATGAGCCATTTAACTTGAATAGTCCCTTCAAAATGTGCAGGCTAAATAGCTTGTGGCTGCTACCCAGAAGCAAACACTTTAGAAATACAGGTATAGAGCCAATGCTCGTAACTTCAGATACAAAAATGAGATATGCATACAAATAGCATAATCAGTCAGTAAATCATAACCTTTCCATAGACACCTTACTTGACATACTTTGTACAAGATTTGTTGCAATTATATAACAGTGGTAGCAACGATGATCTATCTGGCCATGTTTTAATCAGATAACGTCACAATGGGGCTAAATTCTTAACATAGTTACACTTAGGTAAAATCAGAGTAAAGCCATTGCCTTCAGCACCACTGCTTTCTGATGTTATGATTTCCATCAACTTAACTGAAAGCACAATCTGGCCCGCACAGTCCAGACACGCTCAGCAACACTGCATCACTTCACTAAGGGCCCAGTCCTGCTTCCACTAAAGTCAGTGGGAAAACTCTTACTGGCTTCTGCAAGAATAAGATCAGACCCATACAGCAGATTTCGCTTTGACCTTGCAATGAAATCATAAGGATGAATTTGTGACATCACAATAATGATCTGAAGAAGAGCTCAGGGTAAACTTGAAAGCTTGTGTCTCTCACCAACAGAAGTTGGTCCAATAAAAGATATTACTTCACCCACCTTATCTCACTAATAATCTCTAGAGTAACAGTGTGTAGTCACAAATACAGGGTTGTGATTTCACTGACGAGTCAAGCTAAAGAAAAAGAGTTGCAAGGGTGAGGAAAGCTGTTATTCCAACAAAGATCATTAGTCACATGGGGACTTCAGAAAATTACTGGCAGAGCAAATAGTTCCTTTAATGTTATCTTTATTCAGGTTAGTCATAAACATGGGATTATGACTTTGCTAGGGGCCTGAGCAGAAGATAATGCTGAGTTTGAAAGAGCAAGCTCATACTCAGACACAAATGTCTGCATTTCTAACAAGAAAATGCAGACAGTTACTGACAGGGCAAAAAAAATGTAATGTGACTCTCCTCTTTATCCAATGCAAAACCCACTTGTTTAGGGTTAGGTCAATTCCATTATGAAAAACAGAATTTAGAACACTAAGGAAGGCTGCAGGGTTTGGGGTGGTTTTTTTTTTAAACTCTACAGCAAATAAGAAATGTTTCTGTGAGCTTTCTGAGGCTCAAGTGAAGAGCTAGCCGTTTCAAAGGCAATGTCCAAGTAAATTAGACGTTGGACAGTGATTTAACCTAGTTTAAAATAGCTCCTTGGCACACAGCAAAGCTTTTGAGCCATGATACAACCAGCCCAGGTTGAATAATGTTCATCAAATAATTTTTATGACAAATATCATGATATTGTCCCAATACATTATTTAAGAAATATTTATCATCATCATGCACCCAGCTGTATTCAGAGTTGATTGAGATCCCAGCCACATCAGGTGCTAGTCGCTTAGGTCCAGATCCTCCAAGCTATTCAGGTGGCTAACGCTTATTGAAAAAGGTTAGAAGCGAGGCACCTAAATACCCTGGAGGATCTTGGCCTTCAGGTCCAATCCCCCAAACACTTGCTACTGGGCATAGCCCCCTTTGAAATCAATAGGATTATGTATGTTAAAAAGTACTATGCCTGGTGCTATGTGAATAGAAGATCAGTCTCTTCCAGCCTGATTTTGTACCCATTGAAGTTCAGGGAGGGTTAACACTGGTTTAGTGGGAGCAAGACCAGGCTCTAAAAGAGTCACTTCTAACACAGGGTATGAGTTACACTGCAACAAAACACCCGGTGCTAGGACCTCACTGGGGAGTTTTGGTGCAACCACCAGTTGGGGACAGCTTGGTGACAGCATAACGGCTACAGGGGTTGTGTTACCACAGGGGAGGGGAAGCCAACTGAGTTGTTGTGGAGGTGCTGGTCCTCCCATGGATGTTTCTGGCTCTTGTGGGTATCACAAGATCTGCGCAGAGCTTGGGACCACTGCATGTTTTGGAGAAGGCTGGCTAGTTCTTGCTCACATGCTCAGGGTCTAACTGATCACCATGTGTGGGGTTGGGAAGGAACTTTCAGGCCAGATTGGTAGACCTTTAGGGGTTTTTTGCCTTCCTCTGCAGCGTGTGGTGTGAGTCACTTGCTGCTATCATCTAGGTATATCTAACATAATCAATTTGCTGCCATTCCAGGGGCATTGGTGCACCTCAGTCCTTCCTATTCTCTGCCTGTGGCACGTAATAGTTTAGTCTCCTGTGAGCTGTAATATTCTGGTCTCATTTTTTTCCTGTGGAAAGAAGGAAGCCCCTGCCATTTCCATGAGACAGCAGAACACCTTCCCAGGGGAGGATTGCAAGGACACTGAATTTAAACTCACAAATTTTCCAAGTCCCTGCACAAGTAGAGCACAGCCTGTCATCTTATTTAGGCAACATCAAATCTTCTTCAACCTGTAAGTTTCTCCCAGCTGCGTATTCAGAATGTATAAATTGAAAAGTCAACGTGTGCAAGCAGTAAACTAAACAGGACTAAATCAACCTTGAACAAGAAATGCACACTGACTTTTGCAGAATATACTGTGCGTCTTAGAGCCCAGGGACATTAGAATATTGTCAGTAGCACAAAGAAGATATTTCTTTTCTTGACTTTCACACAGTAGGAAATAAATGGACTTCGACATCTCATTTCAACCTAAAACAGAACAAAGACAACAAAGGTGCTCCATATGTCGGTGCAGGTTATTCATGCAACAACTATTTAGTCTACTTAGGACAACAATGCCCCTGCCTAAGAACCCAACGTCTACTTCATATAATGACAGACTTTTCCTCCCCACAATGCTGCCATTTCCAGAGACTGATTTATTCCTACTTGGATTAAACAGATAGTAAGGATAACATGCTACAGTGCATGAAGTCAGACAATTAAAGCAAAGTGGATCATAGCTGATATGAGACAAAGCTTGGTGGCTACAAAAAGAGGTCCTATGGAAGATTATTCAGATTCTTGGTAATTGTGCAATACTTTCATTTTTATAAACCTTACGAAAGGCCTGATCTGACAAGGTGCTGAGATCCTGCTGCAAAATGATAGGTACCTTCAACTCCCCTGGAGGCAGGTGTCTGATAAACTTGGTGATGAGATCCATGGAAGTTGAAGGTGCTCATTACCTCCGAGGATTGGCTCCATAATGAACTCTAGAGTGTGTTTATTCTGCACAGTGCAGCTTTAGTTCTTAATGTTAAAGTATTTGGATAATGAAGCACTGGTTTTTGCAATTTGCCTTTCTGATTCTCACTGTTTTCTGAGTCTATCCTTAGTGAGCCATGCATGTTTTTAGCATGTTGACCAAAACTAGGTTCGTACCTTGGATACCGATCAGACTTTTCTCTCTTGTTTGGAAATGACATTCCAACAATTTTTTTAAAAATCAGAAAACCAACTAATCAAAATAAATATATAAACAGGCATGTAAAACTGTGGTCCATAGGGGTAATTATTATTGATCATTGCCCTTATAGTAAGTAGCTGTATGGTACTGGTTAGGGATTATGTGATACCACTGCCCTCAACTGGCTGGAAAGTTAGACAAAAGAAGAAATGTGACCCTCTAATGACAGCCCGCAACACTCCCGGAGATGGGGGCATGGATGAGAGCTAACTGCCTGAAGCCCACTCCTTATAAGACTGAAGCGATGGTGGTACTGTTAGTTAGAAGAAGCAACCAGAAGATGTGGCACAGTTATACCTGCCCTTTTACTGAAGGGGTGTTTCCTTCAATTTCTACCACGGCCTACCATCTAGACCAGGGGTTCTCAACCTTTTTCTTTCTGAGGCCCCTCAACATGCTATAAAAACTCCATGGCCCTACATATGCATGGTTTTCTGCATATAAAAGCCAGGGCCGGAGTTAGGGGGTAGGAAGCAGGGCAATTGCCTGGGGCCCCATGTGACAGCGGCTCCCGCAAAGCTAAGTTGCTCAAGCTTTGGCTTCAGCCCCTGGTGGCAGGGCTCAGGGCCCCAGGCTTCATCCCCACGTAGTGGGGCTTTGGCTTTCTGCCCTGGGCCCAAGCGAGTCTAACACTGGCCCTGCTTGAAGGACTCCCTGAAACCTGCTTGCGGCCTCCCAGGGGACCCCGGGCCCCTCTTTGAGAACCACTGATCTAGACCATGCTGATAGAAGATCATGCAGCTGTGGTGTCCAGAAACACTTTTATCCATCTGCATCTGGCTTGCAGATTGTGTCCCATTCTGTCAGATGTGGTTCTTGCTATCTTGCCACTACAAGACTGGGCTACTGCACTACGCTCTACATTGCAACTTCTCTAGTTCCAGGCCACTCCTTGCAGCAGCACTGTCATGGTCCATTGGAGCCAAGGAAATTTAGCACTAAATGAACAATATAAAAAGATGAGCATCTTAGTAGCTCTTTTCAGTCATTCTGCAGCTAATGCTGTTTAACAACAATTTTAGGTAGCACTGTTGGTAAGAATAACCAAAGTAAACTGAGTTTTATGAGCCAAGCAAGATGTTTATGATTGTGAAGCAATACTTAATTGGAATGCCCCTTGCTGTCTACAACTAGCACTTATTTCCATTCATAAAATCACTGGTTGGCTGATATGCAGGGCTTTATGGGCCTGATTCAGAGCCTGAGGAAGTCAATGGGAGCCTATGACTGTGTATTCTACATTGTTCAAAATAAAAATTTAAAAACTGAGAGTGAAATATTTTTCCTCACTCAAGATATTCCAAATGTTATCAGAGGTAAAGACATTACAAACAAATAGAACAATCACCTTGATAGAGTAACTTTTTAGTAAAGGGGAGCACAGTACAGTTACTTTTCTGCAAATCTGACTATTCATTTAGCTTATATGTGGAAACAGGAAAACCTATGCTTAACGTCACAAAAATGCTAACTGCTCATCAGGGATACATTAGATCAATGTTAAAACACAGCTGGAGGAGACTGGAGAAAAGATTGCACATGCTCTGCAAACACTTTGTGGAATATTTCACTGGCACCTTTTTGGCGCGTATATGAGCATTTACTGATATTTCTGAAGACATGCTGAGACAATGTTATTGTCCCAAAACAATCAATTGAGTGGAAGAACCATCTCATAAAAATCAACAACAAATACTAATGAAAGAGTTTAATTTATTCCCAAATCAGTGCTAAAGCAGAAGTGAGTTTTATAGTATCCTTTGATAAGAAACCGCAAGAGTAAATTTTATGTTGCTTCTACAATCAATTCCCTTCATTACTACTCTACCAAATGGCAAGATTCCAACAGCAGATGTGAGATGTGTTGGTGTGCCAGCATATCTCAAGAAATCTATCAGTGCTCTACCTTCCTCTCTATTGTCTTCTCCTGGGCCTGACTCAGTTTTCATTATTTTACATGAATTCTTCCATAACGTTACACCAGAGCTTGCAGTCTGTTGTGCAAAACTGATGAACACTCTTGCAGTTTGCTCATGAAGTGATTTATTGATTATCATAGCAGTTCTCCTCTTCTTGAGAACTTACTTCTTGAGACAGAGATCCCTTCTTTGGCCACGTCCCCTCCCATCCTCTCAATCCCAATTTCACACCTTCTCTGAGGTAACAAATTTTGACTGCTTGAAAAAAAATACTACTGGAACAATATTAAGGAGACAAAGAGGAAGATAACATTATTTAAGAGATGGGTGTAGCTACTGGGTTACATCTCTCCACCACCTTCACTTCACTTTTTATTTCTTCTCCCTGGGTGCAGGGCTTTACATTTACCAGCACACCAATGTACACTGCACTGCAGCCTTTTCTGCTTTTCTCTTTCCAGATCATTTTGTAGCTTCCTGTGTATTTGTGTCATCCTCCAATGTGATTAGGGTTGAATATAAACCAAAGAAATGTCCAACAAAGACAGACATAAAGCAGCTATGCAAAGTCTAATCGAGGGTTTCTTGTTTGCAAGTTTAGTCATCACATTGCCTCCTGGAACACTTAAATAAATCTTAGACTGGGCAAGAAGCTTCAGTGCTTGAATACTGATATATTCTTCACTATTGTGACAGCCGCAGTCCCATGAATCTCCTGGAAGTTTTCCAATGCACCACCAGTGGACTGCACTGGTCTCAAACCACAGTTTGAGAATCATTGCATTAAAACTTATCATTCAAGGCCCTATTAGACCCAGAAGTTTGTGTATCTTAGCTTGGTAGAAAGCCAACCTAGTAAGTAGCATAAAAGGCCTACCAGGACACCCAAGTAAAACCAGATGCTGTGCATTGGAAAGACGAAGAATGAACTGGGAGATGAGGGTGGGGGAGGAAGAGAGAGTGTGTGGGTTGGGAAAGGAGAGAGGGCTTTAGAGATGGGAAGGGGAAATTGGCAAGGGGATTGGGATGGGAGAAGTGGAAAAAAGGGAGACAGAGACCAAAGGAAAGGAAGATAAGTCTGAAATAGTCAAAAAGACAGAGAGGAGAGAAAAAATGTATCTGACACATTGAGCCAAATTCCTCCCTGGTGTAATGCTACTGACTTACATCAGAGACGAATTTGGCTCTTGGCTCCCTGTCAGACCTAGACAAGAATCATGGTCCTCAGAAAAGCCAATTCATACATTAGAAAGTGACAGGAGCATGAAATACCTGACCTAAGATATTAAAAACAACTAGTGGTGACACCCTAACTCTGGAAGTGCATCCTCTGTTTTTCATCATTAGTGGGACATCAGACGTCAACAAATTTCTGATATGATCTGATAAGTACATCCTCTAACATTCCACAAAAGAACTAAATACCATATTCCTACATGGTGACTATGGCCAGTATTTTTGTTTGCAAATGAAAACAACTAAGGTATTCTAAAAGGCCAACAACGTATGCAAATTTAAATGAACAGAAATATCTTTGACAGCTTTCCCTTTGATAGGTAACTTGTCTGCACCAACTCAGTACCCTCACCTTTGCCTTTACAATAGCTGTAACCAGATAAATCATTTAACTCTGCCACCAAGACTGTTACCTTTCGCTGATTCCATTACTTTGTATCTTGTTATTCAATGACTTGACTCAGTCACTAGAGTTCACTTCATCAGACTTCAATAATCTTCTGCGGAACAACAATTTACTTATATCCGCTCCTGATTTTTTCCCCTGTCAGTCCAAATTTTCTTTGCCCGCATTGCAATATTTCTCTTCACACTAGAAAAAAGTGGTGCCTTTCCAGAGTGACTTCTCTAGAACAAAATTACTGTAAGGTATTAACCTACTGTACAGTACCAATTTGTAATTTTATTTACAATGCTCTGGAATTCGTTCACCTATATATCAATATAACCCTTTTTTCTTTTTGTCTTCTGTTGGAGCTCTGCCTGTGCATGATATCATAATTGGGCCTCAGATTGATAAAATTTCAGCAAAAATAGAGTCAAAACACAGTAGGCTCATTAAACTGAACATTTGCCATCCACAAATTTTGATTTTTTTCAGTAAACATTTCCATTGATCGTTTAATGGACAGAAACAGGAAAATAATTTAGCCAACATTTTCACAAATATTTCTTTCCCACTTTTTGACCAGCTCTACTTATCGCTTCCACATAGCTAAAGTTGAAGGCTGCAAGCTTGTTCAGGATTGAGGCTGTCACCCAAAGACTGTGAAACAAACAGAGGTTTCTACTAAGTATCAGAGGCAGATCCAACCAATAACTAGTATGGCACATGATGTATTTCTTACCAAATCCCCTTTCTGCAGCAGTTTCCTGATGCCAGCTATTTAAGGAAGAGTTCTGCTTGCCGTACTATGGTTTAGCCTTCACAAGTTTATATTGCTTTGTAACAATACAAATATTATAAAATTGCTCCCCAGATCTATTATGCATACTCTGTTCAACTCGTTTTCCATTAGGGAGCATTTAAAAAACTACAGTATTGCAAGATTTTTCCATAATGTATTTACAATAGTTGTTACTTGCAAAAGGATATTATACCATAGGAGAGAAATTCACCCATGGCAAGAGGACCCGTGCAAAGTCTTTTACACCATTTATGAGCTGAGGAGGGGGGCTAAACAAAGGTTCAGATTGTGTAGCAGCCACACAGGTGCCTGTGTATCCCCTAAGTCACATGGAAATGGTCTCTGCAGAAGACCACCATAGGGGTGGGCCAAACGTCTGTGACTATGAAGATCCATCGGCCCCAGCATCCTGTGGAACTGGAGCTCAATCATGCAAGGTAGTGAGCACTCTGGCCCAGATCCAGCAAAGAACTTGCTTAACTTTAAGCATATGTATCAGTGGGGCTACTCACATGTTTAAAGTTGAGCATTTGCTTAAGTGTTTTGCTGTATGGAGGCAAGAATGCTCAACTCCTTGCAGGATCAAGTGCATGTTGCAGAGAATCTGAGACCATTTTCCAACTCATGCATATCCCCACACACTGCCCTGAGTTGGGGGTAGCTTTGGCCTTCCTTTTTGTCCATACTCCACCTGCATAGAAGCAGAGTACTCAGGCTTTATGTCAGAAAAGTGAACGTCACACTAAGTCACTGGATCCCAACCTCTTCAAAACCAGCAACCCCATCTCTTCTAACCAGAATTTAGCTGAGAACCTCCTCCCATTTAGCAATATCTCTTCCTTACACATGCTCATGTCACTGGTCAAAATATGTCAAGTATTGTAAGTCCAGAAAGACCTCAATATGGCACTGGAATACAACAGATCTCTACCACATTGTATTTACTTTATTTTTTGTATTCCCTGTACTTAGAGTGAAAAATAATTCAAATACCACAGCAAATTTAGTTGACCAGTTCTGGCAGGTGCCATGCTATCTCCTTTGATGGGAGTATGAATATAAGCTTCCTCCAACCATCTCATTTGGGGCAGGAATAGTTGGGAATATAGCCCCCCTCCCCCCCCATGGAATGGGCAGGGAGCACTTAGCCCAGGGGTAGGCAACCTATGGCACGCGTGCCGAAGGCGGCACGTGAGCTGATTTTCAGTGGCACTGACACTGCCTAGGTCCTGGCCACCAGTCTGGGGGGCTCTGCATTTTAATTTAATTTTAAATGAAGCTTCTTAAACATTTAAAAAACCTTATTTACTTTACATACAACAATAGTTTAGTTATATATTATAGACTTATAGAATGAGATCTTCTAAAAACGTTAAAATGTATTACTGGCACGCGAAACCTTAGGTTAGAGTGAATAAATGAAGACTCAGCACACCACTTCTGAAAGGTTGCTGACCCCTGACTTAGCCCATAGATCTCAAGCAGTGCTTCCTGCACATAGCCACTTTGCTGACAACACCATACCATTAGCTGCTTGTCCCAAACCCATTTCAGGCCCTGTGTAGCTTGTTTCAGCGTGTATATGTGTGGGTTAAGGAACAAACCACATAAAATATTAACCACAAGAAGTATATGAAACAAGCAAGAATCAGAAGTGATACTAAATGGTGACGTTTTTGATCTTCTGGAGATGGCTAAATCAACTCGATACAAATACAGATGTCCTCAAAAACATCTTCCAGATTAGATTACCTTTGTTCTTCCAGGGAGTTGCTTTACCTCTTAGAACGCATCAACCTCTTCCCCTGGAACTTCCATTTACTTCTCTTTTCATTATGTTGCCCACAGTGTTAACTAAGGGTATGTCTACACTACGAGAGTAGTTCGATTTTAGTTAAATCGAATATGTGCAATCGATATTAGAAAGTCGAACGTGTGTGTCTACACTAAGGACAGTAATTCGACTTTGTCAGTCCACACTACCAGGGAAAGCGTCGACATTGGAAGCAGTGCACTGTGGGCAGCTATCCCACAGTTCCCGCAGTCCCCGCTGCCCATTGGAATTCTAGGTCGAGCCCCCAATGCCTTCTGGGTAAAAAAATGTGGCGAGGGTGCTTTTGGGTAACTGTCGTCATCCGTCAGTCACTACCGCCCTCCCTCCCTCCCTGAAAGCGCCGGCGGGAAATCAGTTCACGCACTTTTTGATCAGTGACAGCGCGGACGCCACAGCACTGCGATCATGGATCCCGCTGCGACCATCGCTGCAGTTGTGGCCGTTCTCAACGCCTCGCACCTTATCATACACCTTTCCCAGAGGCAGATGCAGAGAAATCAGGCGAGGAGGCTACGGCACCGCCCTGAGGGCCTGAAGTCGGAGAGTAGCACAGAGCTGTCAGAAACCACGAGCCCCAGCGCCCAGGACATCACTGTGGCAATGGGGCATGTGGATTTTGTTGAACGGCGATTCTGGGCCCGGGAAACAAGCACGGACTGGTGGGACCGCATAGTGCTTCAGGTCTGGGATGAATCCCAGTGGCTGCGAAACTTTCGCATGCGGAAGGGGACTTTCCTCGAACTTTGTGAGTTGCTGTCCCCTGCCCTGAAGCGCAAGGACACCCGCATGCGAGCAGCCCTGACTGTCCAGAAGCGAGTGGCCATAGCCCTCTGGAAGCTTGCAACGCCGGACAGCTACCGGTCAGTCGCGAACCACTTTGGCGTGGGCAAATCTACCGTGGGGGTTGTTGTCCTGCAAGTAGCCAAGGCAATCGTCAAGGTACTGCTGTCAAAGGTAGTGACCCTGGGAAACGCGCAGGCCATCATAGATGGCTTCGCTGCGATGGGATTCCCAAACTGCGGTGGGGCTATAGATGGGACTCACATCCCTATCCTGGGACCGGGCCACCAGGCCAGCCAGTACATCAATAGAAAGGGCTACTTTTCAATGGTGCTGCAAGCACTGGTGGACCATCGGGGACGGTTTACAAACATCTACGTCGGATGGCCGGGCAAGGTTCATGACGCTCGCGTGTTCAGGAACTCTGGTCTGTTTAGACGGCTGCAGGAAGGTATTTACTTCCCGGACCACAAAATAACTGTTGGGGATGTGGAGATGCCTACAGTGATCCTCGGGGACCCAGCCTACCCGCTAATGCCCTGGCTCATGAAGCCCTATACTGGCGCCCTGGACACTGCACAAGAACTCTTCAACTACCGGCTGAGCAAGTGCAGAATGGTGGTGGAGTGTGCTTTTGGCCGTCTCAAGGGGAGATGGAGAAGCTTACTCACTCGCTGTGATCTCAGCGAAACCAATATCCCCATCGTTATTGCAGCTTGCTGTGTGCTCCACAATCTCTGTGAGAGCAAGGGGGAGACCTTTATGGCGGGGTGGGAGGTTGAGGCAAATAGCCTGGCTGCTGATTACGCCCAGCCAGACAGCCGGGCGATTAGAAGAGCTCAGCGGGACGCGCTGTGCATCCGGGAGGCTTTGAAAGCCAGTTTCAAGGCTGAGCAGGGTACCCAGTGACTTTTAAGTTTGTGGACACAGAAGCTGAACTTGCCCCCGTTTCTTTACCCAGTTGCCGTCGACTATCCTCTCCAGTTACATACCCCCTTCACCCCCTTCCCAAAAAATAAAATCTGTTCTGTTTTGTTAATGGACACCGTTGTCTTTATTACTGTTTACGCGGGAATGTTTTAAACCTGGGACGCAGACTGTGGCGGGGGGCGGGTTTAGTGTTGTGATGCAAATGATGCTTCTAAACTCCAGGAATGACAGGCTCCGCGGTGGTGGACTGGTTGTTTCAACGGAGCCTGCCAGCCCTCCTGGCCGGGACTGCGTGTATGTGTCGGCTATGTGACTGTCTTGCAGGGGGAGGAGGGTTACAGATCCCCTGCTGCGCGGCTCTGTGATCCAGGGTAAGGACCGCTGCATAAGATCTGTAACTGCCCTCCCCCGCCACCAAGTCACAGAGCAACACCACCCCCACCACCACACAGAACATGAAAACCACCTCCCAGACTGACCAGGATAACTAGTCACTGCACTGTATATGTGCCCTGCTGCTGCACCTGCCCCCTGCTAAAGGTGACTGTCCTGTCCAATTACCAAGCCCCTTCCCCCCCCTTCAGACAGACTCTCCTCCAAAAGAAGAGGATGGAAACAGTAATGAACAGAAACGTATTTTTTATTAACAACCGCACATGGAACAGGGGGGTGAAACTTGGACGGGGTCTTGTGTGAGGCGGGTAGGAAAGGACTTTTCAGATTTTGGGGAATGAGAGCCTTCTAGTGGTAGAGCAGTCCGCAGGGGTGGAGTGAAATTTTTCACGGCCCCTTCCGCCCCTCCGTGTTTGGACTTTGGGTGAGGGGGGTATGGGACTTGGTGGCGGGGCAGGGCAGTTAGAGAGAGACTGCAGCGGGGCTCTCTCCTCCTGCCTCCGGTCCTGCAGAACATCCACAAGGCGGCGGAGCGTGTCCGTTTGCTCCCTCATTAGTCCAAGCAGCGTTTGAGTAGCCTGCCTGTCCTCCTGTCGCCACCTCTCCTCCCGTTCAATGTTTGCCCGGTGCATTTGGGACAAGTTCTCCCTCCACTGTGTCTGCTGGGCTGCCTGTGCTCGGGAGCATCCCATTAGTTCAGCAAACATGTCTTCCCGTGTCCTCTTCTTCCTCCTCCTAATGTGCGATAGCCTCTGGGCAGATGTGGCTGTGGGAATTGGAAAAAGGGAGTGAATTCCTGAGACAGATCAATGTATCTGTGAACAGAGAACATAGTCTTTCAACAAGACCATGCAGAGCACCTATCACACGCGCACTGAGGACAAGGTCGAATTTTCGGCCCTCGCCTACAGTGCCTGCGGTCTTGCTGTGGCGAGCTGAGGAGCAGGGCAGGACACCGGACTTTGTCTAGATGGCAAACATGGTAAGCCGTAGACTTGTGGCTGCTTAAAACTTTAAGAGTGGCACTGGCCTCCTTTCACATAGAAAGCAATGCGAGTCTCTGCTGGCAGCAATCCTGCAAGCATGAACTCTGGCCCTGTCCCACCCCCTCGCGGCTGTAAACCGCGTGGCTGTAAACCGGCGGTTGCAGTTCTGTAAAGGGACGGGCAAGCAGTCCCAATACTAACTTTCCCCTACCTAATTCACAGCAGGGAGTCATGCCAGACATCACCCTCCTGAAGGTCTCGGAGAGCCAGAAGGAGCGGATGCTTCGGGACAGCCTGCAGAAACCGGGGCCATTTGCTGCAATGCTCTGCAAGGCCATGATCCCCGAGTACCTGCTGGCGTTGTGGCAGGGAAACGTCTCATACCACGGGGGGCCTAATAAGCTCTCCCTGCCCAGGAACCTGCTCATGAGGCTTGAAAAACACCTGCAGGAGGCCTATGAGGAGTTCTCCCCGGAGGATGTCGCCTCTATCCCCGGATACATTGACCAGTTTTTGGCTTAGGTGCCCTTGGAGGGACAAAAGAGTGCAGCGTTTTGGGCTGTATAATCATGAAGCGGACATTGTGAAATTTTTTGAAAATAGTTCGGACTATATATTGAAGCGCCCAAAGACAGACTAATCATGATACACTTTGCACAGATTCCCGTTTTGTTGGACTTTCCAGTTTACATGTTTTGAAGCACTTTACCCACTGTTAATATTTTAAATCTTCCTGTTTTGTTGTAAATAAATGTTTACATGTTTTAAAGCACTTTAGCTATTGTTAATATTTTAAATATGCCAGTTATGTTATAAATAAATGTTTAGATATTTAAAACACTTACTGCTTGATCCTTCCCCTGAATCTGTGTCTGGGATAACGGCTGGGGAGGGTTGGTAGGGGATCTCTGTGAGGGTGATGAAGAGCTCCTGGCTGTCGGGCAAATCAGCGTTGTAAGCGCTGTCTACTGCCTCGTCCTCCTCATCTCCTTCCTCCTCTTCCCCGTCCGCTGAGGAACCGGCCGCGGACAATATCCCATCCTCAGAGTCCACGGTCAGGGGTGGGGTAGTGGTGGTGGCCGCACCTAGGATGGAATGCAGTGCCTCGTAGAAACGGGATGTGTGGGGCTGGGATCCGGAGTGTCCGTTTGCCTCTTTGGTCTTCTGGTAGCCTTGTCTCAGCTCCTTGATTTTCACGCGGCACTGCGTTGCATCCCGGCTGTATCCTCTCTCTGCCATGGCTTTAGAGATCTTCTCATAGGTCTTTGCATTCCGTCTTTTGGAGCGCAGCTCGGAAAGCACGGACTCATCTCCCCACACAGCGATGAGATCCAAGACTTCCCGATCCGTCCATGCTGGGGCCCTCTTTCTATTAGATTGCACGGCCATCTCTGCTGGAGAGCTCTGCATCGTTGCCACTGCTGCTGAGCTCGCCACGGTGTCAAAACAGAAACTGCGATTCAAACTGCCCAGACAGGAAAAGGAATTCAAATTTTCCCGGGGTGTGGCTGGTCAGAGCATCCGAGCTCGGACTGCTGTCCAGAGCGTCAACAGAGTGGTGCACTGTGGGATAGCTCCCGGAGCTATTAGCGTCGATTTCCATCCACACCTAGCCTAATTCGACATGGCCATGTCGAATTTAGCGCTACTCCTCTCGTTGGGGAGGATTACAGAAATCGATTTAAAGAGAGCTCTATGTCGAACTAAATGGCTTCCTGGTGTGGACGGGTGCAGGGTTAATTCGATATAACGGCGCTAAATTCAACATAAAAGCCTAGTGTAGACCAGGCCTAAGATATAGGCCTTTATGTCTGTCTCATCTCCACCCCCTCCCTAACAATATTTCCTGTACAAAAAGGTTTTTAATAGAAAAAAATAGTCTTTTCTCAAAAAATATTTCTGTGGGAAATTTGATGTTATTGGAATTTTGTTTTTTCATAAAAACATTCATTACATTTTTATCAAACTTTTCCTTAAATTTGAATGCAAACATTACTAACCAAAACTTGTTTCTCAAAAAATAGGTGTTCAATAAATAAAACAACCATTTCGATAACCTTTTAATGAAAATTTCACACACAAAAATTATCACAAAAGTTGCAAAATATTTTTGAAAAAAACTGATTTGTTTCAAACCCTTTGAAATGGAAAATTTTTTGACATTTCAATTTTTTGCAAAATTAGTTTTTTAAATTCTGAACCAGCTCTAGTAATTTCTTGCTGTGAGCCTTATGTGATGTCATCTCTACAAATAAACCTGACAAGCATTACAGAGACTGTAGAAATTGAATGATCCTTGTTTGCTTTAGTTTTCAGAAAAGAACTTTGAAATACTAGCTACACTTTCAATCTGCTCACTGTCGACAAACATTACTTAGTTTCCAGGACATCCTTAAATATAAATCACAGGGGGAAAAAACCCTTGGAAGCTGCTAAAACTGGGACATTTGGAAAAGAGAAACAAGACTAGAATTGAAACAGTCATGAGAGCGGTGAAGACTGTTTCCAATTAGAAAGGGATAGTTGTGAATATCAACATTTAACAATCTAATTAAAATGGACCTTGTAGAGCATTTTGTGCAAAAAAGAACACAGTCAAGTTCTGTGGAGTTCACAACAAAGGTATGGCTTTAAAAAAAATGTTTCTAACGTTTTCCATTCCAGCCCAGTGAGAAAGCTAAGTAAAACAGCCATCATGCGGAGGCCTTGAGGGCCTCTTTACCTATTCACCCATGCCTTGAAAGACTTTTAGCGTCCCCAAAGGACCCGGCTCATTCAAAAAGGAAGACTCTTCCTACCTCTAAACTCAATGAACCTTATCCTTCTTTTAACCCCTCACACTTGAAAAATACCTCATGTCTCTCAACAACAAAACTAGGTTTGTTTAATATCTAGGATTTGCAGCTTTTTTTTTAACCGAGTTATTGGTAATCAGAATATACACATAATAGTCTGATTCTTTCCTCACTTACACCAGTGTGAATTGGGTAACTGTTATTACACTGCAGAGAAACCCAATGGATCTGGAAAGATTAAGCTTTTCAGTATATCATTAATTAATCCATAGATTGAATAGGTTAATGGGACTAAATTCTGTATTACTGTAAACTGCAGTAATTTAGCAAATTCTGCATTCTGTATTGACAGCTGTATATTCAGTTATAAACATAATGCCTATAATACCAATGTTTGGCTTTAATAAGAGAAGCTCCAGCTTTAAATCTCTTCTCTAAATATGGGCTACTTTCAAGTAACCACATTTACTGCTGGAATAGGCAGGGACAACCTCACTAAAATAAAGAGAGTTGAGCCTTTTGTAGCAGTGCTAAATTTGGACCAAGAGACAACAAAAACCACATAACACAGTAGATTTTTTTTCAGGTAAATTGCATTAGTACTCATTTGGAAAGCAGCAGATTCACAACCCCCGAGAGTGAGGTGCTGTTTGCGCCCACAAAATGCAGACCGACAGAGTAAACTTCCCTACACCACCACTCTGGTTGAGTGTATGACTGGAAGGATCAGTTTGGAGGTGGGAAAGTAGTCCAGTCCTCTTGCCTATTTGTTGGCCTCTCTACTGAAGCTGCCAGTAGAAGGTTGTTTTTGCAACGTTGACACTTTAGGAACTTGATTGAGAACGCATTAGATTCTGAACAGGTTAACCTTAAGTTGCTACCACTTAGAACAGACTTGTATCAGAGTGGAAGTTTCCATGCCCACTCATGTCCCCGTAGTCATTCAGTCCGCTGGATGAGATATCATTGATGGCAACAGACACCAAGATCTTTAACAGACAAAATTTAGTTTTCAGGATGCGAAACACAGCCATACACACTTTTCAGATTTAATGATGTGGGAAGTTTCCTACAGATCTCTTGAGTTTATGACCAACATAAAATCTGTGATCTTCCAAGCAGCACTCTTTCTCTAAATTGTCATTGTGAAGTTATAGTACAACTCAGGCGAGAGAGATAATTGCCACACTGCATGCAAACACACTTATTTCTTTCATATGAAATCTTTTAGCATTGAAAGAAAATCACTTTTCTGAACTCTAGTTCACCTACCAAATAGAACTGAATTAATCTCTGAATAAATGTTCCAAGGAAGTGGTTCTCAGCCTTTTCCATATCAAGGCCCTGTTTCATAATGTCTTCTCCCACCCCATCCCCATCTCCATCTAGCCGGACCACTTTCCCATTTAGCAATATGGAACAGCAGGGTCAACATGATCCCCTGACTTCTGTTCACAACCTCTCTGAAAGTTGGTAACTCCAGGATGAGAACCCACATTTTAAGGCAATCACAAACAAACAATTGATAGAAACTACAGAGAGGCCATGAGCTAAAAGGCTAAACTTCTTCTCTTCAACGAGTTCTTTTTTCAAAATTCCTTGAACCATCACAGGCAAAATATTATTCTTACCTATTTCTATCTCTGGATTCATGTGACCAAGAATTCAAAAATAAATCTGATGTTATAACAGTGGTGTCTTCCCTTATTTTTCTGTACAAAGGGGTACATTTTCAGAGACTCCTTCCTATGCTTGCACAAAATTTGAATGTGCATTTGAGTGAGTGAACTAGGCAATTGCAGAACTAACTATCCAATTTGTACATGCCAATGCCTGACTTCGCATGTTGGTGCACATGTACATTATGCACAAACAGGAAAGTTTGTCCCCAAATGTCTATTAATAAACCAAATGTTGTTGATACCAAATAGCCAAAAGTGAACATTTCACTTTATTCAGTATCACTTTCTTAGTGTGAAAAAGGGCTTACTCTTGTTCCTATTAAAGGCAATAGGAATTCTTTCATTCACTTCAGTGGGGAAAGGATTGGGCCCAAGGACTTCAGAAATAACCTCCACAAACACACACTTCTGAGCTTTGTGGATCTCTTTGTGTTTGCCCAAAGAGAGCACTGTGTGATCCTTGAACATGATTTCTATTCAGACATAACAGCATTATAATAGTAATTCATTCAGATCCCTATTCTCCAAAGTGTAGAATGGCCTCCCCTAGCACTGAATTCACTGTACAGGGAGGGCTAGCAACCTCTCACAGAATACAGCCCTTAATGAGGGTTTATGTTTTATGTTCCATTCATAACCACAGAGTTAATTATAGTCTGGGTTTAAACATTATCATTAGTTATAGCACGTAAGATGTGTGAAAGAGAATTAGGCATAGATAATGTTAACTTGTTTCTCTTTTAATTGGTTAAATGAGAGAGCAAAAGGCAAAGAAATGACATGGCACAGTATGTGGGGTTTGCATGATAATTCAATATATACCTTATGTTTTTGTACAGGTCAGAACATTCACAAACAAAATTCTTGTGGCTTGTGGCTTATTAGTCAGAGCAAAGGATTGGGTGCAAGGTGCTTCTTGAGAGACAGCCTCAGCTGAACTTCAGAATCATTGTGTGATTTTGGGCAAGCAAGTCAATTGCTTTGTGCCTCAGTCAGCTTAACTGGGCAATTGACAGCATGTGTAAAAACAAACAGCTCCCTGAAAACCAGTTCCTGCATTTGAGCAAGTGGCTAGAGCACTGGAATGGGACTCTGGAGACCTGGCTTTGATTCTTGGTTCTCAGCCACAGACATCCTGGGTGACCTTAGACAAATCATTTAGTCCACCTTGTGCCTCAGTTTCTCCTGTGCAAATGGGACTAATATTTCCCTACCTCACTGGGGAGTTTTGAGAATCAAATCCAGTAATAATTGTAGGCGCTCGGAGTGGCAATGAGAGTAAGAGTTATATAAGTATCTAGCTAAAAAGAATTGAACTCTTGAGTAAAGACACTGCAATAACTAAAGCAGCCCTGCAAATATAAAGTGTTTGTTCCAAAGCTTTTCATATTTAACTCTGTCCATATTAAAAATAATATAGAAACATGTTATTCAAAACCAAAAGCATTTTGGGCTACAAATATATATATATATATATATGGATTATGGACCATAAAGGAAAGATGTTAATGTTTCTGTTGGGTGGCGTATTTCTCCTCATTTGCACACTCCTTCAAAAAGCACTGCACTTATTCAGATTAGTGATACTACTTCCTTTTGTTATAACACATCATCAATAACATGGTTCGTCTGTTTTTCTTTCTTATTCTATTTTACTCTGTTGCAGTATATATAATTCTCTCCTAAACATCTCTCTCCACTCCACCACCAACCCCAAATGCATATGTGTAGGGTGAAGTCCTGACCTCACTGAAGTAAAGCTTTTCATTACTTAAATTATTTTGCAAATATATTATTATGTTAATAATTTGTGTTGTGGTAGTGCCCTGATGGGAGCCCCATTGTGTTATTCTATAACAACCCTCTGACACTCTATTTGTTCCTCTGTCACTGTAACTATGTTGCATGTCTCTTACTAATGCATGTTTAGATTCTGTTGCTAATAAAAATGAAAGCCTGAGACAAAAGTTTTTACTTTTTGGAGGACGATAAGCACACACATCATATAAGAAAATATGGATTGCTAGATGGATCAGAGGCGCGCGTAATAGGATATGGAAACTTTCAAAGTTGCCAATTTGTATCCCAGTTTGGCAGTCACCAAACTTCTGGCTGAGATCCTCAAAGCAGTCTAGGGGATTTAGACACACATCTTAAAAGTTAAGCATGTGCTTCAGTACTTGGCTGGATCAGGGCCATAGTGAGTTGCAAATTTCAGTAAGAATCCATCTGATGAAATACGGAGATAAACCCCAGAAAAAGGTTTGGGGAAGATCATGCTCTATTGAACAGATTCTATTACCTTTCAGTGTTTAGTTGGAGCCAAATAAATCAGAACATCATGATAATAAAGACCCAAATCTGCTATAGAGAAAAAGTTGATGCTACATCTGCATAACCAGATTCACTGAAAAGCTTCTTTTAAAAAAAAGGTAGAAAGTTATAAAAAGAAAACTTCCTTTCAGAAATCTCAGAAGTGAACAGAAAATCATGCTTTCGATAATAACGGAACAAACCAACTTAGGCTGAATGAGTTCAGTTCAGTCCCATTCAGTTCTCTCTGAAGTTGATAAGCTTTCTGGCCTCACAGAAACACAGGAAGATTGAATAAACACAGCCTGTTGCAGAACACCAGTAAGCACCAACCCAGCTTGACACAAACCCTCTCGTGTTGGAATTATGCCTGGGCTTTTCCCCAGTAACACTAAAAGGTGCCCTCACGCTTATGACAGGACATCAATGTTAAATGAAAGCGCCCTAAGGGTTCAAGAAGTGGTCCCACCCCAGTACCGTACCTCTAATGATGAAAGACCCAGCTAAATGAAAAGGACCCTCCCTAGTTGTGGCAGCATAATTCCAGCCTTGCTGGCAATTACAGTAGAAACCAAACCTCCTTTCAGTTTCAAACCTCAGCCTTTGAAAAACAACATTAAAGACTCACGTTGAGGATTATTTTTCGTCACAGAAAACTAAATTGAAGTGTCTGTCTCAAGTGGCAAAAGTTCCATTCACAGTTTTCTGCTGTGTGTAACGACTGCAAGGAGACAGACTGAACTGTCGTCATCTCAAACTAATTTATAAAGGAAAGAGGTGACACGTGGTGGGTGGCCTGCAAAAGCTTTCTTCAGACTTCATTCAATTCATAAATAAAAGCCTATGCACACATAAAAGTAGTATTAAAGTGGATCCCATAATTCCCCATCAGCATCTGCCTGGTGTGACTCCAAATGAAAACATTACACAAGCTCTTGACAACATTTTCCATCCAGATATTTGTACAGTTTCTAATAACTTTTAAAAACCCTTGTCCTAATTTCACTCCCACTGAAGTCAATGAAAGTTTTGCAATTGGTTTCAATAGGAGCAGGGGAAGGTACTGTGGTATTAGGATTTTTAAACCAATTAATCTAATCTGTAATGGATATATTTAAGGGAGATAATGTATCTAGTGTAATATTGTCCAAAAGGGACTAGGGACTATAAAAAACATAAAAAAGAGACAGTATCGGCCTCAAAGAACTTAAATGGTAAAATATTTGAGTTAGACCTTGTCTACACAAGGAAATTGACCAGATAGTTATTGAGGAATAAACTTTGTGAGGGAAGTAATTATTCCAGAATATATTTTGGAAGAGAGTATCCATGAAGGAATAACTATTGCAGACTAGCTTATTCCATAATAGCTATGCTGGTCAATATCCCTGTGTAGACCAGGCCTACACTATTTAGGACCCAATCCAGGATCTACTGAAGTCAATGAAAAGGCTCCCATTGACTGCAGTGGGCTTTGGATCAGGCCCTGATATGGCATGCATTATCAGAACAGGTAATATTACATAGGGACAAATCCTGAAGGTGCCATTCAGATAAAACTCCCATTACTGAAGTCAATGGGATACCTGCCCACTGAGTCCTGTGTCCCATGCTAACTGACAGTGTTGGAGAACACTCTCCAGTATTTGAAATGATAACATAAGGATCTGACTACTAAGCTGCAACTTTTTAAAGGTCAGTTCCAGACAAATAATCATCACAGACATTCAGAAAATCATTCTACCATGATATAATAGTTGGATACTAAAGGTCATCTTGAAGCCTTCGGTCCTAGCTGTGCTCCCACTTTACCGTAAAATAGGGCATACTAAAAGAGCAATCAAAATGGAATGGGTAGATGGCAATTCTGGGAGAATTCTACTTTACCATCTGAGCTAGGCAATGCTAATTTATAGCTCTTCCAGTTCTTCAGTGTCAACATGTAATATGGTACCCAATATTCTGCACAGTACTCCAGGTGTGGTCTCACTAGCACTTTATAGCTCTATATGAAATGCTTTTAGATTATCTCTGGATGGAAACAGACTTCAAAAGTACTAAACTTTCCTGGGTCTATACACACATAACTCCCATTGACATTAATAGGACATTAATAGACCACACAAACATGGAAAATATGCTCCTTTTTATGAAGATATGAACTGTACTGTTGGATTGTGCTGTTGTACTCATCTCTTGGAGAGTGTTAACATCCTAACATCAAAATTAGGTTTTCTAACATGAGTGCTCCAGCTTCCCCCTTCAACCCCAAGTCCTGCAAGTATCTTTCACAGTCTCTTCCCCAACGCCCCCCATATCAGTTTGCCTCCCCTAGCCCCAACGCCAGCATCTGTCCTACAACAAGTCCTGCCTTGATATATTCTACACACCTCAATCTTTTTATCCCAGCCTCCAATTCCTGCACTCCCAGTTCCCCCACTCAGGTACCTGCCCTGTGCCCTCCCTAAGCTGTGTCTCCCCCCACCTCCGGTTATGTCTCCCCCACAAACAGCCCTTGCCTAAGTGCCCTGCTGGTGCCTGTCCCTCACACCCAGCTCCCCTCCCCAAGATCTCCCCAGAACCTGGCTACTACACACCCCTCTCTGTGACTTTTCCTGCCCACACAAGCCTGCCTCCAACTCACCTTTCCAATCCCTTAAATTTCCCTCTTGTAACTGTCCCATTCAGTTCCCTTCCCCTCTTCTCTTAGTACCTTGTATCCGCCTCAACCCGCCCCCCAATCCTCCTTGTCACTCCTCCTCAAAGTCCACCCCAGGACCTCGCTTCTCTCCCCGGTACCCCTTCCTCTACCTAGCAGGGCCCCCATCACACTTGTTCCCCTCGCGTTCCCTCCCCAAAGTCCCTTCGCGACCTGGAGTCAGTCCCCCCAGATTCCCAAGTCCCCCTATCACCTGCCCCATCCCCAAGCACCCCACCCTGAGTTCTCCACAGTACCACTCCTCAAGAAGGCCCCCTTGGACCTGCCCCCCCATGTCTCCTGAACACAGAGCAGTTTTCCAGTTCCAGAAAACACAGGGGGGAAACACTGGCACTGTTCTCTGGCCCCTATTCTGCGGCTGCCTCCCTCCCCTCTCCAGGCAGCTGGAAACTGCTGTGTGTGTGTGTGTGGCAACAAAGATACTGTTGTCCCCTCTCCCCTTGCTAAAAGTTGGGGCCACGGGGTCTTTCCCCACTCCCCCCACGATCGCACCCGCTGCCAGCCCTGAACAAGAGGCGGCGGGGGGGCAGAACTGTGCGCCGCGAAGCGGTGCGCATTAACTCGAGTCAATGCGGTAGAGAGGATTCCTCCCAAGCCCTTTGCAAGGAAGTCTCCGGCAATTAGTTGAGCCAGTCGACAGCCCGCAGCCAGCCAGTCTGGGCTGCTCCCGATGCGCCGCGCGGAACTCCAAGCGCGGTGGCACCCCTTCCCCATGATCTCTGCCGTCCCTTTTCTGGGGGGAGGGCGGCTGGTGAGCGTGTGAACCCCCCTCCCCCCTCCCAGCCCCCCATTTCGGGTGGCTTTGGCTGAGCCCGGAGAATGGGGTTCGAGCTGGATCGCTTCAGCGGCGAGGTGGATCCCGACTTCAAGTGCAACCTGTGCCACAAAGTTCTGGAGGACCCGCTGAGCACCCCGTGCGGCCATGTGTTCTGCGCGGGCTGCGTGCTGCCCTGGGTGGTGCAGCAGGGCAGCTGCCCCGCGCGGTGCCAGCGCCTCTCCACCAAGGAGCTCAACCACGTCCTGCCGCTCAAGAGCCTCATCCTCAAGCTGGACATCAGGTGCGAGCACCGCGCCCGGGGCTGCGGGCAGGTGGTGAAGCTGCCGCAGCTGGGCGCCCACGCCGAGCGGTGCGGCTACTCGCCGGCCCGCTGCCGCCACCCGGGCTGCGGCCAGGTGCTGAACCGCCGCGACGTGGAGGCTCACATGCGGGAGAGCTGCGAGGCCCGGCCGGTGGGCATCTGCCAGCAGGGCTGCGGCTTGGTGCTGACCCACCGGGAGCAACGCGCCGGCGGCCACGGCTGCTTGGCCGCCCTGCAGGGCCACAACCGCTGCCTGCAGGCGAAGGTCGGCGGGCTGGAGAAGGAGCTGAAGAAGGAGGCGCTGCGGGCCGGCAAGCGGGAGAAGTCGCTGCTGGCCCAGCTCTCGGCCGTGCAGCTGGAGCTGCAGATGACAGCGCTGCGCTACCAGAAGAAGTTCACCGAGTACAGCGCCCGCCTGGACTCGCTCAGCCGCAGCCTGGCCGCGCCGCCCTGCAAGGTAAAGGGGCGGCGGTGGGGGGGCGGCCGCCCTGGCTGGCTGCCCGCACGGCTCGGCCCAGGAGTCAGCGCCCTCAGGTGCTCCTCTCTCTCTGCCCCCTTCCCTCTTTCCGCCTTTCCTTCCAACCCTCTTTCCTTCAGTCACCCCAGCGCCTACTTTCACCCCCACGCGGGGCTGATTTGGACTGGAGTCCCCCCACCTGGGCAGCTTGTTTTATCCTTCACCCTGGGGTTGAGCCACAGCTTTGGGGCAGATACACTAGTGGGGAAAAGTCCCTTTGGAAAAAAGCATCCAAGTGCCAGACTTTGGGGCTCCTGGAAGGGGGGGCGGGCGTGTGAGTGTGGCACCCTGTTGAAGGCAGTTTTCTTCTCTTTCCCCATGAGGAAGGTCTGGTAAGTAATCAGGATTTCTTTTTTCTTTGAGACATATTTCCTCCCCCCCCTTCCTCACCCACAGCCTTGCCTGTCAGCTGCAGCTTCAGCCAGCTGGCAGGTCTGGGTGAAGGGCAAATATTTACAGCTTAGCTGCTCGCCACCAACTGAAGAAACAGGACCGGCCTTCGAAAAGAAAGAGGGAGTTATCAAAATCCAGGGGGAAATATATATATATAGTTCCTGTGTTTATCTCTGTGATTTTTAAAAAATGCTTCAAGCTCTTGTCATGGATTATGTTAAAGTGACACTTATTTCTGGGCTGTTCCCCACACCACATAGTTTGCAGGCCGTTTCTTTTTAAGCCCATTTATTGTTTCCTACCATCTCTGTGTTTTTCTTATGGTAGGGTTTTGTAAGATAATGCTCTTCACTGAAAACTGGGGAATGACGGAGTTACGTGTGCTCAGAACTCATGGTGCTATTTGATGTGTTTTGGGGAACTGATGTGTAGGGTGCTAGAGAGAGTCAGAAATGTTATGCTTGTCATTAAGAAGTAATTGCTTTGATAAGTGAGCGTAACAAAAAAAAAAGTCATTTGAAATATGATGATGAGCTCTGGTCTTTAACTGCCACAGTCTGTTTCTATGTATGTATTTCTAATGGGACAGCCCAGTAGTATCTGAAGATACTACAGGGATGGTCGTCTATCCAGGTCACAATCCCTTTTCTCACTTCCCTTCCCAAAGAACCCTGTAAACACCACAAATGGGATTTTCAGGACTCACAATATCGAATCACCAGAAGTCAACTTACTGGGCGTAACACTAAACAGAATCATTTGCAAAAGACTTTTGGTGACCCAGCGCTTTCCAGATCCAGCATTCCATAACCTTAAATCATTCAGAATGGGTTTTCTGTAATATGGCTTTCCACAGTATGATGTCACTAGGATTAGCCCTTACACAACACAGACACACCTCAAATAAACTGCACAATCGGTAGCCGCTAGCAATGAGCTTTCCATGATGTGAAACCAAATAGTGTGGACTTTCTACTGTATGTCCAAGTATGGGCCATCTACTCTGAGCTTTCTTTTTTCTGAACCATCTATAATAGGGATTTCAAAAGTTGGATTTACCTAATTTAAATTTATCTTGACTTTGAACTACCTACTGCTTATAAAATCAAGATGACCAGAAGCCGATTCTTCAGGAAGCAGAGTTATACAGCACAGGGTTTCAGTGACCCCAAACTATTAATCAGAACAAGTCTTCCACATGAGGGGAGCACCAAGAAACCAATTAACTTCACGATGAAAGCACTGAGAACACATCTTGGGCTTTTCACAACTTACCACATCCACAGATGCAGCAGCAAACGTATCAAGCTCTGTTCAGAGAGCTGCACTGACATCTTTGATGCTGCTGATGTTCAAACAGCAATGTAAACAAAACAAAACTTCTTCTACCCCATTAGAAATTAATGGGAAGAAAAAAAGATCAGTGTTTGTCAGATAAAAACAACATCATCTCAATAGGGGATATGCTTTTTTAAGTCTGTAGATGGTATCGGAAGACAATGCAGGCTAATAACGAAATGAAACTAATAAAAGAAATCACAGACCCTACACTCAGTGGATCCAAGTCAGATCAAAACTGCCTCTTTTTAAAAGCATTCTTTGGATTTACTCAACCATAACCCCTAACTCATAGATCTCTTCTCCCCCCCCCCCCCCATTTCTTTCATTCTGCACCCGGCCCTGCTCCCTCCACTCATCTGGTCCCCCCTCTTGCTCTGTAGTTGATGTGAAATCCTTCTCTACAGCTCCCACCATCTGGAAATGCCTATTTGTATCTCTCTACCTCATCAGCTTCATCTTAAATCTGATCCAAAACCCACACCTTTGCTCCCTTATCTGAACTTCTCTCACTCTGCTAATAACTTTGCTGCTGCATTATTTAGTTCTGTAAAGTGCTGTGGGATGCAATTTTATGAAAGGTACTTGTAACGGGGCCTTTTGGGGTGTCACCTGATGTGCTGGGGTGCCACTGAGTCAGCCTATTCTGCCAGCCTGGGTCCCCTTTACCTGGCCTTGCTGGGGTAGGCTCACAAGCCTCTTCCAGTCAAGCACACAGGCAGGGTCACACCCAGCTGCACAGAGAGACAGAGATCCGCTCTGGAAAGATTCAGCCCCAACACTCTGGTGCCCACTCCCTTTAAGGGGTACAAACCCAAAGGTTTTATGAAATTCGCCCCCTCCCTCAATGTGGAGGGAGATATGCACAACTTCTTGGCCCCCCCCCCAGTTAAACATTACATAAACTAGATTATGTTATAAACAAGAAATAAGTTTATTAACTACCAAAGGTGGATTTTAAATGAATATAAGAGATAACAGACAGAACAAAGCAGATTACTAAGCAAATGAAACCAAACACGCAAGCTAAGCTCAATATACTTAAGAAACAGGTTACAAAATTTAATTTCTTACCCCTAAATGTTATTTTAGGCAGGTTGCAAAGTTCCTGTGGTTCAGAGTTCCAGTTATATTTCTTTTCAGACCAGACCGCTGTCTCAGTCTGGACTCCCCCCGGCCTTCCCTTCAGGTGGCTTTAGCAGTCTTTCTTCTTGGGCAGACAGTCCATGGAGAGGAGGAGTCCAGTTTGCCTTCTTCCCTACCCTTAAATAGGCTTTACATAAGGCGGGAATCCGTTTTTTCCCAAACTCGACCCCCCTTCCCTTCCAGTGGAAAGTTACAAGAAGTCCCAGGTAATGTTTAGTATCAGGTGACAAGACCTGATAGTTTCACAGCGTCCATGAGTCAGTGGCAGTATGGAGTGTCCGCAGGAAGACCAAGCCTTTTCACAGTCCATTGTTTTCGCTGATGGGTCATCAGCCCTGTCTGGCTTCTCCATTGTTGTACCTGAAGTGTTAGTAGTGGGCGTCACCCAAAGTAGCATAGTTGAAATACAGATACATAGTCAATATTCCTAATTTCAGATACAGAAATGATACCGGCATACAAATTGGATTATCATATTCAGTAAATTATAACCTTTCCAATGATCTCTTACGAGACCCATCTTGCATAAAGTACATCTGTTGTCATATTCATATCATAAGCATATTTTCATAAAGAATATGGAGTGAAACGTCACAGTACTGTTACAAATCGATAATAATGTCCACAGTGTGTAATTTCCAGCAATACTTTTATCAAATCTCCGGATGCAACTGACTAACATGACTGGGTTCATTTTCAGCCCTGCTACAAAAAGGCTGTTGTGCAGTTTTCTGAAGCAGTGCGTAATGTGCAGAAAGCCAAAAGGTGTTGTGTCACCACAAACTTGTGGTCTAGCGGTCAGTCAATTACATGTCTTTCATGGCATTTTGGGCAACTTTCCAATGTTAATAGTTTCAGTCTGCCCAGTGTCAAAACATGTACAATCAGGAAACATGCATCTTTGTGCACTAGAGATTTTTGAAAAAGACCATGTTGACAAGGTGATCACCTACTGCAAGAGATGTTGCACCAATTTGGGATGTGGCTTGCTTCCAGATTATTTAGTCCTGGATTATTTATTCAGATAATGATGCCAGCATAATATGTGCAGCACAGGATGGAGGCTATAAACACCTCGTAAGGCACATATATTTGACTCAGACACTTTCTGGTCCCAGAACACCTGGTCTAGGAGTAGTAAAATATAGAGTAATTGACTTCTCCATTTGATTCCAGGTTCAGAAATAGCTGTACCCAGTCAAAATGTGCATTGTCATTACCAATATTATTATTATTATTTATACCTCAAATATTTGCTATAAGATGTAGTTGCTTGGTCAAGGTTGAAGCCCTCATTGTTCAAATAGAATGGTCATTAATGAACTGTGTTAATGTATTTGTGCACATTATATTTGTTCCATCTATTTACTTTACAATGGCCTGAGTTTTCTGTGCAGGCTAGTTTAAAAATAAACGTTCTGGCTTTCCAGACTGAATTATTGCTCATTGGTAGTGATGTGGAACCACTCTAGATAGAAGAGAGGCCTCCTCACCATTCTCTTCAAAGTATGAATCAATGGGGAAATTAAATGGTGGTTTGACGATGTCCACAAGGCCTTCTATACCAGTTGACCATCATGATGGGATTGCACTAAGGGATCCAAAACAGGCCAACTGTGTGCTGTGGAAGGGGTTTGAATAGAATGTCATATGGTGGGGGAGGGGAAAGTGCGCTGGGAACAGAGCCACTGAAGCTGCAATTATGTAGATCTAGTGGCTCAAAAAACCTGCATAGGAGGAAATATGGTTGTGGACCGTCCATCCGCTGAGGAAAGGGGAATTCCATTTCCCTTCCTACATATAATCCCAGTAGAGATCTACAAATCCCAATTAATCAGGTGTTTTAATCTATTTTATTCAGGTTCTTATACCATCTGTGATAAATGAAGGGGGTGGGGGAGAAGCTCCCTTTTATAGACACCCAGTCAGCCAGTTAGCTATAAAGTCCCTCTTGGTGGCTGTTCTCTGCTTGCTTTACCTGTAAAGGGTTAAAAAGTCCCCCAAGTAAAGGAAAGGGTGTGGACCCCTGATCAAAAGAGCCAATGGGAAGGCTAGAACTTTTTTAAATGGGGAAAAAATCTTCCCGTTTGTCTCTGTTGTGGTTCTCCAGGAAAGAGGGGAACAGGGAGCAGTTATGCTTTAAGAAGCTTTAAGCCAGGTATACTCATAGATCATACCTAGGACTACTTATTTGGAACCCCCAAATGTGTAAGTAGATCACTAATGTTCAGAAAGACGCAATTAGGTTTATTTCTGTTTATTTCTTATGGCTAGTGGACTCCTCTGTGCTAATCCCAGATGCTTCTGTTTGCTTGTAACCTTTAAGCTGAACCCCCAAGAAAGCTATTTGGGGTGCTTAATTTTTGGAATTGCTCTTTTAAAATCTAGCAGAAGCCTAAGTTCCAGATACATTTTCTTTCTTTTTGTTTTTAATAAAATTTACCTTTTTTAAGAACAGGATTGGAGTTTTGGTGTCCTAAGAGGTTTGTGCATATATTAGCTGGTGGCAACAGCTAATTTCCTTTGTTTTCCTTCTCAGCTCTTCCCTGGAGGGGGGGTGAAAGGGCTTGAGGGTGCCCCACAGGAAGGAATTCCCAAGTGCTCCTTCCTGGGTTCAAAAGGGTTTTTTTGCATTTGGGTGGTGGCAGCGTTTACCAAGCCAAGGTCAGAGAGCAGCTGTATCCCTGGGAGTTTAATACAAGCCTGGAGTGGCCAGCATTAATTTTTAGAATCCTTGTGGGCCCCCACCTTCTGCACTCGAAGTGCCAGAGTGGGGAATCAGCCTTGACACCATCTGATCTACATAGTGTTTGAGCACCTTCCAGATGTGCATTAAGTTACATGACTTGCATGTGTTCTCCCTCCCCCCTCTCCTTTTTCATCCTTGAGGAGAAAGTATGAGGATGGTTTTTTAAAATATGTATTTATTTATTTATTTATTTCATGTCTGCTGTGCTGTGTGTTTTTATTATTGAAAACAAGGTCTAAGACGTGTGCCTTGCATTTGGAGAGGCAGGCATTGAGGTTTGAGGTGGCGAGAGGTGAGGGCTTTTGTGTGTGTGTTTGAAGGGGAGGTGGTGGTGTGTTTCACCCAAAATGAATATTTCGTTTGATAAAGAAAGTCAGTCTGAATACATCAAAGTCTAAATACATCTAAAAGAAAAACCTCAGGCTATTTAAACTGTGTTTGATCCTCACTGAAACATACCATTATTCAAACCTATTGATAAAGTTGGTCACATTCTGCCCTTGCATGTAGGCACATGGTTTATGCTGAAGTCATTGGGAAGAAAGGAGCAAGGATGAATTAACAAGGTATTTTTGGAGCTGGGTCCTAGGCCACAGAAGCCCCTCCGAACCGGAGGCTGTGCTGCAGTCTGACCTCCTTTCAGAGCCCTGTGAAAAAGCCACACACTAACAGAAACACTGAGGATTACATTTTTAAAATGTACAAGTAGCCAATATCCAGAAAGGTGAGAATAGAGATCTCTTGTTTTAACTCCTATGCACTTTTATTTTACTGGATTCAAACCTGCATTGATGCTGCAGTGAGAGGGAGTCCGTGGGTAGGTAAAATGGATATGTGACAGATCCTCAGCATAGATCCAGTCAAATCAATGAAGTTGTCAGTTTGCACTAGTTGAGGACCTGGTCCATAATACTGGGGTCTTTACGAAGGCAGTATCCTCCAGAATTTTAATTTAATAAAAGGCAACCAACCTGCTGAAAACTACAGTTGAACCTCAGAGTTACGAACACCAGAGTTACAAACTGACCAGTCAACCACACGCCGCCTTTGAAACCGGAAGTACGCAATCAGGCAGCAGCAGAGACACACACAAAAAAAAGCAAGTACAGTACTGTGTTAAATGTAAACTACTAAAAAATAAAGGGAAAGCAGCATTTTTCTTCTATATAGTAAAGTTTCAAAGCTGTATTAAATCAATGTTCAGTTGTAAACTTTTGAAAGAACCGTAACGTTTTGTTCAGAGTTGCAAACATTTCAGAGTTACGAACAACCTCCATTCCCGAGATGTTCGTAACTCTGAGGTTCTACTGTAAAAGCAGATTGTTTTTCTTAGAATATGTTCCTGACTATACAATTCGGCATAGTTCGGTTAGCCTGTATTCCTCTTATCAGGAGGCATAGGCGCCAACTTTCCCCGACACCAGTGGGTGCTCGCGTGCCCCTGGCCCCACCCCAACTTTACCCTTTCCCTGCCCCCATTCCAACCCCTTCCCCAAAGTCCCTGCCCCAACTCTGCCCCCTCCCTATCCCATTGGACCCCTTCCCCAAATCTCCCCCACCTGGCCCCACTTCTTCCACGAGCGCGTTCCCTCTCCCTCCCAGCCACGCAAAACAGCTGTTTTGTGGCGCATGCGCTGGGAGATGGGGGAAAAAATCGGGCACGCGGCGCGCTCAGGGGAGGAGGTAGTGGAGGCGGAGGTGAGCTGGGCGGGGAGCTGCCGGTGGGTGCTGAGCACCCACCAATTTTTCCCTGTGGGAAGCCCTGGAGCACCCACGGAGTTGGCGCCTATGTCAGGAGGAGTAGAGTTTCTCTGGTTGGTAAGGAATGTCTTCTTAGCTACAGCATCACTAGAGAAATGAGGAAGCTTCTAGTATATAGAATAAAATGTAGGAGATAGTTTATTAGCTCCAAAATATTCAGGTGGGAGATACAGTAATTTCCAGAATTATGTTTAAGAGCTTTACTCAGGGCTTGTCTACAGCACGCAGCTTTTAGCGACAAGGCTGGGTTGACACAGCCTTGTCGCTAAACGTCAGCGTATGTAAACGCTTTGTCGGTACTTTGTTGGCACTTTAGCGAGCGGCTTTAGCTTTGTCAGCAGGAGAGCGCTCCTGCCAACAAAGCCGCATTCACACTGCCGCTTGCATCGGCAAAACTTTTGTCTTTCGTGGGGGGGGGGGCGGAGAGGGGGGCTTTTTAAGTACCCGTGAAAGACAAAAGTTTTGTTGACAACTTCGCAGTGTAGACAAGCCCTCAGGTGTGGGAATACAGCATGCCAGGAACCATCAGGTTTGCTGCAGAAGCTGATGATATAGGCAGGGCTGGGATGCTGGCCATTACATCTCCAGTCATTTCACTGTATAAAGATTGGTTCACTGGAACATAAGACATTGCAGGGAAGAAGAGAAAGTCACCAAGCCCTACAAGAATCATTCTCTTTGTGGCTTCATTAATGTACATTAAAACATTTTTAAAGCCCCCCCCCCAAGCACTGAGATATGAATCTTCAAAAGTAACAAAATATAAAAGCAACACATTGCAAGATCCCTTGTGCCTTGATATTTTAGCACATATGGTGAAATAATCACTTTGCATTGCCATATGCAATTCTTTACTGTAATACTACTCTGCTGCAGTAAGAATGGTGGACAAAATGTGCAAAGCCATTAAAGCTGGTCCAGAGTTCAACAACTCCTTACATCCAAAGTTATACACACAAGAAGACAGAAATATTTGGAACAATATTTTAAGAATGAAACCAGAGAATGTGCCATGGCAGGCGTGCTTTTGGGCAGCTGGAGGAAAACACCAACGGGGTACGCTGCAAGAGTCCCTCTGTCAAACACGACTGAGAAAGGGAAAAATTATGGGACACAGCAAGGAGGACATGCAAAGAGCAGCCTTGAGTGACAACAGGGATGGCAGACCTTGTAAGTGACATCCGATGGGGCAGGAAGGATTGAGATTCGAGTTGGTTGGAGTTATTTAAAAATTACCAAGGATATTTTTCATGAAGAAGTTTGAAAAAAAAATTTTTTTTTTTAAACCATTTTTAGCTTGCTCCAAAATCCTCCTGCATGCTTAGCTCAAACTGTAGAAATGGGGGGATTGGGGGGAAAACAACGGGGAACATCTTTCTCCTTGGTATTAAAAGTATAATGTCCACCCCAAAATCAGGAGTTGCAATGGAAGTACTTAACTCAGTTTTAATTGCAGCAACCATTCTGAGAGCAGTATGGTCATTGTTTCTTGATTGACTTAGTCAATTTCCCTCCATAGAGTAGTATAAAAGAAAGGAGGGGGAAACTGCTTTTGTGACAATGGCATATCTGTCTTTCAGATGTTGAACTTACCAGACCTTAAAAGTGGTCTCACAGGACTGGAAAGTTTTCTCCTTGAAATATTATCTGATGTCTGGGTTTGAAGATTTCTAGGAAAACACCTAGTATTTCATTCCTCCCTGCAAGCCTGATTCTGATTAATGCTGAATATGTGCAAATCCACTTGAAATCAATGGGAGCTGTGAATGCTCAATACCTTCTGGGATCAGGTCTCAATCTACTTATGTGATCTTCAGGAAAGAAAATGACCACATACAACTGAGGAATATTATAGGCCAAATTCTCGCTGGTGTATGTTGATGCAGCTCCACTAAAGGGGTGCTATTGGGCAGCTGGGGGGAAAAGGGGTACGCTGTAAGAGTCCCTCTGTCACACTACTGAGTTAGTGGTGCTCTGTCAATTTACAGCAGCAGAAAATTTGGCCCCATCGCTTTTTTTCCTGCAAGAGTGATTCAGTGATATTGGATTGCTTTGACATTTATAACATTTGATTGACCACTTCAAATTGATATGTGAAAAGAAAAATGCACAAACTAAAAACATCTGCATCGAGTTGCTAAGTAACTGTTGTAATTTATGTCATTAATTGGTTAGGAAAACCAGACTTGTAATATAGCTTCTCAAATTCTTGTGTGTTCATAACTTTTTCACCTTTTAGTTAAAACAAAGCAAGAAATCTGCAGGTAGCAACGTTCGAGTTCTGATAAGACCTTATCTATATTTAGACACGCACCATATCACTCTGAATATCTGCACAGTCTCATCTCTGAACCCTTAAGATATACAAGTGGGGGTTCCTCCCCCCCAGCCGTAAGGTGCTATTATTAACTGCTGCTTGACTGAGACCGAAATTAGTGGATTTTGAAGATTCAAATTCGTCATTAACAGTATAGGCATTTAATTTTGCCTTCCATGTACTTTAATTTGACACAACTAAGAGCTATCACAATGCTTCAACTTATCCGTGGAAAGGATGTTATCATATAAGCCAATGACGTTCCTATGTTTGGGAGCAACCTTGGGACACAGGACAGAACAACAGATCATGTTTATATGGAGTATCTCCTTCACCTCTTCTCTATTGCACATTATACATAAAATATATCTATTATTCCTACCGGTCTAATCGGAGACATGCTACTTCAGGGTTTTCTATTTTGGGAGTTGGGGGAATTCTCAGTGAAGGAGGTTTTCTATTATTATCACTGTCAAGCCTTTATAGATAGGATCCGAATTAATTAGAATCTCAGTGGAATTGGTCTCTGTAATACTCACTTTGAACAACAGTTAGGAGTCTGGTGCTTTTTCTCAGTTCTGCCTGCTAAATTCACAGAAGAATTGCTGTTTCATAACACTTCATGTCTGCTGCTGCTTCGGATCACTCATAGTTTAGGACAACATAATGTAATCAGCAAGACAAAGAGTGGCAACATAAAAATGCCGTCCCAAGAATCAATCACAAAAGAATCAGAGACAGCAGACTATAGGTGACCCTGAAGCTTTTTAGATAGCTATAATTACTACATAGCATATGGACATTTTTTTTTTATTCCATTAGGCTATGGACCTGAGCCACGTGACACAGCAAAGGGTTCTCCTTGCTCTAGCTTGCAAAATAAATGATGTATACATCTTAAATTCTTCATTTTCAAAAGAGCTCAGCACTCAGCAATTCCTATTGAGAACAATGGGAGTGCTGGGTCTTGGGCACTCTTGAAAATCTGGCCATAAACAGCTTCCCCTGGAATTCATCAGCAAACTAAATATTTAGATGGAAGCATGACTCATCTTAGCATCTGCCTATATGCACACGTTTTGAATGCTTTTACCTGTTCTTCCTAGGGTGAAGAGACTAAAGCACTGACTCTTGTCCTTCATCGTGACTCTGGCTCTCTTGGATTTAATATTATTGGTGGCCGGCCATGTGTGGTATGTTAAAATGTGTTTGCCTTTTCTTGTTAGGGAGAGCATGCAGATCAATGTTTGGAGAAAGAAATGCTGCTGATTACATATTTGGCTCCGTAGGAGATGGTTTCATGCCTTATATTCAAACCGACATGGAGTGTCTGCTTTTCCCCCCATATCACTGTTTTTCATCCATGATCGCAGGTAGTTACACTTAAGTGATGTGGATGTGCTGTCACATCTGGATTGCGTAGACAATGCTGAAGCACATAAGGCCCATTCCTGCAGACCACGCTCCTGTCAATACATAGTCCCATGAGTTCAGTGCTGACAGAATTGGGTCCTTTAACAACTTGTTTCAAACTGCATTTGCTGTTGGGGCTTCAGAAATTTACCGTCCTTTCCATCAGACACTAAACAGCCCACTGTACTGTGGAAAGGATATAATTTAAACAACCCCACAGTCCGCTCAGTTCTGAACTCCTTGATTTCAGTGGAAGTTTTGCCTGTGCAAGTGTCCAGGACTGAACTTCTTACAGGAACACTTATTACTATTTTTTCCCCCTTGATGTTGACTAGCTGGATCCAACAACATGTGACCTGAATTAGGTCAGGTGGTGGATTTTAATTTGTCCTGTTAGTTCAGAAAGGAAACAGCTTAGCTTTGATAGAACAGCTTCTTTGCCTCTCAATAATGTGACAGAAATTTGGGCTTGTTCTTGGCAGTTTAACATTGAGGTTTCCCCTCAAACCCTCCCCCTCCCCCCATAATTAACACATTTTAACTACACTTCTTCATCATCACCACTCTATGCTGTTAGCACTTATGGGAACTGATTGTGCAAGCCCACGGGGACATAAAGAATAGCTTCAAATATCAGAGGGGTAGCCGTGTTAGTCTGAATCTGTAAAAAGCAACAGAGGGTCCTGTGGCACCTTTAAGACTAACAGAAGTATTGGGAGCATAAGCTTTCGTGGGTAAGAACCTCACTCTGCAAGTGCCTTGCATCTGAAGAAGTGAGGTTCTTACCCACGAAAGCTTATGCTCCCAATACTTCTGTTAGTCTTAAAGGTGCCACAGGACCCTCTGTTGCTTTTTAAAGAATAGCTTGTTAGTTTTATTTCATTTGCCATTGCTGTTTCTGCATTTGTTCTCTTGCATTATATACTTATTACACAAATGAATGATGGAGGGGATCAGCACCTCTCAGGAACTGGCTTTAGGTAACTATCCGTGTAAAGTGAGATAACAAATACAAGCCTGTTTGTGGTTGCATTTTTAAATGGACGTTGTAGGTACTCAGCACTTAAGGATCTAGCCCATAGTAACTACCGTAATTACTTTAGGTTGGCGCTGAGCGTTTTGGGGCTCAAGTGCAGCATCATTGACAAGATTCAGCCTTAGACAAATTAGAGCTGGTATAAGAACTGGTATAAGGTACAATGTTCTATTTTTCTTTTCATTCCTAAAGGACAATCAAGATGGCTCATCTAGTGAAGGAATTTTTATATCGAAAATAATTGACAGTGGGCCTGCTGCCAAAGAAGGAGGGCTGCACATTCACGACAGGATTATTGAGGTATGTGAACACGATGTCCGGTCTCTTTTAATAGGCCAAGTTCCATCTCATGTCTTCTGTAAGGCATAATGTGGGGTATGGGAGAGGTATAGCATGGTAAATATTGTCTGGTAAAGAGATGTCTGTTAAAATATGTTTGACCAGAGTCAATGCTGACCTTCCTGGCTTTACGTAGAGCTCTTATCTAAATATAGAAACCAGATTATGGATGGTATGTACATGTCCTGGCTTTTTGAGGAGTTAGCATCTATTTGGTATGCTGCAGTTATTTCTTTTTAAAGCTATTGGAGACTTGTAAGTTATTTAGTCAAAACCATATGTGAAATATCTGTTGTATAAACCGTAACTTTATTTAGCTTGGTTTCTAAGACATTTCATAGGGGTAGCAAAATGTTTTGAACAGATAGAGGACAAAAGTTCCTGTTCCAGAATTTTGGTACAGACGGTTATAAGCTTGCCTAAGTAATTTCTCTAATGTTATTCTGGACGCCTAATATTATTCAGACTGCAAGTCTGAATTTCTTCTTATTTTCCTAGTCTTGACCTCACTAAAATATCCTTCCTGTTAAAGAGTTGGTAGCTTGAAATGTTTTTCATAAGTTTCAGTGAGTGATTGTTTTGGAGAGGGGAGGAGGGTAACAGGGTTAGATTTCAGAAACAGAAAGCAATTTTTTGGGAGTCAGATTTGAGCATTTTACAGTTAAAAATGTGTCCTTACTGTCTTTTTATTTTCGTAAGAGGAGGAAAGTTTGAGAATCTATTGTTCAAAAAGATAAGTAAAGCTTTAGTTGCCAAGGATATCATGGAACAGTCAGTTTCTCTAAGTAATGGAATTCCATTGCTGTTATGTTTTGCAAATGAGCAATAAACAGCTGTTAAGGATTTTCTGTTGGCAAAGGACAATGTGTATTTGCTATTTTCTACACTGTTATGGTAAACTGCATTCACAATTTAGGGAGTATAAAATATTAATAGACTACGTATGGAGGAAACGAATAGAATCACAGTAGCACGGTCATTAAAAGATAAGAACTTAGTTGTGGAGTGGTTTAGAAGTGCTATCCCTGATTTAAGTTATGCTTATGATGTAATGTAACCACAAAGCGTCTGCAAAACTCTACGAAGGACTCCATGTAAATCTTCTCTGTATAGAATCTCTCCCGTAAAACAAAATATACCTGTAAAGCTTTAGTCAAGTTAGGATTTTTTAATAATGTGACATTTTTAATAACCCTATCTGTAGGTACGTCTGTCTTAAATACAGCAGAACCTCAGAGTTATGAACACCAGAGTTACAAAAAGTGACCGGTCAACCACACATCTCATTTGGAACCAGAAGTATGCAGTTAGGCGGGGTGGGGGGGAGAAGCAAAGACTGTACAGTACAGTACAGTACTATGTTAAACATAAACTACTAAAAAAAAAGGGAAAGTTAAAAAAAAAAAAAAGATTTGGCAAGGTAAGGAAACTGTTTCTCTGCTTGTTTCATTTAAATTAAGATGGTTAAAAGCAGCATTTTTCTTCTGCATAGTAAAGTTTCAAACCTGTATTTAGTCAGTGTTCAGTTGTAAACTTTTGAAAGAAAAATCATAACATTTTGTTCAGAGTTCCGAACAACCTCCACTCCCAAGGTGTTCGTAACTCTGAGGTTCTACTGTATACAGTTACACACAAACTATGTTAAAGGAGTGTTAAGGTTTCACAATCAAGTACTCAGGTGTCAAGAAATGCCAGCATTAATGTGGCTTATGCAACCTTAATTCAGCCTCTTTGTGCATATGAATTTTGATATATTATTTAATTACATGATCACATAGATTTTTTTTTTTCATAGAACCCTTGCCTCATTCATTGCACAGTGTTATCTCCTGGAGGGCAGGGGAAATGGCTACTGTGTACCTTTTGATAGAGTGGTTGTTACAGCATCTGCTTTTCCTTGCAAGAGACTAGTTCTGCTCCTCTTTGTCATTGCCTCTTCCCACCCACTTCTGATGGTATGTCTACACTGCACACACACAAAAATGCATTCCTAACTCAGGTTAGCTAATCTGGATTAAAATAAAAGTGGAGATACAGCAATTCAGTTCAACCCCAGGCTGCCCTATAGGCTTGGAACTTGAGCTGCTAACTAGCAACTCAAGTTCTTCAATGTCTTCACTGCTGTTTTAACTTGGGTTAGCTTAAACCTAGCTAAGAACACTTTTGTTTTGTTTACAGTATAGATATACTCTGAGGCCAGGCCTACACTAAAAAGTTAGGTCAACTCAGCTAGATTGCTCAGCAGTGTGAAAAATCCACGTCCTTTAGCACATAGTGAAGCCAACCTAACCCCTGGTGTAGGCCGCACTGGGTCACCAAAAGAATTCTTCCTTTGATCTATCTACCACCTCTCAGGGATGAGGATTAATCACAGAGCAGGGAGAACCCCTCCTGTTAGGGTACGTCCAGACTACCTGCCGTATTGGCAGGAAGCGATCGATTCACCGGGGATCGATTTATCACGTCTCGTTAAGACACGATATATTGATCCCCGAACGCGCTTCCCGTTGACTCCGGAACCCCACCGGAGCGAGCGGCGGTAGCGGAGTCGACGGGGGAGCCGCGGCCATCGATCCCGCGCCGTGAGGACGGGAGGTAAGTCGGAATAAGATATGTCGACTTCAGCTACGGTATTCCCGTAGCTGAAGTTGCATATCTTACATTGACACCAGTGTAGACCAGGCCTTAGTGTAGCGAGTGTCTATGCGGTAGTGATTTAAATGTAGACATAGCTTGAGTGTTTAGTGTCTGGCCGTGCTAGCATAGGCTAGAATAAGAGCTCAGATACCGTAGTGAAGGACCTGAAGAGAACAGAAAAGTAGAATAGACTTATGGGGTAAGATTCTGTGCTGTCTCTCTAAGGGTACGTCTTCACTTACATCCGGGTCCGGATGTAAGCAATCGGTTTTCTGAGTTCGATTTATCGCGTCTGGTTAAGACGCGATAAATCGATCCCGGATCGATCCCGGAAGTGCCCCGGATCGATCCCGGAAGTGCTCGCCGTCGACGCTGGTACTCCAGCTCGGCGAACGGAGTACACAGCATCGACGGGGGAGCCTTCCTGCCGTGTCTGGACCGCGGTAAGTTCGGACTAAGGTACTACGTTATTAACGTAGCTGAATTTGCGTACCTTAGTCCGAAGTGGGGGGGTTAGTGTAGACCAGGCCTAAGAGGTGCGGCACTGAACTCACAGCCCAGTGGGTGGATCTAAGCTACTTTTGTGCCCGCCTGATCCTGGGCTGCTCTCTGGTACCTGGTGTAAGTTAGACAGGTCTGGGGCCCTAAGTTACAGCAGCCTGTCTTGGGGCTGCAATGCTGCCTGGAATCCCCTGCCCTCAACACACCCCTCCCCCTCGAGCTCCACTTGCCTCCAGCCCTGCCCCGTCCCTACACTAAGGCTTGTGATGGGTTGATTGGGAAGCATCCTGAATATCTATTTGTCTCTAGCTTTCTGAGTTTTTTATGCTGTGCCTCGGGAGTGGCTAACAACCTCTTCTGAGACTACACGTTGTTGTTGTTGTTGTTGTTACTTATACGGCACTAATAACGTACCAGATGCACCCAAAGAGGTTCTGGTTTTGATCCCCAGAGGAAACATTCTGAGCACCGCATGTGCTACCCGAGCCCCGTGGCTCCAGGCACCTAGATAGCAATGCAATACAGAATTTAAATATGTGAAACCCGCTGAAAGTGGAGTCAGGGAGTCCCCTTTGTCCTTTCTCTATTCACTTGCTATCTGTCTCCCTCAGTAGCTCATTTCCAGTCTTCCCCCGACTTATTCCAGCTTTTAGGTGGAGTAAGTTACTTGTGTGGACAGTCTAGGGCCAAATTCTGATACTCTTATTTGCCTTGAGTAGTACTCTATTCCACAAATAGCATTGCTGACTTCAATAGGACTACTCCAGGAGTAAAGTACTACTCAAGGTGAGTAAGGATATCTGAATCTGGCCCTTGGTGTCTATGCTGTTTTGCAGGATCCATACAGGCAGTTTGTTGCTGCCCTTACTTGGCCACACAGGGAATAAGGCCCCCAGGGCTTCCCTGCTCAGATTGCGACTCCAGCTGGCGTGGGAAGAGCTACTTTCCTCATACTTGCTGCGATGAATAATTGGGCAGGGAAGGAGCCCTGGTCACCCCACACCCACAGTTGTGTGCTGTAACAGCTGCTTAGATGCATAAGGGGAATAAGCTGCTCCACAGAAAGGGATGAAGCAACTAATTTCCAACGAAGAGCAAGGGAAGAGCAGGAGACTCTCTCTGAGACTCTTTTTGGTCTGCTCCAGGGGCACTGAATCTATGTGTCACCCCTTCCATAGGGCGGACTGTAAAAGCACCACTCAGCCCTACGTGAGTAGTGTGGCATTGGGCTCACATGTCCATTTGTTCTATGGTTGTGTTCACATTTTTCAGTTATATCCCCAGAATAGAGGCAGCCTGGCAATTCGTGGTATTTACCACCTACCAAGATTTCATCAGGCACCCATCTGGGTACAGCGTATCAGCTGAATTACTAATTCATGTGCCCTTAAGTGTCTGCACACCTCTAGTCAAAATTGAGCACACAGTTTCCAAAGCATTGACATTGCTTTGTGTTCATACAGCAAAATGGTCCCTGTGCTTTATCATCTTTGCTTCCTGTGAGTGTTCAACCTAAACAAATGTTTGACGCGTCAAAGCTAAGAGACATGCATTCTGTGCAAACTATGGTTCGTGCGCCGTGATAGCCCTAATACAGAAGGGGAGAGGGGATACTTATTATCAAAGCATCTGAACCATGTTTATCACCTTCGTATTCACACAATTTAAACACCCTGAGATGGATATTTAAATCATGTTGCAATGCTGAAGTTGTTTAATTTTTAACAACTGTGTATAGCCAGAGAAAACATGGACCTAACAAAGAAATAGTCAGTGGCGTAGCCATAAGGTAATTGTTTGAAGTTATCTTCCATTCATGATGCTAAATATTTATTTTGTTTGTTTGAGGCTCAATTTCACCAGCTTTACTCACACAAAATAGTACCTTATCCTGCAATTATTCTTATAGTTTTCATAGTGCCTGCTTGTGGCGTAAGGTCCTACTCAAAGTAGAGTGGCAAAAATCTATCCCTTCTGCATCATTCTTGGCTGTGCATAGAATGCTGCGATAATGCAGAACATTTATTAAATAAACTTGGTCAATCTGCTAAAATAAAAGGGGGGATAAGAGAATAGATAAGGGAGAGCTAATGAAAACAGGATAACAAATTTGAATTGACCCAAATACAAAGCCCTTGCAGGCAGCTACAGACTAGCATTGGTGGTTATCTTTAGGGAGGTAGATTTGTAGAAGGATTCTGCAAACGGACAGGGCACAGCAGTAGGATCTAGATAGAACCTAAGGCTAGAGAGCAGACATATCTCATCTGATGACATTTGCTTAGGGAGAACACAGGGGAGAGATGGTAACCCAAGTATCTAGAGCAGGGTTCTCAAACTGGGGGTCGGGACCCCTCAGGGGGTCACAAGGTTATTACATGGGGGGTTGCGAGCTGTCAACCTCCACCCCAAACCCTGCTTTGCCTCCAGCATTTATAATGGTGTTAAATATATAAAAAAGTGTTTTTAATTTATAAGGGGGGGGGTTGCACTCAGAGGCTTGCTTTGTGAAAGGGGTCACCAGTAAAAAAAAGTTTGAGAGCCACTGTTCTAGAGCCTAGAATATTATATATTTGTTCATTTAAAATGGAGGGCTTTATATACATTGCTGCCATGACCTTGAACGGAATCCTTTAAAAAGAACTCTCATTTCAGTGCGATAAACTATCCAAAAGCATAAACTGGGAAGCACAGCAACTCCAGAATTAATTACAGTTCTGATCATAGCGAATTTACAGTTTATATCAAAAGTGAATTGTGCAGCATCCTTTTGGAACCTTTCCTTTCTGCATGTCTTCTGGCAAATGAATTCTGAAGAGCCTGTTAATAAAGGAGTGCCATTTTTCATTTTCAGAACTGTCAAAAAGCTTCAAATTGCTGTGCAGGGATTATGTGGTTTTTAAGATGTGCAGACAAATATAGTGGTCTTTATTTATAACTGATAGTAAATTATTGTTATGTTGATATTTGCTTTCAGATGCTGTTCCATGACAGTTTCATACCAAGATAAGCTTTTGAAAAACGTCTCAGATCATTTTAAGCTTGGTTTCCTTATGTAGGTTGGGTTTGGATTTCCTCTCTCACCAGTTTTAAAAAGTTAAATGCAAAACAAGTAAATCATTTTTTAAAAAAGTGAATAGCCCCTTCTCCTTATTTGTCAGTAACCTTAGAAAATTATTTCTTAACTGCTTATATATCACAGACATGAGCAATAGCCCAGTAATAGTAAGGAAACAGCATGCCATGAAGTATACATCCCTACTGCTAACCAAGGACCTATCCTCTAGATGAATGCTGCATGTTTCAGGAGTTTAACACTACACATAATAGACACGTAAGGAAAATACAGGTTCCATCCCCTTGCAAAATCCCATTCAGTGTTTTGTTTTACAGTATCTGTTCAAAAATAATAATTGGTAATTACATAGCACTTTACATCTTCAAATTGTATTGCAAACATTAACTAGTTAATAATTCTCACATTGTCCCTGTAGGATAAATATTATCCCCATTTTACAGATGGGAGAACTTGAGGTGGAGAGGGAAATGACTCCTGGAAGAAGTCAGTGTCATGGAGGATAGCTCCATCAGTGGCTATTTGCCAAGATGGTCAGGGATGCAACCCCATGCTCTAGGTGTCCCTAGCCTCTGATTGCCAGAAGCTGGGAGTGGACGACAGGGGATGTATCACTCGATGTTTGTCTGTTCTGTTCATTCCTTCTTAAGCACCTGGCATTGGCCTCTGTCGGAAGACAGGATACTGGGCTAGATGGACCCTGACCCAGTATGGCCGTTCTTACGTATGTTTTTGAAGTTTGAGTTCCTGGATCCCTGTCCTGTGTTCAATTTACCCATAACTGCTTCTATCTAGAAATCTGCTTCTAAAGTAAATTTGAATGGCTGGCCTAAACCTGCATCCAGGTCTTCCACAATTACTTGCAAAGTTAGGAAGTAACACTATAATGGCAGGACTGCTGTGCTTTCTGTTTGCTTGCACCATACATTTCTGTGGTTTATAAATACAAGGCAAACTGCAATTAGAGCAATTATACTTTAATCTACTTAATACAATAAACCACTAGCGCGCCATTAAACATGTTCTGTAGTAAGATCCAGAAGAGACTGGGTTACGTACGCATTCACAAACACATGCACATAAGAGGCCTGGTTCCTTCCCCGTTTAAGTCAATGGGAGTTTTGCCCTTATTTCAATAGAAGCAGTTTTGGATCCTGTGTAAGAAAGAGATGAAAGTAGGCACTGTAGGGACACCTAGACGTTCTCTATAATCAGATAGTAGGCTTTTGTTGTGGGAGCAAAATGGCAGCTAATTACATCTCTGAATAAGGGTCTGTGCACGTTCCATAGATGAGCATGTGATCTTTCCTCAACTAGGTAGAGGCCAAATTTACTTAAATTTTTTCAACACATCTGCTTTGAAGGATTATAGATTAAATATGACATTCTTTGCTGACTGTAGCTAGTAAGTCAGTTTATTTAGCTTCTGTGCTAGCGTAGGAAGTAGGAGACTTATTAAATTCCCTGCAAATAAATACTTCCCATCAGCATACTTTTAAACCTACTGGGGCCGATCCTTAGCTGGTGTCAATTGTCAGAACCCCACTGGCTTCGCTAGAGCTATGAGAACGTATCCCAGCTGAGGAGATGCCCCATGTAGCATGCTGTCTGTTGGAGCGCTTATTGTTTCAGCAGCCAGGGATGCGCCTTAGTGCAGAAATGATTTGATTGATTCGTACCCCAAAGGACACTCATTTACTATGAATTATGGACGGATTTTGTATGATGTCTTGAGTGGTTTTCATCACCAGTCTTCACATAAGCATATTCACACATTTTAGCGACTCGTCCTGTGTTTTTGTAGATCTGTTTGATCATTTGCTCTTTGGTGAGGCTAGTTGCAGAGTTTGCCCTGCAGGGGTCTGCTCCAATAGCAGTGCCATTTCTCATCTTACATAGAGTACGTCAGAGACAGAGTAAACTGAATTTGGCAGCTGTGTTAACTATATAGCCTGTGGAAGTGCTCCAAAGCCAAATTAACACAGCGGAAGCTGAATCAGAGAACCCCCGGATGGATCACTCACCAGAAGGAAAGGTCACAAGTGCATGATATTCAGTTCTTTATTAATAAAATGTGTATGCTGAGGAACATCTACGGTTGGGAGGCAGGGGCTCTTTTAATTTTATAATGAGCTCAGAGGGGTTTCACCTGGTTGTCTAGTCTAGGGTGTGATTTGCTAGTCCAGATATTTGGATTAGTTGCAGGTTTCCTTGCTAACGTGTGAGATAAGATAGCAGTTTGGGGGCTGACAGTTTCCTCTTTCCTCCCCTTTATCTGGGGTGGTAGGATTCCTTGCTGACTGCTGGTGTTTCTCTGTGAATGGTCCCTGATCCAAGTGCGTGTGTTTGTCCTGGAAGATGACAGCTGGCTAGGAGCAGGGGCCTAAAGCACTTCGGAGCCTCTGCGGCGCTGATCCCACATTTCCTGCCCAAGAACAGCAGCACAGATCCCTTCTCCTTGAGAGCTGCAGCAGGGGGGTCCCCTGCACTTACCCCAGCAGCAAGTGTGCATCTGTTGGGGAAGAGCAGGCTGGTCCTGTTGCACTCCTCTTCCTTTCTGGGGCAGTGTTGACAAGGGTCCCCGAAGCAGTGGGTCTTGGAGCTGGGGCAGTCCATGCCCCTCAGAGCTATTGTGTCAGTCTGCGTCTCTGTCTCCGTTACACTTTGTTCATGGTTTTAAGATTCCCTGTGCAATTGTGAGGGATTATATTTTAAATGAGAGCTGAGATTCTGAGGTACTCGTATCACTCCAAGAGCCAGGGCTCTATGCACAATCCTATTGTACCTATGTCTTACTGCAGCTTTGGCTGGGAGTTGATCAATTGGAATGTCAGTCTTCACCTCAGACTGGTGAACTCCGATGAAAGATATGTCATTAAAGCCTTTTGCCCTACCACCTTTTTACAAGGTGCAGTATGTGCTTCCCTATGCAAGCTCCGTTCTGCTAGAAGAGCAGGCAGGAAGTGGATATGAGCCCTCTCGCACACCATCTTCTCCATATGGAGCCAAATCCATGCTATAGACTAGCACAGGACAGTCAGTGATGGAATTGTGCAACCCTCCTGCAGAGAGAGAGAGAGAATAACTTCTTGCACCCTCTCCTCCCCTTGCAGAACTGTGTAGGACTAACTAATCAACCAACCGCTAACTAATCTGACCCTTGTACTCTAGGCTAAAGGGGCTGAAAAAATTGCCATTAGAGCAACCCTAGCAAAATGCAAAATGCAATGTTCAAATGCTACAAGCAATGACTAAGAGTTAGCGTCTGTCACCCATACTCCAGGAGTCACATTTTTGTCACCAGTCATGGAGTAAGGTGCTACTTAACATGAGCAAGGGTATCCGAATCCAGCCCTGTTGCTTTGCAAATAATTAGCAGTGAATAAAATAATTTATTAGGGGAATTTAGCCTTTCGTTTGCAAATTGCCCATGAGAGTTTTCTTGGGAGGTCTCTTTAATTAATTTGAAATTATTCACCCATTACTTTTATAAATACACCTTGCTCCGTAAATTATTCATGAGCAGTTCATTGCAAGTATTCACTAGTTGAAATTTAAAATTCTAGCTGCTGTTGTTTAGTTTTGATTAAGTCACGTTGTATTGTTTCTGTTCCATGAATGGAGGAGCACAGCTCTTAAAACTAGATTCCCTGTGTGGAGATGTGTGCTTACAAGTCTGTTTTTTAGGAATGTTTTCAGACTTTCACTTAAAATTGGCTGTTTCTGTGAATGTTCCTGCCAGGACACTCAAGCACACTAAGCCTATTTGTAGGGAGTGAACACCAAAGGGCTGTTAACACAGCGGAAGCAAATTCAACTTTTTATTTTTGTGCATATTCGCAGGAAAGGTTTAGAGACGTTTGCCCCGGTCTATTAATGATGTCTCAGAAAGGAGCAGCATGTTCATGTCTGTGCTAAAGGCAGGATGGGGCAACTTGGCAACTGATGAAAGAGAACAGTAACAAATTTAAGGGAAAAACTCTGTAGGTCCAAATGAAAACATGAGGCCTTGGTTCTCACTCTATTTTTCCCCCCCCTCCATAAATTTATTCTCTAGCTTGAACTTAGTGCTGTAGTCTAAGTTGGGGCAGGGAGGTGGGGAGTCGAAGAGAGAAGCCAAATTGAGTGCTGGTCAACATTAAAAACAAAATAGAGATGTAATGTAATATAATATAATATATTAAGTATTGTACTACAGTTCTTGCCTCAAACAGGAAAAAAACAACTTGGCAAGAGGAAAATAAAAATGTACTGCAAAAAAAGAAAATAATGCCCTTCTGTCAGGCTCGCAGTATTATTAAATTCCTCTCTCCAGATATGCGACTGGAGTTCCCCAGCTGAAGTATATTTCGTGCTGTAACTTCTGAAGCAGTACCCTCAATGATTCCCCTTTCATACACCAGCAACATTCCATTCTCTGCCCATTTTAATAAAAATCTACAGCATGTTGACACTTTGCACATTGTGGGCATTTTGGATCCATAGAAGCTTATAAATATCTCCCTCATGGGTATCTTTAAATTAAAAAGAGGTAATGAAGTCATCCAAAAAGAGCTTCAAACCCAGGAATAAACCAGAGACATGCTGGGACTGTAAGTGGACAACCCTTTTAAGTTAGTGGGAACATGTTTTTTTTTTAATAATTTGGTTTCCTTAATAATATGCAGTGTTAAAAGGGCCAGATCTTCTACTGGTGTAAATTGGCATACAGTACTAAGGATCCTAAGTTTCTCCTCCTCTACATAGTGCTGTTAGGTAGCATAGGAGTTAATTACATAACAGCATCTGTGTTTTTGTTTGTGGTGCTATGTAACAGAAAACAAATAAAACTTGAGAGAAAAAGAAAGTGACTAGGAAGAATATATTCTCTAAGGTTGATTCTCCACTGAATCGAACGTTGTCTAGCCATCTACAACCATAAAGTGAGTGCAAAATGCTCTCAGCATGATGTGGTAGCATTTTGCACCCATATGAGACTCACTTCGCTCAGTGGTAAAAGACTATAGAAGGCAATGGAAAATCTGACCCTCTCGGGACGTCTTGCCTCTGGTGTAGCTATTAATCTCTGTAGCAGAAGGAACAACTCTTTATACCATTTGGGAAGAAAACAGGAAGTGCTCAGGCTTTGATAATGTCAGTTGTATGCATTTATTATTATTATTATTTCAAAGGAAAAACTGATAAGTAGCTATTTCCTATTTCATTCTTCAGGACAAAATAGAAATATGTCAGACTCCACTAGACTGATCCTTTTTCTTTTAATGTGACATATTGAATACATAACAATGAGATGATTTAATCTCCTTTTCACATATGGTGCAGTTCCTTGAGCTTTAAATCATTCTCTGTTCAGTTTTCCGCAGTTGAAGCCAAACCGTTATGATTATCTGTTGGATTATTTTTTTTCTTAGATTTGAAGTACTCTGAGAGGCTTTGTAGAGAAAACATGCACTGTCCTATCAACTATTTTCACACAGTTTGTGCATTTTACAATAATTGGGCAATCAGGCGCAATCATCCTTAATTTAGTACATGTGCAATGAATTACCATGTCAATTGTATCAAAAGATATGAATAAAATAAGTGCAAATTAACTACAAAAGCGATTGTATGTTCAGATCATTGCTATTCAAAATGCGCTTGAATAGAGCTTGCATGGCTTCTTTTACTTTGGATTAAATGGAATGTGGAGATTTTCTAGAAAATGATAATATACTGGATGTATCCGTGGAACCCTGTCTTTAGATAACATTTCAAAGGGTCCTTGGTCCTGATCCTGTAGTTGAATCTTGGTGGGCCCCCCAGAGAACCTCATTGACTTCAGTGGGTTTTTGCATCAGTACAGCGGTATACCCATGCACATCTGATTGCAGTGCTGGGCTCATGCTTGGGTGTTTTTTACAACATCATATTTCATCTGTATCATGTACACTATGTAGTCACTGAAATAAGATATTGGGGTCTATTCTTGTAACAAAAATAATGCAAAGTTGCTTCTGATTAACATTTGAATCAAATAAAATTATTTTACTCCACAACACATATATTTCAATATGCAGTTGAGTAGGTGTTTTAAGAATTGCTAATTGTTAGCATATGTTAAGAAATCATTTGTGTTATAGACAAAAGGGAAAAGATGGAAATAAAGATGCTTGATTAGCAACTGATCAAATTTGCTATGTTAAACTGAATAGCAGTAAAGTTATTAAATTCATGTTCTCTTTTCTTCCTGAAGTTTTCTTCCTGAGTTAATTAACTCTTTGCACCACAAAACATTAAAGCTGTTCATAATTAACAGCAGTTCTTTGACTTAAATACTCAAAAGGTGATAGCTTACCAGTTTTATGTAATTACATGTAATATTGTCTGCTTCTGTACTTTATGCATGATGTTTTGATATTTTTAATAATAGAATATATTTTTATTATTTCAGGTTTCACTACTGAGAGCCGCCACAGGGCTTGTAAAGTTGTTAGACCCTCATAAATATAAATGGTACTGGGCCGACAACATTAGCAGTTCAGTTTTTTTGCTTCAGCACTGGGGCTTTTAAACTGAATGTAGTACTTAAAGTGTTGCTTTCAAATCATCTGTATGTATTTTAGTATCCAACGTAAATATAATTGTGTTATATTAGCTTTCTAAAGATTGTGTGGCTTTTAATAATGGTTATAAAACAATTCTCGCTGTGAAGAGAAAAGAATAAAAGTTCACCTGTTATAGTGAAAGATGGTCTTTCCAAGACTGGCATAATTCATTTTGCCTACCCTGCAAAAGATATCAGAGAGATATGTGTGCTGCAGAGGAAAGAAATGCAGGATACCATAGGGTGAAATTCACACCCCATTTTTGCTACTCCAGACTATCGGTGGAAGTAGTCTGTCCAATCCTGCCATTTGCGCAGCGTGACAATACCATTAGATCTATATATTATTATTATTTGTAGGCGCTCTAGTTACGAACTGTGTTCGGTGGTGTGTAAACACCCATGGCTGGCCCATGTCAGCTGACTTGGGCTGTAAAATTGTGGTCTAGACATTCAGGCTTGAGCTGGAGCACGACCTCTGTGACCCCCCTCTATCAACTAAGCCCTGTTTGGGCTCATCAGTTCAGGAAGCTTTAGTTTATTTCTTAAAAGGCCTTGCTTACAGAGCAGACCTTTGTCCGGCTCTCTGCCATACTAATAAAAATTACCAGTAACTTTAGTAGCTGCCACATCACATGACGACTTGGAGTTGTATCACATTTTCCCCCCCAAAGAACACCATCTGATCTCTACCTCTTACAAGATTATGTGAAATATATTTCAATAACTGATTTTTTTAAAAAGGTTTTTCTTTAATGCTCCTCTCTTTTCATGCTGAAATCTGAGATACAGTGAAAGTATAAGATACTTCGTTAGCTGTGTCATGGGTGCCTGCCAAAAAGCGAATACGGTGGACTGTTTTTTGCTACCTAAGCTCTGTTTACTTCATACCCACAGCCTAGTTGCTCCTATCCATGGACGCAGTCTAATTTCAGCCTGATGTCATTCAAAAAGTACTTTTAGAAATGAAGTTTCGTTGCCAGAATTATGACTTCTTGGGGCTGATGCTCTGTGTCTGAGAGTATCACCTTCTGGTGATGACAGGTTGAGGAATGACAAGCAACAGATAAAAGTGCATAAACAGAGACTCATATCAGCATAAATACAGTAAAGGTTGAACAGTAACCATGGACCCAATCTAGCTCCCACTTACGTAATTGGGAAAAAAAGACCCAGGGACTTTCATTGGAATAGGACTAGTCTCTATATTTTGTAATAGCATGGTTATGGAAACCGTGCCTAGAGCCAGATCCACACAGACATTTGTCAAGACAAAGACAGCATTAAAAAGTGTAAATTGTTCTTCCATTATGGCATGCTGAGTTGCACCACTTCTCTATTTCCCCCACTAATCAAGAGAAAAAATAACTTTTTATTCTAAATATTGATGTCATTGGCAGTCTCCCATTTAATATCAGAGACAATATGATATTAATCTTTGTGGAAACCAGGATTTGTCTGACACAAAGATAAATTGTGAACTGATTTACAGACTGTGCATCCAGACTGCCTTGAATTTGGCTGCATATATTTTAAACCAGAACCCAGTTATAAGTCAATAGCAGTCTTTCCACTGACTTCACTGGGAGTTGCTTCGGGATGCATTTGTGAGCAGCTCTGTAATATTCTTAGTTTTGCCTTCCTGCAGGCATGATTCCAACACAGTTTTTTATGGTGGTGTGTGTTTGTTTTTAACAAATAGGTTGTCTGGTGCACATTACAGCATATATGCAAAAGTTCTGTGGCAAAACTGGAGATTGTTGATGGAAGTTTAAAACCAGTTTGCTGAAATCTGAGAAGAACTCTCTTGTGCAGTGGTTTTATGATGCAGATTTCTTGCAAAAAAACCCCAACCTTTGTTTAGTCAGGAGAGTCTATTGTCTGCCCTTGCGCATTTTGTTGTCTCTCACTTTCCTTCTTACCATGCATTCAAATTTAAGTCTAACATTAATCTATTGTGTGTCTTCAGTAAATCTCATAAAGGAATGGAATACAGATGTGTACCCATGACACTTACCTTCTGTCCTTGACTATATTTTATCAAAATCATCCTAGAACACTGTCAGATAGATATTACAACAGTCGTATATTTATAATTTTTTTAAAAAAACTTTTGTTTTCCTCCTTTTATTGGTTAGAATGTTTTTAAATTTCCCTATAATGCCATTTGAAATTACAGCTTTAACTGTCAAGTAATTCCAGTTGTGTACAAAACAAAAGTAGTGATCACGTTGTAGCACATAAAGCAACACTAAAACTAGTTGGCAAACTCCCCCAGGTAGGCTGTTCCCACACACAACTCACAGAAGGCCAGACTTTGCTATCTGTACCACATTGATTTAAATGGAAAGAAACATGGAGGACAGTACTATTCAGTGTGAGGGATTGGAATCTGGCCCAGAGTTTCCTGTTGTTTATTCCCTCAGTGTCTTGGGAAGGGAATTCACAGATCTTTGAAGATCCAGCAGAGCTATGGAAGCGCTCATTTCCACATTGACTAATGATCCCCAGCCTGGCAGCTCAGCTCCTACAGGGCTTTCTAGTTAACTTGATTGCTGCTGTTACCCAAAATAGTCTCCCTGCACAGAGGATCAGCATATAGAAACTACAGAGACTGGGGCTATCACCAATAGATTAGACTAGACTAGATTAACCTCCTGGGCATATCAATTTTTATGATTTTCACAATTGTTTTCTCTTATTTTTTTGAAATAGTAATTTTCACTTTCCTGGTACTGTTTTATATACCCAAAGCAACAGTAAAGAAGTGTTTGTTTGGGGTGGGGTGGGGTGAGGTGGAGTGGAGTGGGGTGGGAGACACTCTTGGAAAGAACACGGTGAAGTCAGTGGAACTACTCAAGTGCTTAGACTTGAGTATATACCTAAAGGTATGTTTACAGTGCCAAAAAAAGGGTGGCAGTGAACCTCAGAGCCAAGTCAGTTGAGGGTCTTGAGCTATGGGGCTACAGTGGAGCCTGGGCTCTGAAACCCGGAGAGGGTGATAGGTCTTAGAGCTCTGTCTGAATGTCTATGGTGTTGTTTTTAGCCCTGAGCCTCATTGATCTGGGCTCTGAGACTTGCTGCCTTGGGTCTTTTTTTTTTTTTTTGCAATTTAGACATACCCTAAGCCTGGGTCTGTGGGACCCGGGCTTGTGAACTTGTGAACTGCTGCTTGAGCACCCCCATTGCATTGTAAACTGTGGTTTACAGCTGATGGACCCAGATCTCATAGCCATACTAACATGTCCATGCTGTACTTCACAGACCTTTGGACTTGGGTCTGTGACTTGACTTACATCCCCCTGAAAAATGACAGGGCTTCGACCAGAGTCACAGCAGGACTTATGCTCTGACGCACCTCCTTAGCAGGATCCTAGCACTTGAGTCCTGAGTGCTTGCTGACCTGAGTCAGACCAATTTGTATGTGGACAGAAGTGGGGCTGGGGCTCAAACCGGAGTCAGAACTTGGGCTTAGAGTGCAGTGTAGACATAGCCTAAGCGTTTTTAAGCTCAGGGCCTTATTTAGAATTTTGGAGCATAATCTTAGGCACCTATTTTTGTTAACCTTGCCCAAAGAAACCTTTATTTGAATCTGGTCTCTTTCAGTAATTGCAAACTTAGGTCTAACTTGGAACAAAAGTAGGTGGAAAATGTTCAGACAGAGGTATGGTTTCCATATTGCCAATATCCCACTAACAATTCTTGCTTTATTTTTAAATAATTTCACACAGCTGACTCTTGTCTTGTATTTTAAGGAGTCAGCACATGCGCTTGCCTTTGTAAAAATTTTACACAATCCTTATTCTTTCCCCTTCATTTTGGCCTCCCTCCTTCCTTTAAAAGCTTTGAAGGCAAAGCCTGCTCTGCATCAGGGGAATTGTTGGCTGTTTCTATTACGGATTCTTTTCTAGCAACTAAATTGTTGTTTTTTCAGTTTTTACCAGTTCTTACCCCTAGTGAACAATTAAAATAGGTTTCCCTTTTTGTCAGCTGCTTTAAGATCCCCAAAAGTGAATTTTCTTGCCTGCTTTGTGGATTGTACAACTGATGAAGGTCATTTCATTTTCAAACTTTAGAACTAGAAATTAGTAATAAACATAGGAATGGATAGTGGTGTCAAAAACTGCAATAGGTAAAATATTAGCCTCTTGCAGAGTCCCGTAAATCTCCAAGTTTTATAGACTATTAAAGTTACTTTCACTGAGCTGACATTGTGAATTCCTGTTACAGTATTCTCAGTTTGCCTTCCTGCTTGCTCGCTCCCTTGGTTCTTTGTTAGTTCCCTGAACACTTTAGATTAACCAGAAGTATCTTGGTAACTTATCTGTGGCTGGGGATGGGCAGCAGCTTGAAACTGCAGGGAGGGGAAAGCGTATTTCTCTGGAGCTGAAATGAAATTCCATGGATAAGCTAAGGTGCTGGAGAAACCCTGTATCCCTCCATATTTGGAGAAATAAATTGCGTTCTCAGTCGCAGTTAGTCTCTGGTGCCTTGGATTGTGTATCTTCTTTTGAGTGTTGGTGTCATAATATGAACATAGATATAAAAAAACCAAAACCCCATAGCCATTATCCAGACCGAAGAAACGCACTTATCCTAGATTGTCACACTTACTTACACTGAGCAGTGTCTTACTCTGCTATTCAGTGGGAGTACTTGCAGAGTAAGGTTCTATTCACAGCATGAGTACGGGCAGCAGAACCTGGCCCTTGCTCTTCATTTCTGTCTGGCTGTGAATATTACATTTCCTTCCTTTAAAAAATCCCTGAAAAAACCTCTAAGCCTAAAAGCTGGCTCCCCTCCCCACCCCATCCTTAGAAGAAGTTTCCATACAGTTTTCAGGAAGTAATGCCTTTATCACAGTTGCTTAATTAAAGTGAGCTGTCAATGAAGCGATAAACCACGGTAGAATTTACTTAGGCTATCACTGTAGCAGAATGCAAATCAACGCTATCAATGGAGGTCTTGGGAAAGGTCTTGACTGCTTTTTGCCACCAGACCAATAATCACTCAAGGTCATTCCTATTCACAGGAAACTAGATGAGATACATCAGCTTCTAAGTGAGAAAAACTGTGGACCTAAACACATGTTTATACTGTTAAACAAATGCTAACAGAATAAAGGGTCTTGTTTATATTCACCCCTGCTGTTTTAGCCAACAGAGTGTTAATTGTAAACCACATTTTAAATCTGCAGATTCCTCACTCAAAGTAAATCAGAAAACACACTTTTTGTTTTGTTTTGTTAAACAAGTAGCACGCAGTGAGAAAATAAAGGATACTTCTTTTAAATTGGTAATATTCTGGGGCCAGATCCTGACCTGGTGTAAATTAGCATATGTCCCCTGATTTCAGTGGAACTATGCTGTTATGTACATGGGTGAAATCTTGGCCCCACTGAAGTAAATGGCAAATCTCCCATTGACTTCAGTAGGGTGGGTGTTTCACCCCAGGTAAGGATCCGACCCAGCATCTCTTAGCTTCTGTTTAGTAAGGAGCAGATTCTGTCCCCGTTACTCACTCTGAACTAGGCTGTGAAACCTGTTTTCACGAAGACTATAGCCTTACACTATAAGTAGTTCTACTGAAGTCCTCCTAGAGTAAGGTGCTACTCAATGTAAGTAAAAATATCACAATCTGGCCCATTGGGACAACTCTAGAAGTAAGCCTGATCACTTGTTCTTAATTTAAACATACGATTAGCCTCCTTGAAGCCAAGGGGACTGCTCATAGGCTTAAAATTATGTGCATAAGTGTTCGAAGAATTGGGGCCTGTTAGCACGTGTGGCAGAATCTAGTACTTAATGTGCATATTAAAATAAGCCACATAATTGTATGTATTTTCAAATGTAAGACAGTTCCTTCATTAATTTTAAAGTACCTGTTAAAATGTAAAACCTTAGCTATCATAAGCAAATCCAAGTTAAAATATTTTATTTGTTATAACTAAGGATTGAGGATTATAAAGAAAACCGTGTCAGATTTTACTTTAGTCCATTATTTCACTACATGTATCTGAGACTTCCCATAACGAAGCCATACAACCACATTTATGTTTTCAGCTACCTGAGTTTTAATTATTGTAAGCTTGAGATCTGTAACCTAAAAATGACTGTTTCAGAGTTTTTTCCCTGACATATGCCTATGGTTTGTGCATGAGCCTTTCCACAAAATGAAGTACAGTGCAGCATAGCTATTTGATGTACTGTTGTTATAGCTATTATTAGACTTATCTATAGGATCTTAAGAGTTATTGCCTATTAAAAACATGACAAAGCATATTCTTTTCTTCTTTTATTTCTTCATAATAATCCCACAATTAGGATTCTGTCATTAAAATTATAAATTCTATGATTCTGTCTTTATTCCATATTGAAAAATGTTGCCCATAAGATTTTCTGTTCTTAATTATTTATTAGATTTATGGCCATATAACTACACAGAACTTGGAATAATAATTGATAACTGGCATACATTTACCTTTAGTGCTCTCCTTTTTGTGACTGATAGAAGAAGATAAAACTTAGCATTATTATTATGTTGTTTTGATTTCTTCCTACCCGTTATCTTTCTCCAAGTGTAAATTTTGTTTTGGTTACCTGATTAATGTAACTAAGTTTGTCTCTTAATTCCACGAGAGTTAATGGTTCAGATCCATAGTTAAACATTTCCTTTTGGTTGGGTGAACCAAGTAGGCAACGTCTAGATCAAGGTCAATTGTAAAGTAGAAAATTGGTGGATAGCTTTGATTTTTAATTTGTCTCTTGGCAAGTATTTTATCTATCATTTCATAGGCCTTACACTGCAATATATTATTGTGTAAAAAGAATGTCAAATTTCAGCCGTTAAAAGCACTGAAGTGTATCTATAAAACCACAAATGGGCTTGATTTTTGTTTTGTTTTGTAATTTACTATGCTAGACAGAAAGGATGTCCTACCCCTGCCAGTGAAAAGAAAACTGTTGCTGGCATCATAAGGGAAAGCATAAAACTAATGGTTGATGGTTTAATGTTACAGACCACCTAGGAAGGCTGAGACTTTGGGTCAAGTTTAAATTCTAAAGGACTTAGAATCTATGTAAAAGATTAATAAACAAATAAATAAAACCTGGCAGAAATTTATTAGAAAATAATCTGGTTGAGTTTTGTTAGCATTCTGGTATTCTTCATGACTTTATATTTAACAATCAAAATGTTAAACCAAAACATCGAGTGAAGCAATAAAATTCGTTCTATACCCTATCAGCTGTCACTGTAAAGCTAATCATGGAGTTATGTAAATAATGTCTATAAAGCTTTTATGTATAGAATTAATATACTGTATTTATTTTATATGTATAATACACTACATTAATTCTGTAAATAAAAGCTTTGTATATTAGTGTATAGTGCTTTACACAATAGATCAGACCTTAAATTCCTCTTACTGTACAGTTAAACGGGGAAAAAATCATATTGTAACATATATGGGAAAAAAGAAAAAAAATTATATCCCAAGCTGAGCCTCCTCTAATAAGGAAGGTAGAAGAGCAGAACACTCCAGACGTCCTCTAAGCCTCTAAGGGTAGGTCCACACTACCCGCCTGATTCGGCGGGTAGGGATCGATCTTCTGGGATCGATTTATCGCGTCTCATCTGGACGCGATAAATCGATCCCAGAAGCGCTCCCCCGTCGACTGCGGAACTCCTGCTCGCCGAGAGGAGGAAGCGCTGTCGACGGGGGAGCTTGCCTGCGCCGCATGGACCCGCAGTAAGTAAACTTAGTTCGATCTAGGAAACGTCGACTTCAGCTACGCTATTCTCGTAGCTGAAGTTGCGTTTCCTAGATCGATCTCCCGCCCCAGTGTGGACCAAGCCTAAGGGACTTCACCATGCAGACCTAATTTACCTGGAAAGTGCTTAGAGACTACAGTGATGGATAGAAAACTAATAGGAGGTTAGCTAGCTAGATTAGACAGATATATCACCCTCTAAACTTTTGGGGCCAAATTTTAAGCACGTCTCCCTAATTGTCCCTAGAAAACTTGCAAATGCATCCTCCTTCCAATCCTGGCTCTGAATTCAGTCTGGTTATTTGTGTATATAGTTTTCAGAGGAGATGAAGAAGGCAGAAAAGGTCAGAATAAAGTGATACAGACTGATAACAATTGTGATTTTAAAGTAAAGCCCAACTAAGAGAGCTACTAAAACACAAGTGTTTCAAACAACACATTTGTGCTAAGTAACAACATTTTCACAGTTAATATTGTTGGCTACAAATTAGCTAAAGAAACTTGATGTGCTGTTTAAAGGGATCCCATGAATTTTAAAGTTACTGTTGTCTCAAAAGTGTTTACCTATGTTGTTATAGCGAACATTTAAAATAGCTATAATTGAAAGGGATTGGAGAAAAACACCACAACTCCTTTTCAGTCAGCTTGCTTTGTGCATATAACAGTTTCTTTGCTTCCCTATCTGGTCAGCAGTTCAGTTAGCTTCCTGTGTTGTTTGTATGGGTCTTTAACACAGTGACTCAGGGAAGAAAAAGACATTGAAAATAGGAAAATGTGATTGCAAAAAATGTGATTGTCATTGGGACACAAAAGCACAGTTGTGTTACCAGAAACTAGTTTCAAATTTTGTTTTAAATGGTTAGAGTCAGTTAATAATACACCTCTACCTTGATATAACGCTGTCCTCGGGAGCCAAAACATCTTACCGCGTTATAGGTGAAACTGCGTTATACTGAACTTGCTTCGATCCACCGGAGTGCATGGCCCTGCCCCCCCCCCCCCCGGAGCACTGCTTTACTCCGAATTCGTGTTGTATCGGGTCTCGTTATATCAGGGTAGAGGTGTATGTCTTTAAATTGACCGCATTTTAATTTCTGTAAGTTCACTCTGCCTCTTTTACCTCTCCTTCAGGTTCCTTTACACTGCTGTATGTTTTAGGCATTCAGATACCCTGGTAATGGGCACAAGATAAGAATCTAAATTGAATAGATAAGAATATTTGATCCTCCAAAACAATGTATATACAGCATTTATCTTACCCTAGGTCACTCTAGGAGTCTAACTGCACATCAGTGCACTGGGCCAACTGAATATATCTATATTTATTTAAAAGATAGTATCAATTTTGCACAAAGTGGTGATGAAGAAAACTAATTTGTGTGCCATAATCCTTCTGTAATTATAGTTAGAAGGAAGGACTTCGTTTATTGCAGCTATGGTGTCTTACTTCAGAATATTTGAGGACAGATCCATTGTAACACCTTAAAACAAAACTGTAGAAGACATAACCCTATGTGAATAAAACAAGTCAATAAATGTGCAAGATTCACAGGATGGAAAACAGCGGTGTTCCCTTGGCCCTTGACAAACAGATGTCTTTATGGTTGCTATGTTTTCCGCTGACATGCTTAGCTTTTACTCTGTAAATGCTATTGAGTTCAGTGAAGCAAAAGTGATGTGCTGATGGATTTTAACAGGTGTCATAGGAAGCCTTTTCACTTCTAAATTCTTCAACCAAAGCATTTCCTGCTCATGTTAAGATTCTGTTACTACCAGGAATGAACATGTTTCTGTTTCTTATAATTAAGACAGAATTTCACATTAGCTGAGTTTATGAATATTTAAGAGTATAGCACTAGTGAAAAGCTTTCATATCTCCAGGTGGGGAGTGTTATTGTTTGGAATGCCCCTTTTAGGGACCTCTTTACTGGAGCCTTGGGATGTGGAAAGATATAACAGTCTATTTTGATTCCTTACAACAGGTGGTAGGAGTCAAACTGCAGTTCATAAAAGTTGTAATCTTTCCAAGATTTCCATTTCAGCTGCACAAAATATGTCTAATTTAGGTAGGTGAGAGTTACCATAAGTCAAACTCATGATGGCTTTTAAGAATAACCAGTTGTGAGTAAATCTCTTATTTCTATCATTCATGCATCATAATATATTTTTGGCATTCCCTCAGTCTAATTGGATATGAAATAGTGACACACACTATAAGCTTTTATTCAAGCATATAGGTCTGATTCAACTCCCACTGAAGCAATGGAAATACTCCAGTGACTTCAATATGGGGTGGATCAAGCCATAGAGGGGAAGAGCTGGCTACTAAATTAGCTCTGTTGTCAGTGTGTGGATTGTTATATACATTTGTATTGCACAGAAATCTGTACCAAATGCTTCCATGGCCTTGTGCAGTCTGGTAGAATTATCTAGGGCCAAATGTTGCTCCTACTGACTTCAATGGGGCAAGGAGCTGGCCCCTCGGAAAGTAACAAGATACATACCAGACTGGAGACAGAAATCAAGGTACCTTCCTGTCACCCCTCATCAAAAGAGACTCACAAACATTTTCAGTCTAGCCTCTTGTTTTAATAAAATCCTAGTTTTCATTGACCGTAATGGATAGACATCAAGAATGCTGAAGTATGAAAGTTTCATAACTGCTACTTAGACTGTTTTCCCTGTAAATTCTGAATTTTGAGGGCCTGATTTTGCAACCCTTACTCACAGTAAGTAATTCCATTGAAGTCAGTCTACTCGGCATGAATAAGGGTGGAAGAAAAAGGCTCTAAGAGTCTGATTCTCTTATTTTTGATTTGCACTTCATTTGGGTATTTGGGGGACATAGTTTAAAAAAAGCAAGTTTTACCTCAAGGGCTAACCCTTGCCCTCGTTTACACCAGTGCAACCCCATTGTCCTCATTAGGGGAGTTGTATGGGGGGGAAGGGAAGGCAGAATTTGGTTTATACTCAAGTCAATGGGAGCCTTTTCATGAGCTTCAGTGGGCACTGGATCAGCTCCCATATCTTGGAATTAAATGTGTTTGACAACCCTCAAACATACATGTTCCCTTGTTCTCTGTGAAGGAGGGAAAACGGTGTTTTGGTCAGGCATAAGGTAGGGCTTGGTGGCCACAAGTAGGGGAAAAGCATCATCAGTTAAATCAGCCTACATGTTTTTGGAGATGTACACATTTAGGGGGTATATAATTCCTTCAGGACTTAATCCCTCTCTTTGGTTACCAAATGAGGCAGAAGCCTGTGTCTGCCACTGGGCAGTCTTTTCTTGTAGCTTTCCCCCTTCTTGATACTCTCTTGTGGAAGGGAATCATAGGCTGGACAGTGATTGTGTAAAGTTCTCTCTTTTCAGTCAAAGGCAAGTGAGGTGGTAGCTGGTTGTATTACTAAAATCGAAAAAGCAGAGAGAAGGACAGTGACAAATACAATGAGACACGTTGCGGGAGGGATAGCTCAGTGGTTTGAGCATTGGCCTGCTAAACCCAGGGTTGTGGGTTCAGTCCTTGAGGGGGCCACTTAGGGATCTGGGACAAAATCAGTACTTGGTCCTGCTAGTGAAGGCAGGGGGCTGGACTTGATGATCTATCAGGGTCCTTTCCCATTCTATGAGATAAGTACGGTATATCTCCATATATTACTTTATTACAACCAGCCACACACAGGCCTACATAGCTAATCTAGTCAAAGATTTATTTGAGGATTCAGTTTGAAGGAAGTGAAAGAAATACTTTAATTTGATCTATTTATAATAATTGCATCCTTAAAATAATACTGTTGTTTCAGGCTCCTAAAAACAAAATAAAATGATTATTTCAGAATTTATTGGTGGAATCTTCTCAGCGTCTACAAATTTTCCCCTCTGAATTCACCATGGCAAAATATTGATGTCAAAGTTTTGTACAGTATGCTTAAAGAGAGAGTCAATGTTAGCAATATCAAGAGCCAGCCAATGTTTAATGTATATTAGTATTGGTATAAATCAATAGGAGATCAGCACACTGGCATGGACAGAAGTGAATGAGGCAATGTGCATATAGCACAGACTCTAGTCTAGACATTATTGTACATAAGTGTCGAATATCTGACAGTTCTACAATTGGCTTGTTATTTCTGACAACTGTTGCATTAGGATAAAGAGCATTTGCTCTTTCCATTTCTGGTCTTCTCACATCCTCAGAACTACTCATGCTTAGAGGATGTGCAAACAAACGGTAGCTTTACGTTGTTTCATTTATGATGGGTAGCAGATACATGTGTCTGTCTCTTCCATGAGGCAAAACACAGAGAGACTGTTTTTGTGTTATATTATGGCATCAGAATAGTTATTTATGTATGTTTTCTTTTCAAGTGTCACAATATATCCTGAGTACTTGTTCGAATGATTTATCAGGAAGACACAGAGACTGTGCATGGAGGTGTAGGTTCACATTGGCTTTTGTGGGTTTATTTCACTATTCATAGCCAGACAAAGATATTTTTTCTATTTCCACCAGAGAGCAAAGGCAGTTTCTACCTCACTTTTTCCTGGTCCTTACATAATTTTTATAGGATGGGTTGGAAGTTATTTATTATTATTTATGTTCTGGTAGTGCCTGTAGGCCCCAACTGAGATCAGTTCAACACCTTGCGGTTAGGGCACTGGACTGAACTTGAGAGATCTGGGTTCTATTCCTGGTTCAGCCACAACGTTCATTTGTGACCTTGGGCAAGTCACTTAACCTCTCCGTGCTAGGTGTTGAACAACACAGAGTAAACTGCAGTCTTTGTCCCCCGAATCTTACAAGCTAAGTTGTTGAGACAAAGGGTGGGAGAAAGGGGGAAACTGAGGCACGGAGAGGTTAAGTGACTTGCCCAAGGTCACAAATGAACGTTGTGGCTGAACCAGGAATAGAACCCAGATCTCTCAAGTTCAGTCCAATGCCCTAACCGCAAAAGCAGCCCTCCCTGGAGGCTGAATAACCACACACAAATATAGACCCCAGTTCAAACCTGCACTCTCATTTACACTGATGAAAATCCTAAGTAACTCTACTGAAGTCTATGTCTAGACTGGTATTTAAAGGTGGTTTGCTAGATCATGTTAACTAACACATTCTACAACTTGAATGTAGACAAGGCAGTGCATACTTTAACATGTGCTAAACTACTCAAGTTAAAGCCTCCGGGGAGCCTAGGTTTTAACTTGATTGGTTTAGCATCTATTAAAGTATACACAGCCTTGTCTACACTAGACTTTTAGCTCATGTTAGTTAGAATGTGTTAACAAACACATTCAAACAACATACCTTTAACTATTAGCCTAAACAAAACCACTGGCTTTACCTCAGCATAAAAGCAGAGTAAGGTGAGAAGAATCAAACCCTGTGTAGTAAGGAAAATAATTTTTACTTCTTCACAAGTTCATAGCTCAGCCAATTATGTTCTTCAGAATGAAAAAAACATGCATTTTGTATTAGGAGCAACTGTACAAATGGTTCTATATATATTCACGGTTACATTTTAAAACTGGAATGTTAAGTAATGCATTAAAAAGTACCCGAACCATTTTCTGACAATGTGAAAATTGTGTTAATTTTTAATGCTCAGGTAACTCAAAAACAGCTAATGGGATTTTACTCATGCTTTAATAATATAAAAAGAATTGTTTACCTCTAGGCTAAGAACAAACATGAGAAATTTCAGCCAAAAGAATAATTTTTTCAGAAACATTTTAAGGGCCTGAAAACAAAGACTTAAACTGAAATTGCTTCCTCAAGCATGACCATAGCACCTCTAGTCAGATGCTATAAAAATAATCTATCCTTGTGTTTCCATACTGAAACAAACAGCAGCTTCAACCATGGGCTTTACAATCATTATTCAAACATATTGATCTGTGAATTTTAGCTTACACACAAATGTTTTGTTTGAACATTGGTAATAAACTAGCAACTAATAAATACCTCTTAAAAAGTAAACCAAAATTGAGTCCATTTAGAAGTACAGAGCCTTATTCTTTAGTCCTTCGTACCTAAAACTTGCAATGGGAGATTTGGGTGTGCAAGGAATGTAGGTTGGGTGGCCTGTCAAGAGAAATTTGAGGCACAGGGACATCACACTCCCATTTCACCCCAGTTATAGACATTTTGGAGGGGCCCCCTGAGCTCAGGGCCCAGGTACAATTGTCCTACCTTTTCCCGCCTCTCATCAGCCCTGGGTGGACCATTTCTTCATTCCCTTCCCTTCAGCACACAATATTTCAATAACCTACCACCACCATTTATTGCCATTTTTAATGATTTTATAGCTGCAGCTACATACTTTTCTGAAGTACGGCAAGGGCCCGTAATGCATTTAGGAGTTCTCATCCTAAATAGTGGGGAAGCACTACGTAGGTCTGGCAGCGTTTGCTTTGATTGAAAAGGTATGCTGACAGTTCAGAGTAAGCTTCATAACAAATGGCATCAGTTTCTAAAAAATGTACTTCCAGGAGAACCACCCCAAGAACCTGTTTACTTAAGGATTTCAACATTTTGTTATGTCTGACATTTGTGTTGAAACCAGAGTTTTTCCAGTGCGAAAGGAAATAACAGAAATGTCTTTTAGACAAATATGTTTAGGGATTTATCATAAAAGCGTAGTCATTATTCACGAAGGACTCGTTACTCATATAAGCTGCAGCAGCGACACATTATTGCTTGCTTTATCTGAAGGTAGCACAGTTATTGTGGCTGTGTAATTATTTACATTGGAGTGGGTGGCTTGCAGTAACATGAGGGATGATCGCTAAGCACAGATGAGTCTGAGATGCAAAGTTCAGAATTGGCCTTCAAACCTTTAGGCACTCTGCTCTGGGTTTCTGGTGATAAATGCAAGTTGGCAGCTTAGAGATTCTAGACTAGGCTTTCCTGAAAGTCTGTAGGTTAGATTCAAGCTTTTACTTTCAGCTCATGTCAGTACACATCACAATGTGAGTGACCTGAATACATTAAACAAGACGAGATCATTTCTGATAAATTTACCCATGGGGAAACTTTTCATTGACTTGCACCTTTTGTGGTCGTTTACATCAGTGCAAAGTGGGAGTAAAATGGTACCCTCTTGATCTGGTCATGTTTTATACCCGCTGTGTACTGGTGTAAGTGACTACACATGGTACAGGGCAACGGAGAATGAGGCCCAGATACCTAGGTACTTTTGCGTGGAGGAAAGATGCTCTTGGATTTCCCATTTGCTCCCTTACATATTCTCTCTACATCACCCTACTTGCTTGCTCACAAAATACACATCATTCACGTCAATGCAATGTTTAAAGGTGGGGGAACATCATAAAAATGGAGTTGTCTTGTGTTACTTCTGGGAAAGTAAATGGAAACATTGGGTTTATAACAACCCAAATGTGTGCACATACTTGTGTAGAATTCAGCTCCAATTAAGGCTGGGACTTCAATAAGATTGAGGAGGATTTGCGTGAGGTCTGAGGGCTCACATCGGTATTTTGATTGGTGAGACTGAGGGAATGGTTGAAGTGGATTGGCTTAGATGGGAAGGAAACAAACCAGTGTTTTATGCAGAAGGGCTGGATGGGGAAAGTTCCAGAGAACGAGGGCAGGATTAGGCCAGTGCTCTAGCAACTGTGGAGAGGAGGCAATTTGGATAGGGAGAGGGAATTTAAAACAATTCCAATTGCAGAACACGGTTTTATATGCTGCCTCACATGTAGTTGGATCCACAATGCTATAATAATGACATGAGAACCAACCAACCAACCAACACTTATTTCACATCAAGCCATTTTTTCCATTTAGCAAGAAATTGCACCAACATTATTTTCTGAAATGAAAAAGACACAAATTTGTGGAAGACACAGTGCTGTGATTCTAGCAGGCACTGATCTAAACAGGTAGCGAACAAAACTTTGGATGTCCTAGATTTGGAATGGATAGATCTGGTTGTGTGATGCTGGGGGCTTCTTCTGGTTTTGGGGTTCTTTTTATATTTCTTTTTCATTTTCTGGCCCACAAACGGTCATAGAGCAAACCAATGATTTGATTTTGTGACCATAAAAAACTCAGGGGCCTAACCCAGTAGCCCCAGACTACCTACTAATAATAGCACTTGTTACAACCAGGCATCCCATTTGAAGAGATTAGTATAAATAGCACAAGCTCAAGTTATATGGACTTTTTACCATTCCTTGATGACAGCTAGAACAGCTGAATAAAATAAGGGAAGATAGCCACAGCCATCATTTTACGTGATTTTAACTACTTTAGAAGTTACACATAAGCCATCTGAACACATCTAACCATTTTTACACATAACTTCTATAGGGTAGTGTGACGGGTTGGATCACAGAAACCCCCTTGGGAGCTGCCACCCGATGTGCCAAGACTACCCCTGCTACTGTTTTCCCTGCCAGCTCAGGATTCCAGCACCCCGTCTTGCTGAATTAGACACTCCAGTCCACTTCAACACAGACCCAGGGTCTGAATCACTTGTCCCCAAGCTGCAAGTTTACCCAAAAACAGCTCACAGGAGTGTGCTTGTCTTTAGCACTCAGATGCCCAACTCCCAATGGGGTCTAAACCCAGATAAATCCGTTTTACCCTGCATAAAGCTTATGCAGGGCAAACTCATAAATTGTTCGCCCTCTATAACACTGATAGAGAGATATGCACAGCTGTTTGCTCCCCCAGGTATTAATACATACTCTGAGTAAATTACTAAATAAAAAGTGATTTTATTAAATACAGACAGTAGGATTTAAGTGGTTCAAAGTAGTAACAGACAGAACAAAGTAAGTCACAAGCAAAATAAAATAAAATGCGCAAATCTATGCCTAATCAAACTAAATACAGATAATCTCACCCTCAGAGATGCTTCAGTAAGTTTTTCTCAGACTGGACACCTTCCAGGCCTGGGCACAATTCTTTCCCCTGGTACAGCTTTTGTTCCAGCTTAGGTGTTATCTAGGGGATTCTCCATGATGGCTCCTCTCCTTCCCTCTTCTGTTCCACCCCTTTATATATCTTTTGCATAAGGCGGGAACCCTTTGTCTCTCTGGGTTTCCACCCCCCCCTCACTGGAAAAGCACCAGGTTAAAGATGGATTCCAGTTCAGGTGACATGATCACATGTCACTGCAAGACTTCATTACTCACTTGCCAGCACACACATATACAGGGAGACTCACAGGTAAACAGCCATCTGCAGACAATGGGAGTCATCAAGATTCCAAACCATCATTAATGGCCCACACTTTACATAATTACAATAGGCCCTCAGAGTTATGTTTTATATTTCTAGTTTTAGATACAAGAGTGGTACATTTCTACAAATAGGATGATCACACTCAGTAGATTATGAGCTTTGTAATGATACCTTACAAGAGACCTTTTGCATGAAGCATATCCCAATTACCTTACATTCACTTATATTTTATAAAACCATATAGACTGCACAACGTCACAGGTAGCTTGTCTATCTCATACAAAAAGGTACTGAGAGAATACACAGGTAAACTGAAGAAAGATGTGTATACAGGGGTGCTGGAACAATTTGTATAGTGGGAGTGCTGAGAGCCATTGACTCAAACTGAAACCCCTTTATATGATGGAAACCACTTCAAGCCAGGCGGTGCGGCAGCACCCCTAGTTCCAGCACTTGTGTGTATATATTTAATGAACAAAGACCACTGGCACGTTCCCATTTTGGCAGTTCCTAAGTTCCTATCTATCTGTGTAATTAAGGATCCCAGCTTTGCAGTATATGAGTGCTTCACAGTCAATGCATTTATCCTTATAACACCCTTGAAAGCTAGGGAACAACTATCACCGCCATTTTACAGATGGGAACTGAGACGTGGGCGGTGGGAGGGGGATTAAGTGTCTGGCCCAACGTCACACAGGAAGTCTGAGTAGAGCTGAGAATTGAACTCCGTTCATCTGGCTCCCAGTTCAGTGTTTTTTATCACAAGAGCAAACTTCTCCCAGGTTTTGGGATCTCAGAGGTGTCTCTTTCTTGTGACTGTTTTGAAGTTTTCTCTTTTAAATGTTATGCTTCTCGAGCTTCCCTGATAATTTTTTAACCAACTTTTTTTTACCATCCCCCCCAACCTTTATTACTGTCTTTAGGAAGGCAGGCTCAAATAGATAACACCAGATTTCAGATGAAACACTGGCCTTCCCCCTCCTTCCCCCCCTCGCTTCCTCCAGTGCTCTCGGGGCCATATGCACCCTTTCCTGTTTGCCACACAGGGAAGCAAAAGGTGCCTAAAGGTACACAGAAGGGAAAGAGACATTGTTCAAAGGGGGAAAGATAGCAACTTGGTACCATGGTCCCCATTTGTGTAGACAACTCTTTGCCAGAAATTGGGAGTGGATGACAGGGGAGGGATCACTCGATGGTTGCCTGTTTTATTCATTCCCTCTGAAGCACCTCGGAAGACAGGACACTGGGCTGGATGGACCATTGGTCTGACCCTGTGTGGCCGTTCTTATGTTAGTTGAACACTAGCCCTACTGCAGCCACAAAAATGGGAGTTCCACGGGGCTACAGCAAGGAGCTGCCGTACAATGCACGTGTTCCTCTTTTGAGGCAGTGCAACTGGCAACATAGAGTGCATGAGTAGCAATAATTCCCTCACTCCCAGGCCTGTGGAGGAGGTGGGCAGCTAGCCAATAACAGGGCAGGCTGCTTGTGCCATGGAGGGGATTGGTGGGGAAGGGAAGGATCTGTGGCTGGTATACAATTGTTCCGGTGCACTGTTAGTCTCAACAAGAACTGTTTGCACACACTCAAAACTGTTCACTGTGCCACTGGTCCCTCAGCGCAGTGGAGCAGAGACCTAGCAAGGGCTGTGCCTGTCTGGAAGTCTTTGGCTGCTTGTGTATGGAAAAAGGAAGACAGGGCCACTACTCGCAAGCTGTGAAATACATACTGTTGCATAAAGGGTCTCTATTATCCCAGATAGCTATAATGGAGTGATGAATAAAGGGTATGTATGAATATTGTGGTTATACACAAGAAGGAGAGAGATCTGTATACTTTATGTAGCAACCTGTGCATGCCAGGTTACATTAACAAGCAGAAAGTGTTTGTTTTGTGCATATTTTATTTCTGATTTAGGGTGTTAGGTGATTATCATAACATGTACATAATTAGATTGTAATATCACCTGACAGTAATTAGGACTTTGATAAGGATCGGTATACCAGGATGTCAAAACTGGCTTCATGCGTGGAACTACCATTGTTAAACAACATTTAGTTTCAGCTATGAATAGAAGAATATGAATGCAGAATTAATAGTGTGACTCTGTAAATTGTGGTTTTTATATTCAATATGGCTGTTAGTGGTTTCAATATAGCCTTAAAAAACAGTTGTAACTCAAAAATATTCTCAATATTGCAGAATTGCTAGTCTCCAGTGTTCAAAAAGCACAAGTCAGGCCACAAAATATAATGATTGCTTTAAAAGTTATAAGATTTTAAAAAAAACAATACATTTGTCTTCTAGTTTTTGAGCCTTTAGGATTCACATTTAAAAGTGTTTTTTTTTCTCCCCAAGCATGAAGGCAAGAAACTTACATTTTTGAATGAACGCTGAGATTCCCACTTAATAACAAGCTGAAACTTTAAGAAAGACACCAAATGTCCTGAGCATCACGATAAAGTCACAAGAGTGGGAAACACTGATATTGACAGCAGGGCTCTTGCTGTCTTTTGCAGCGAACAGATGCCCCATAGACAAAATTCTCTTTGTCTCCAAGAGGAGGCCAAAGCACTAGATGCAGATTAAATCTTCCTAGTGCAGCCTTGCTGATCAACAATCTGCTGCTCTAAGCAGAGACAAACTGCTGTGGTGTAGGGGAAGTGCCCAAAACAGCTGGGCAGATGTTCAGCAATTTGGGGCCTTTCAACAGGAATACAGTACTCGTTGAAAGAAACAGTAAAATGTAAGATTGCACAAAGACAGTATAACATACAATGGTAGATCCTAGTAAACTGTGAGCAACAACTGTTTGCTTGTTGGATTTAATCTGTTGATAAGAGGACAGATAGTCTTGTGGCTGTGGCACTTGGTAGCTCTGCCTTCAATCCCCAGCTCCGCCACAGACTTTCTGCGTCGCTTTGAGCAAGTCACTAGGGGTAATGCCCACCCTGCATTTGAAAATCCGCGGCAGTGAGTCTCGGAGCCTGGGTCTACAGACTCAGGCTCGTGGGGGGCATATTATGGTGTTAAAAACAGCTGTGTAGGTGCTGGAGCTCGGGCTGCGAAATCCACTCCTCCCCCAGTCTTCAGAGCTGAACATCTACAATAGCTGTTCTTAGTGCTGTAGCACGAGCCCTGGGAGCCTGAGTCTGGGCTCTGAGAGTCGTTGCCGCGAGTTTTAAAACATTCCGTAGACATTCCTTAATCTCTCAGTGTCACAGATCTCTGTCTAAAAATAGAGGTACCGTATATACTCGTTCATAAGCCGAATATTTTTGGTAAAAAAGTGACGCATCAAAGAGCGAGGGTCGGCTTATACACCAAAATTTGATGATTTTAAACTCTATGGAATCATTGAATTGAATATCTAATACATTGTCGTTTTGTTTACCTGGAGCGTCTGCAGGCACGGAGCCCCTCAGCTCCCAGTGTCCGCGGTTTGCCATTCCCAGCCAATGGGAGCTGCGGGAAGTGGCGCGCCA
>NW_020664440.1:9831745-10016406 GCF_002925995.2 Terrapene triunguis | reverse complement strand
TGGCGCGCCACTTCCCGCAGCTCCCATTGGCTGGGAATGGCAAACCGCGGACACTGGGAGCTGAGGGGCTCCGTGCCTGTGAACGCTCCAGGTAAACAAAACATCCCGACCCGCCAGTGGCTTACCCTAATGGGCCAGGAGTCAAAGTTTGCCAACCCTTGAAATATAGGGTTGGCTTATGAAAGGGTCATACAGTTTTTGCTATTTTTACCTAACCATCTTGGGGGGTCAGTTTATAAATGAATGGGCTAATGAACGAGTATATACGGTAATCAAACTTACCTCCTCCCACCCCCCTTTGACTCTCTTGTCTACTTATATCTAAGCTCTTTGGGGCAGATAAAATTTCTTAATATGTGAACAAACACAGTTGACATTTTTACTCACAATGCCTAGCACAGTTGGGCCCTGATCTTGGTTGAGGCCTCTCAGTTCCTAACTCACACGATGACCCACAGACTGGTTTTGATCCACCAATGCATTTCTCTTAAACTCAAGAGGGCAGTATTTGGCTTTCAGGACCCACATAATATTCCCCATGCAGCTATAAAATGTTTGGAGATTTAGGAGATAAAAAACAAAACAAAGAAGTTGCATTCCTGAATTTTTTTCAATACAATCCATTTTTATTGCTGCTAATAGATATAATGAAAAGCTGCTGTAACAACAATTCTGTGCACACACTCTTGTTAGAAAGTAGAATGTGCCGTCTGTAAGGTTTAAATGGCTTTGCAAAAGTGTTGTAATCCATTAGTGACAAGAAAAGGTATTTGTCTATCGGTTGTGGTTAACTGCATTCCTTGTATTAGAAACAATTTAGTCTCTTGCGTGAACCCAGTGCAGGAAATTGTTTAGAGTGAGTCTGGCTGCAGAGTTGGAAAAACAGAGTAGTCCGAGCTCCCTTCCCCCAGCAGCAATGCGATGTATAACTGAACAGTGACAGCTAACAACTTAACCTTTAAAGAGTCTTGCATAGAACAGCACTCCATGCTTTTTACTCAAATGATTTCAGTTGTTTCAACCAATGACTCCTGCTGAGTACATTTAAATGTTCGGAAATGCAGGGTCTGGCACCCTTGCTTTGTGGGCTCTTATAAAATAGCCTCGTTTCTGATTTTCTTTTTCTTAAAATAATGTTCAATGGCTTGGATGTCATCTTTGCTCTTTTGACACACAAATCCTAAATCTCTGGGCAAACAGTTAGAGGAATGAATCCAGATTAGATCCATATGAAGGGGGATTGTAATATCCCTGTGGAAATAAACTCCTGAATATGGACCAGATTCACATTTGAATGCTGAACCAATTGTGTTGCATTCCTCTGGGCTTGGGAGCTGTATTTGGCAAAATATTATCAAAATGCTTTGTTAGTCCAGGACAGAGCTATGTTGATCTTTCACCGGTGTAGAGTTGAAGTGTCCCTAGGCCAGAGGCATATATTAGAGCAACCTTTAGGCTGCTCTAAGTTATGTTGGGGGCAGGACAAGTGTAGACTGACTCTTGAATGCCCATCTCGAATTCCACAGCACTGAGGGAGTTTAGATGCAAAGGAGAATCTAACTCTTTTTCATCATGGTAATGAAATTTTCTTCTACGTGTGTTATTCTATAGAATAGATATGTTAGCTTTAGTTCCCACTTCATGAGTGGAGGTACTACCTTCCCAGGACTATCATGAGAAGAGGACCCTTTGTCCATGGGAGGGGGCTTAACTACCGCTCAGATGCTGTCTCCCTCCTATCCTGGGATCCCACACACAGCCTTCCCAAGAGGGTTGGGATTTGCATACACTTAGAGAGTGGCGCTGCAATGCCAGCAAGCCAAAGAGGTATCCAGGAGACACTTGAGCCACGGCAGAAGCTATAGTGATGTGATGGGGCAATGCCCAATGTCATACCTAGAGGCTAAGAATCACACAAATGCATTGGGTGCAGTCCCACTGCCTGAAATGAACCCTGGTTAGTGTTAGGCATGCAGTCTTCAAGAGATTGCCTGTTTGTTCAAAGTCTTTGCCTTGTCCAGCAAAAACAGTCAAGGCCCATATCTGGCAAACAAATCAGAAGGTGAATAGTGCAGAAAATCCAAGCCCAGTTGTCCTACCTCGTACACAGCATATTTGGCAGAAAAGCTGCAAGTTACAAGGAATACAAATTATACCCCCCCAAAAAGAGAACACGTAACCAGCCCAGGGGAGCAAACAGAGGGAGAGAAAGGGGAGCAAAATGCAGTGCATAGGGTTTGCTCGCTTTTCATGAGCTCCCTCTGCAAATGTAGGCATTATATTCCAAAAAGAAGGTGTGGTCAGGGCCCCCACATCTTCCTAAATATAGTGAAGCGTCTGGGTTCTACCGCATTATAAATAGCAAATAATAATAATCCTCTTTTGTGGGAAATACTTGGAGGCAACATAATACCAGAAACATGAATGTTCTATTGATATTAAACAGCTGATATGCATCTGTGAATATGCATGGTGAAATCTGCATGCATTGGATAGCTGCTGTATTTTTCTTAAAATATCTACTCTAGGAATTATTTTTGGGAAGTTCTGTTGCCTGTGTTATACATAGGGCCCTACCAAATTCATGGCCATGAAAAACATGTCACGGACCGTGAAATCTGGTCTTCTGTGTGCTCTTACCCTAGTCTACACAGATTTCACAGGGGAGACCAGCATTTCTCAAATTGGGGGTCCTGACCCAAAAGGGAGTTGCAGGGAGGTCGCAAGGTTATTTTAGGGGCATCGTGGTATTGCCACCCTTTCTTCTGCTCTGCCTTTAGAGCTGGGCGGCCGGAGAGTGGTGGCTGCTGACTGAGGGCCCCACTCTTCAGGCAGCAGCGCAGAAGTAAGGGTGGCAATACCGTACCAGGCCATCCTTACTTCTGCGCTGCAGCTGGCGGTGGCTATGCCTTCACATCTGGGATCCTGGCCAGCAGCCGCCGCTTTCCAGTTGGCCAGCCCTGAAGGCAGCACCGCTGCCAGCAGCAGTGCAGAAGTAAGGGTAGCAGTACCGCACCTCCCCACACACAATAACCTTGTGACACCCAGGGTTCCCAACTGTCTAATCACACAAACCCAAACATCCTTACCCTGCCCCTCCCCCTCTCCTTCTCCGAGGCCCCGCCCCACTCACTCCATCCCCCCCTCCCTCCGTCATTCGCTCTCCCCCACCCTCACTCACTTTCACGGGGCTGGGGCAGGGGGTTGGGTTGCGGGATGGGGTGTGGGCTCTGGGCTGGGGCCGAGGGGTTCGCAGTGTGGGAGGGGGCTCCGGGTACAGGAGAGGGTGCAAGCTCTAGGAGGGAGTTTGGGTGCAGGAGGGGGCTCGGGGTTGGGGTGCAGGAGAGGGTGAGGAGTGCAGGCTCTGGGAGTTTGGGTGCAGGAAGGGGCTCCAGGCTGGGGTAGGGGGTTAGGGTGCAAGAGGGGGTGTGGGGTGCAGGCTCCGGCCAGGCGGCACTTATCTTGGGTGGCTCTGGCCCCACGCTGCTCCCAGCCAGCACGTCCCTGCGAGACGGGGTCAGGGGACTCCACGCACTGCCCCTGCCTGCAAGCACCACCCCCGCAGCTCCCATTGGCCGCAGTTCCCAGCCAATGGGAACTGCGGGGGGGGGGGGTGCTTGCAGGCAGGGGCAGTGTGCAGAGACCCCTTGTATCCCCCAAGGGGCCGCAGGGACGAGACAATTGCTTCTGGATGCGGCGCAGGGCCAGGGCAGACAGGGAGCCTGCCTTAGCCCCTCTGTGCTGCCAGACTTTAAGCTGGCTAAAATCTCCCGGTTTGGCTTCAGTAGCCTCTGGGAGATAAAGCCCGATTCCAGGAGACTCCCAGTGAAACTGGGAGGATTGGCAACCCTAGTGACACCCCCACAACTCCTTTTTGGGTCAGAACTCCTACACTTACAACACCGTGACATTTTAGATTTAAATAGATGAAATCATGAAATGTATGATTTTTAAAATCCTATGACCGTGAAATTAAGCAAAATGGACCGTGAATTTGGTAGGACCCTAGTTATACAGCAGATCAGAGGATCACAGTGGTCCCTTCTGGCCTTGGAATCTATGAATCTATGTGATGTTCAGGTGTATGTAACTGCGTGGGCGGATTTTGTCAGCACAATCTCGTTCTGGTGGGGGTCAGAACTCTGTTATGGTTTTTATCCATGTTTGTATGCCTGTGTTGCTCAGTGGTTTTGATTGAATTTAACCACATGCTGTATTGACTCTACAGTAGCAAGAAAAACACCACTCCAGAGCTCACAGGCCTGTGTGGAAGTTGCAGGGATAATACTGCATGTGCAGCAACATTGTTTGTTTTTATGTATCGTCTTAGATTTATTGCATACGTCAATCATTGCTAACCACTTACACCTTTTTTTCCCCTCTGTAATTCACATGTCTCAAATCAAGTGCTGTCCAAGAAGACAGCTGAAAGTATCTCCCCCTCAAAGGCCTCCCCAGCCCTAAGGCAAAACAAGCACCTGATAAGCCCTGCAAGCCCTAAAGACATCTACAGTTATCAGATGAAAAAGATCCTTCAGGGAGCCTGGTGCCTGTACAGTCAAATCCACATCAGCTGAGCCTGTCCTCTGTATGCCTCTGATTTTTCCCAGGTGGTATAGGTATCCAGTCGCCTGGGTTGCATTCCCATTATCCAAAGATTTTCCCACAGCCAGACTGCTTATCTATCTGCTTCATCCAACACCATCAGCTGCTTCTACAGTTCTTCCATACTTTGTACAGTGGAGATGTGAGAGCTGGGTGCTGTGGTTAGAGATCTGCACAGATACAAATTTGATATCCGCATCTGATCCACGATCCGCAAGTATGAACTGCGGATATCTGCATCCGAGTGGATGTGGATATATGCAACTATAAAGCGGATATCCACAGATTTGCAGGGCTCTATTTACAGGCAGTCTGGTGCATCTGGGCCTCCAGAAGCCATAACTGAAGCTGCTTTTGCACCACGTGAATAAACATTGCCTCTTCCTTGTCTAGAACATCAATCATTGCTGAAATGATACTCAGTGTTTGCTGAGAATCTTGCAAATTTGTAAGGATTTGATGGGAGTACAGCTTATACTTTTCTGTTTTGGATCATATTTTCCCCTGCACACTTTATAATTCCAGAAGGGATGAATGAGTAGATATATTTATTTAGCAGGTGAGTGCCGAGGAATCTACCAGAAGTTACAAGTAGGAAGCCAGTTCTGTTTTAGGCCATACATTAAATTGCATGAAATAGTAGCTATGGGAGGGGTAGACTTCAGGCTCCAAATTGCAAACGCCGTAAGATGCAGAAAATAGTTTCTGGGTTTTATACAATGTATTCGACTATCAAGATGTGATTACAAGCAGGGCCGCCCAGACGGGGGGGCGGGGGCAAGTGGGGCAATTTGCCCCGGGCCCCGCAGGGGCCCCCACGAGAATATAGTATTGTATAGTATTGCAACTTTTTTTTTAGGGAAGGGGCCCCTGAAATTGCTTTGCCCCAGGCCCCCTGAATCCTCTGGGCAACCCTGATTACAAGGAGTGTGTTCTTACTGGAAGTCTACTTATTTGCAGCTGACCACTGCTTTTGATTCATGAAGCTTTTTCCCTTTTTTTATATACAATAGAGTTTTAGCACACAGTTAACTAACTCCCACCAGAAGTACTGAAAACATGGTTTCCATATATAGCAATATGGATTAAGCGGATTTAGAAATACGGTATGTTGACAGTACTATTTAAAAGCATATGGGAAATTTGCTTCTTTCTTCTTCATAACAAAAATGAGTAATAACCATGAAATGCAGTGCTTCAGAACACCAACCCTTCCTTTTTTTAGACCATTGCAATCTTTTCCAGGTGCAAAATAAAATGCAGCCTGTTTTATTGTCCTTGAAAGGCACTGAGGCATCTATGGCACCCTTTACATGCAAAGTTAGCGTAAAGCTTTAAAATTCAGTTTTAAATTATGAGCCTGTGTAAGTGCAGCGGTTCATACCATCAATTGAGGTTACCATTTGAATTGTGTAGGGCTGATTCTCCACTGTGTTGGAACAGTTTTATACCAGGTTAACTCCATTGGCTTCAAGAGAGCTACACCAACGTAAAACCAGTGCAAGACGGAGAAGAATTGGGTGCATTTGTTTTTAGCACATGCCTTGCTGGACCCTGCCTGGATTCTATCTGTGACTAATAGAGAGTAGGATCTTTTTGGTTATTCTGAAGAATTATGGAAACAGAAATGTTAGTAGGCTGAGTTTTATGTTGCTGTTAAAACATCATTAAAAATGTATTTCAGATTAAAAACATCACTAAATCTCCACTTTGTACTGAAGTTGTGAAGAGGGATTTTACCAAAAAGGAAAAGAAATTGTGTGTATCAAACAAGATACTCCACTGTATCAATACCTTTGTATTCTATAATAGAATCTTATAAGAAATGAGACATAATTAGAGAAGTGGGATTTCCCAGGCATTTGTCAGAATAATATTTTGAAGAAAAAGAGTGGCAAAAAGAAGCCATGCATGGGGATGTGAAAAGAGATGCTGTTATGCTTATTGAACCTTATAGAATTTTTCAAGACTAAATTAATCCTTTTGCTCAGATTATTCTCCTAGGACCTAGTCCTGCAAACTGTCACTCAAGCACAACAGTAGTTGCTCAGCTGAGTAGTCACACTGATGACTACTTGCATGAGTAGGTTGTTTTGCATGTAGAACCTTAAAGGTGAGTACAAGGATACTGAATTTGGCTTGGTCTACACTTACCCCCCAATTCGAACTAAGGTACGCAACTTCAGCTACGTGAATAACGTAGCTGAAGTTCGAAGTACCTTAGTTCGAACTTACCTCGGTCCACACGCGGCAGGCAGGCTCCCCCGTCGACGCCGCGGTACTCCTCTCGTCTAGCTGGAGTACCGCAGTCGACGGCGATCACTTCCTGGTTCGACTTATCGCGTCCAGACAAGACGCGATAAGTCGAACCCAGAACTTCCATTCCCAGCCGCCGAACTAGCGGCTGGGTGTAGACATACCCTTTGATTCAGAAGGAGAAAGGAAGCCAGTGAAGGGGTTTGAGGATGGGAGTTGGAGTGGCAGGGTGGGGATGTTGCATAGGCAGGGGAGGAAAAGACAGGTTTAAAATGAAATGTGCAGGGGTCACTAGGGAGGCCTCACATTTTATGTTTGTTTGTTTTTCTTATACATATTTATAAAACCCATATAGTTCTATATGTCTTTAGCAAATGTTTCAAAGTTCATGAGGACCCCTAAATTACTAACAAATGTGCATGCCTGCTGAAGGAGAACCAGATTTCAATTTCGAGCTTCCAGTGTATATTACTGTAAACCGCAAGTAAGAGAAGATTTTTAAAAACACGGTGGGTCCCCATAGAAAGTTTGTCCAATTTGAAAGATTCTGTTGGTGCTAAGGGAATATCCTCCTTTAAAGAGAGAGTTTGTCTCTGGTAGGGTGACCAGATGTCCTGATTTTATAGGGACAGTCCCAATATTTGGGGCTTTTTCTTATATAGGAGCCTATTACCCCCCTCCCCCGTCCCAATTTTTCACACTTGCTCTCTGGTCACCCTAGTCTCTGAAGCCAGTAGACTCTTTCCAACCGATGGAACTTGTTAAGAGCTCCCACTGTAATATGACACGTACCTTATGTACACAGAACAAGGTAAGCAAATCTTTTCTGGCAGGAACACACAGCCAGATTTGGGTGCATGAAGCAAAGTTTTGCCAACGGAATTAAATTTAGATATAAAAGGGCTATTAGGTGTCCCACTCCCATTGCAGATCAGTCAGTTAGGGTGCCCAACTCCCAGCTGTCTTTGAAAATCTCCCCCAGCAAGAATAAATAGGCTTGACAACCTTCCCAGATTGTCCGGGAGTCTCCCGGAATCAGAATCGATCTCCCGGTAGCTACTGAAACCAATCTGGGAGATTTAAATAGGACACTAAAAGTCCGGTCGGCAGTGCAGCAGGGCTAAGGCAGGCTCCCTACCTGCCCTGGCTCCGTGTGGCTCCTGGAAGTGACATGTTCCTGGCACGTTCCTCTGGCTCCTAGGTGCAGGGGTGGCCAGGGGGTCTCTGCACGCTGCCCCCGCCCCGAGCGCTGACTCCGCAGCTCCCATTGGCTGGGAACCATGGTCAATGGAAGCTGTGGGGGCGGTGCCTGCAGGCAGGGGCAGCGCGGAGAACTGCCTGGATGCCCCAGAGCCTAGGAGCTGGACATGCCGGCTGCTTCCGGGAGCCTCCCGAGCTAAGCACTGCTTGGTCGGAGCCCGTACCCTGAACCTCCTCCCGCACCCCAGCCCTCTGCCCCAGCCCTGATCCCCCTCCCACACCGCAACTCCCTCCCAGAGCCCGCATCCTGAACCCCCTCCTACACACCAACCCCCTACCCTAGCCCTAAGCCCCCTTCCGCACCCAAACTCACTCCCAGAGCCCACACCCTGCACTTACTTTATTGTAACATCCCTTATAATGTGAACACCACCACAGCTTAGTTCTGCCTGCGTTTTCCTTCAGTACTCACCGTAATGTCAGTAATTTTGCATCTCTTTTAGATATAGCATCATTGTTTTTCATTTCCCTACTGCTCCAGGAGTCTCTACTGGGGGCTTTTATGAGGCACCATGTTATTTCCAAAATGAAGGAATGCAAATGGTGGTTTTATCTGAAGTTGAAGTGAGTGTTACTTCCTAAATAGGTTAACATGGGATGTTCTAAAGAGTGAACCTTCGCCCTCTGCTAATAAAAAAGTTCTCCTCTCTAATGGGCTAAAGGAAAGTGTTCGTGGAAGGTTATTTATTCCAGATCATTTATGAATATGTTGAATAGGACTGGTTCCAGAACAGACCCATGGGGGACCCCACTATTTAGCTCTCTCCATTCTGAAAACTGACTATTTATATCTACCCTTTGTTTCCTATCTTTTAACCAGTTACCAATCCATGAGAGCACCTTCCTTCTTAACCCTTGGCAGCTTACTTTGCGTAAGAGCCTTTGGTGAGGGACCTTATCAAAGGCTTTTGAAAATTTAAGTAGTGAAATATATGAATAATAGTACACCTCTACCCCGATATAACGCTGTCCTCGGGAGCCAAAAAAATCTTACTGCGTTATAGGTGAAACCACGTTCTATCGAACTTGCTTTGATCCGTCGGAGTGCGTAGCCCCGCCACCCCGGAGCGCTGCTTTACCGCGTTATATCCGAATTCATATTATATCGAGCCGCGTTATATCGGGGCAGAGGTGTATTTAGTATTTACTACAATTACCTTAAACTGGAAAATAAATGAATCCCCTCATACTTGCAGATCCTCAACTGGTGTAATGGAACTATGACAGTTTACACCAGCAGAGGTTCAGCCCCCGGATCTCGAAAGACTCTGTTTATCCATTTGTTGATTATAGTGGGCAAATAACACCATGTGCTAGAATAGTGCCATGACTTCTTTTGTTAATGACACAAAACATTGGCAGTATGTTATAATTATATTTTGCACCTATTAACATCTCACGTATTATTGAAGCAAAAAACAATACATTTAAACTATAGTTATTTACGTACTGTATAACAGTTTCTCTGATTTGTCACTGCTGTACTTATTATTGCAACAAAACAATTTATGCAATGAGAGGAATACGTTTGATAGTAACCGTTATATTTTATTCTCTTATGAATGTTACATGTATGACACACTTGGGTCCCAATCCTGCAGCTGCTCCATGCATGGAACTTCTATCGGTAGCTAAGTGGGCTTGGCTAGCTTCAAAGTTTTTAAGTACCTCTTACTTGAGATACAAAGAAGTGATTCAGTATTACAAATGCATCTAAAGAGCATGAACAACATACTGCTCTGAGCCACACTTGATGTATATCCAAAGTAACTTGACTTCAATGCAGTAACTTAGAAAATAGACCAGAATTTGACCCATATGCCTGCATCTTAGTCCAGGCAACAAGCAAAGAAGGTGACCAGGTAAAACTAAACTCATGGAGCTGGTCATTGAATAACAATATCCCATATTGTGTACCTGATATTTAAGCTGAACTCCCATTGATTTTAATGGAAAATACTGATTGGGAATTGGTAGTACAACATAACCAAGTGTGATGAAATTCCAGGGTTGAGGTCATGCTTTAGTACCTAAGACCATGACGATAAAAAAAATAATTTGTCAATTTTTATAACTAAGACTTTGTTTGTAAGGCAAGATCTAAAAATAATTAGTAAGTATTTTGGGGAGGTACAAAATATGCATGGTAGTAGCCCTTGTAAAAAAAACCAAGGAATTTCCTGTTAATAAAGTTACATACTATAAATTATGATCATTCGCATTAGTGTCAAAAAACTGGAAACAGACACTGAATCATTAATGCAATGAAGAAAAGAACATGTCAGCAAACAAAATTAATATAGACAGGTATGTGCCAACATTTCCCAGACCCTGTGTCACTAACAAGCCTTGAATGAAGCTAATTTACATTCTTGAATGCAAAGCCATTTGGTTTTTCACTGTTTACTAACGACCAGTTAGAGATAGGCATGCATATCTCATGAAAAGAGCCGTTGTACAAAGAGTACTCCATGGAAATATCACATATACAGTGATAAACATTTCAAAGTTTATGCCCCATGCTCCGCCTCACAGAATGACGCGATGTTAGGCAGGTTGGGCTCTGTGTAATAATAGATTATAACGGTTCCTCTCAAAGCTCTGGAATCCCTGATCCAAATACTTGCTTCATAGTCCCCGCTATTTACCACTAAATACAGTACATGAATGTATGCGTGGCACATATTTTTTCAGAACAATGATTTTATGATTTAGTGTTTGCCCAAACATAGACGCATAGAACTGCAAACTCAAAACATCTTACCCTTAGGATAGTTGAAAAGAAAAAAAATCTCATCACATTTCTGAGAGAAGTCTTTCCTTTTCTGGGCTCTTACTGCACACAAGTTTGTTGTGGAGACATCAGGGTCTCCAGGGCTAAGAGCACTGAAGTTGTTGTAATCCAACTGTGCTGAAATATTTAAGAGAATTTGTTGCTGTAGGAGAGTTCCATTTGCCTGTAGATGTTTCAAGAAATAAAAGATGATGGGCCTTATTCAACTGCCATTAAAGTAAATGGAGGACTGTGATTGTCTTCAGTGAAAATTGGATTGGACCATAGGTGCTGAAACTAGGGGTGCTGCCGCGCCCTCTGGTTTGAAGTGGTTTCCCTCATATACAGAGTTTACAGTTAGGTTCAATGGCTCTCGGTACCCCCACTGTACAAATTGTTCCAGCACTCCTGGATTGGACTCTCGATCACTGTGCCTGTATCTAATATCAACTGCCTTCTTAGCAAAAGTAGCTGTTAATTGTTGTAATAGTTATTTATACACAGGTATATGAACTGCATATAATAATATGTTATTTAGCTATGCAAAGCATAAATCACATGTCCAGGAGTAGAAATCCAGCTGTTTGCAATGAGAGTTGTATTTGAGTCTTACCTTTTATTGACTCCCTTACAGCTGTATTTTATATCCAGTACTTTCATTAGGGAAAAAACAACTGACTAAACACTCAAACAGCAATACTCCATGTTTCTGTACATAATCGGGACGAACAAAAAAATATTTTCTTCTCAAACAGACAGGTAATTTTTTGCCTTTCTTTTTTCAATTAAGTAACGCTGAGCAGCATGGTGACAAGCATGCCATAAGTATGTGCTATGTCATCTGTATCTAACAGCTTTCATAACAAGACCCTTTATTTTGTTTCATTGCATGGTTCCAGTTCTTGCATCTGCATTTTTAGAAGGTTCCTCTGTGGCTTATCTACACAACAAGAACAGTCTCTTGACCATTAGCTGTTTTATTTATAACAATAACAGGCCCTTGCATATCAGTAAAAGAAATCTTTATTGCAGATGCACATATTGTGTATCCGTCACTGATTTTGAAGTATTGACTTGCCTCTCTCACAGGATGCAACTATGAGAATTATCTAAAGCAGGGGTCAGCAACCTATGACACGCGTGCCAAAGGCGGCACGCGAGATGATTTTGAGTGGCACTCAAACTGCCCGGGTCCCGGCCACTGGTCCCAGGGGCTCTGCTGCCATCCTGGGGTCCCGGATGCCAGCCCCCTGCCACCCTGGGTCCCGGATGCCAGCCCCGCTCAGCCCGCTGCCGGCCCCGGTCCTGGCCACTGTTCCCAGGGGCTCTGCTGCCGGCCTGGGGTCCTACTGCCAGCCCCCTGCCAGCCCCCTGCCACCCGGGGTCCCGTCCGCCGGCCCCGCTCAGCCCACTGCTGGCCCTGGGTCCGGGCCACCGGTCCCAACCTGAAGCAAATACTCACCAGCAACCACACACCAAAAACTCTAACCAAGGAACCTATCCTTGCAACAAAGCCCATTGCCAACTCTGTCCACATATCTATTCAAGGGACACCATCATAGGACCTAATCACATCAGCCACACCATCAGAGGTTCGTTCACCTGCACATCTACCGATGTGATATATGCCATCATGTGCCAGCAATGCCCCACTGCCATGTACATTAGCCAAACCGGACAGTCTCTACGCAAAAGACGTCAAGAATTATAACATTCAAAAACCAGTCAGAGAACACTTCAGTCTCCCTGGTCACTCAATTTCAGACCTAAAATTCGCAATACTCCAACAAAAAAACTTCAAAAACAGACTCCAACAAGAAACTGCAGAACTGGAATTAATTTGCAAACTGGACACCATTAAATTAGGCTTGAATAAAGACTGGGAGTGGATGGTTCATTACACAAAGTAAAACTATTTCTCCATGCTAATTTTTTCCTCTACTGTTACTCACACCTTCTTGTCAACTGTTGGAAATGGGCCATCCTGATTATCACTACAAAAGTTTTTTTTCTCCTGCTGATAATAGCCCACCTTAATTGATTAGTCACGTTATAGTTGGTATGGCAACACCCATTTTTTCATGTTCTCTGTGTGTGTATATATATATATCTATATATCTTCTGACTGTGTTTTCCACTGCATGCATCCGATGAAGTGGGTTTTAACTCACGAAAGCTTATGCCCAAATAAATTTGTTAGTCTCGAAGGTGCCACAAGTACTCCTCATTCTTTTTGCTGATACAGACTAACACGGCTACCCCTCTGAAACCTGTCACTTCTAAAAGGTTGCAGACCCCTGATCTAAAGAGTGTGTGCTTTATGGGCAAATGTGTTTTATGGGCTCCCTTCATGTGGAAAACCTGCTTGGGAGTTAGGGCCCAGATTTTTAAATCCCATCAACCTTCCATGGAATTTACACTGCTAAATGCCTACATCCCTTTTGCAAAATGACATTTAGGCTCCTAAATCAGTTGGCGTTCTGACGCTGAGGGCCGCAGTGCCTAAATATCTTTAAAAATCTGGGCCTAGGTAACTCCAGTGATTGAATTTCCTCTTAATTGTTAATTCATGGCAAAGTGTGGGGTCAAGGGCTCTCCCTACTTCAGCAGAAATAGCATCCCAAAGCCTAGCTATGAAGTTTTCTGGTATTATTGGAGCATCTTAGAATAACAAGAACAATATTTGGTTAAGCAGCTCTCCTGGAACTTTGAGCATTTAAAACAAACAAACCCAACCATGCTTAGATGCTTTTTATTAGTGCTCAGTTAATAACTTGTGCCAACAGAGAACAATCTTGGGAGCAGTGGTCTGGCTCTTCCGTTATATATATTTATAGCAGAACAATGGCTTTTAAAATTGAGGTTTGCGGAATAGATAGAGTAGGTCTCACTTATAAGATCAGTACTTTAGTGAACATGATATTCTCAGTAAATGCTCTTGGCAGCACTGAAGTTTTTCATTGACACTTGGTAGTCCACACACTTATACCTCTGCCTAACATTAAGCATGTGAGTAGTCCCGTTGAGTTTATTAAACGGGGCCCCAGTGAAGTCACTGTGGATTTTGACATTGACTTACATGCCAGATGTGTACACAGAGCCGTAACTTGTGCAGGAGGCAGACCTTCATTTCTGCATCTACGGTGTCCCCCGGTAAATGTGTTGAGGTTCAGTGACCCTCCGTTTTCCCCCCCATGCATTCAAAAGTAGAGCTGGGTACAATTTGTAACCAAAACATTTTATTTGGCGACAATGTAGGTTCAGTGACACCAAAACATTTTGAGAGTTCCTGTCAGTTGTGCTGAGTTGTTTGCTCTCTGACTTGCCTAAGGTTACAGACAAGTTAGGAAGAGAACTCAGTTCCTTTCTTATAGTACAATCCCAACGCTTAGTCCCTTGCTCATACCACTAAACCACACATATTCTGGCACAGGAAGATTATCTAGATGTGCTTTTTCAGCCTTAAAAGAGTAATCTCTTGGGTTTTGTACATTTTATTTGATAGGAATTTATTTGCCCTTTGACAGATTAGGACGAGAGAAGGTTTGAACAAAATACTGTTTTACTTGGTTAACAATTATCTGAATTCCTGCCACAATTGTTTAATATTCTTCTTCTCAGAACCCAGCTGCTACTCCCACTAGATTCTCCACTGATCTCATGGGGCTAGATTCTCATCTGGTCCACTGACTTCAGGTCCACTGACTTCAGTGGAGCAGTGTCGATTTACACCAGGTGAGGATCTGGCCCATAACACTGTGTTGATAATATCATAATGTATTTTCATTAGTAATGATTGATACTTCTAATAGGTAAAATACATCAATGGGAGAGTGGACAGAAGATGAACGTTTTGTGTTATGACTTTGAAGCAGGAATTCCTAAATTGGAAAGGAGAAATTATGAGGAAGAAAGCCCTTAAAAATCAATATTAAAATAACTTTGATACCTTTTTAATATTAGGAAAAGGGTAGGGGAAAATCTGTTGAGCAAAACACAGATGATTCAAAATTTTAAGTATGATGTATTTGAAAACTTTCCCAAACATAAGTTGTATATTATATAATCCCTTTAGACCAATGTAGGGTTATGACTTATGAATGTCACTTTAGTGACAATGTTCAAAGACATTTTACGTTATTTGAACATTTCTATCATATCTAGGGTTTGACAGTCATACCTTGAAGCTTAGTGAGACAAGATAGATGAGGTAATATATTTTATTGGACCAACTTCTTCAAGTCCTAAAAACTGCTCTGTGTAGCTCAAAAGCTGTCTCAACAAGAGAACTTGGTCCAGTAAAAGATATTACCTCACCCACCTTGTCTTTATAATATCCTGGGACTGACATGGCTACAACAACACTGCTACCATACCTTGAAGTTTGTCAGACAAAGTCCTGCTTTCAGTATTTACTTCTGCTAATGGGAATCCAGGGTAAATTATGACCACATGCTGACGGAAATCAGATGAGAAATATTCAGTGAAATATTTCCAGATTTCACAACCTAAGGCTGATGATCAGGTTCCAAGAAAAGATAATGCAAATTTCATCAACTCAAACCAGCTGCTTTTCTTAAAAACAACATACTGTTTTCCTTCAGAAATGGGACAGAAAGCTTAACATGGTGAAGAATAACTGTCTGAGTTGTTATTTTTGAAACAGCTGTCATTTATCTGCAGTTAACTTGCGTTATTTTAAAAATTCATTGGGGCTAAAGCCTTAAATTACAATCTTTTGAAATGACATTTTAAAAGCTCCATTAAATAGTGCTGTATGCTGTTACTAAATATTACATTTGTATTCATGCATGCTCTAACAAAAGCCAGCACTTCTTCAACATCTCAGTCAGCCTACTCTCATTACCTAGAGCATAATGGACAAAGCTGTGAAAGGCCCCAGTCATTAAACATTAACTGGCATGCTTCGTCAATGTCCTCTTATGATTTCTAGTGCACAGAATGAGCAAGTCGTAAAAAAGTCACTTCTTTGTGTGGAATTCACTACTGCTGTTTTTCCTCTTCTTTCAGAATTTTTCATGTGAATTTATTGCACTTGAGTCAGGTATCAGTTTGACAACCCTAGGGAGTAAAGTCCCCTAACTATCCACAGAATTGGCAGTGGCACTGCTCTATGTCCTTAAGTCCTATTCTGTAGCGCCCACCTCCTCGTCCCGATGGGTAAGAGAGGATTTCAGTCTCGATTATCCAGTCAATATTTATTCTCTTTGCTGAGCCAGTCAACGCAGTGCCAGTTGTGGTGCTGTGTTTTTGTGATGTGAAACTAGGGTGACCAGATGTCCCAATTTTATAGGGACAGTCCCGATATTCAGGGCTTTTTCTTATATAGGTGCCTATTACCCCCCACCTCCTGTCCCGATATTTCACACTTTCCATCTGGTTACCCTATGTGAAACTCAGTTCTTGGTTGAAACCCACAATTCATGTCACAAAGGCTCAAGAGCCACGATGGTAATAATTTTGGGTCACTTGCTGATTTGGGTTGGATTTGAGGTAGGGTTACCATACGTCCAGATTTCCCCGGACATGTCCGGATTTTTGGTACTCAAATCCCCGTCTGGGGGGAATTGCCAAAAAGCCGAACATGTCCGGGGAAATAGGGAGGCAGCATAAGCCAGGGTCCGCCTGGCCCCAGCACGACCCGCCGGGTCTGCAGTGCAGCCCAGCCGCCCGGCTACATTGTAGCGAGCTCGGGTGGGGGAAGGGGGGGCGCAGCCGCAGAAGGCGGCGAAGGGGCCGCTGCTGCCCCCGGAGGCCGGGCGGACCGCGCGCCCCAGCCGAGCCCGCAGGACCACAGGGAGGCCGAGCCCAGCCAACGGCTCGGGCTTCCCTCACGGGCGGGGACCCCCCGACCACTTGGGGACCCTTCCTGCGGCCCCATCACCCCGCGCGGCAGGAAGGAGGCTGCGGGGCAGGGAGTGCGGCGTGTGCCGGGGCTGCAGGGACCTGCGCTGCCCCAGTCGCCGCTGAGCATCCGAAGCCCCCGCCAGGCAGAGGCTGGCGGGGGAGCTGGGCAGGCGGGGGGGGTGCAGAGGCTGCAGGGCGAGGAGGAGCAGGGCAGGCAGGGGCATAGAGGCTGCAGGGGCAGGGGAGCGCAGGGGCAGGGCAGATGGGGGCGCAGAGGCTGCAGGGGCGGGGGGGGATGCAGGGGATGCAGGGGGCACAGAGGCTGCAGGGGGGTGTGCAGGGGCTGCAGGGCGAGTGGGGAGCAGGGAAGCACTTAGCAACCCTCAACCAAGATCAGAGCGGGAGGGAGGAGGGGGAATGTGGGGTGCTCAGAGGAGGGGGCAGAGTTGGGGCAGGGACTTTGGGGAAAGGGTTGGAATGGGGGTGGGGAAGGGGTGGAGTTGGGGCGGGGCTGGGGGCAGGACCGGGCCCCGTGGAGTGTCCTCTTTTTTAAATGTTTGAATATGGTAACCCTATTTGAGGCAGTAAACTGGAGAGGACTCTCCTCTGAACTAGCACCAGAAGTATCCTTATGATCAGTATTATTATTCACTTGCATTGTGGTAGTGCCCAGAGTCCTCAAACGAGGTTGGGGCCCCTTTGTGCTAGGCACTGTACAAATGCATAGTGCTTACATTCTAAATAGACAAGACAGGCAAAGAATGAGAGGAAGGGAGTATTATTATACTTTTTTTTTTAGCAGATGAGGAACTGATCACAGAGATTAACATGTTTGTGAAAGAGTCAGTCAGTAAGCCCAGATCCCTGAGTCCCTGTCCAGTGCATTAAGCATAAGACCAGTTTCTCCCTCTGTCTCTGTTTTTCCTCATATCTTGTGCTTTCCCAGAAAATATCAGGGCTATGGCAAACTGGTTGGTAGGTCAGTATGAAACATCATGGATTCGGTTTGCAAAGGGCTCATAAGAACTGATTTTAAGTCATGGGTAAATTTGTATCTTCCAGGTTTCACTTCAGGTTTGAATAAATAATGTGAAGTGAAACCATCCAAGATTTTATGTCAAAAGAATGTGAAATGATCAATTCCACATGGTTTTAATGTGAAACAATGTATTGGACCAAGTCTGCTTAAAACTAGGCCACACTCACTCATAACTGGGCTAAGTTTGGAGATCGTAACCAAGCTCTAAACAAGGAAAGTTTTGTATGGCCTCAACTTTCACTATTGTTTCCTAACTCATAGATCCTCAACAGCATAAGGGAATTGACAAGGGCTAAGTGCAGAATCCAGTTTTTGGTTTTGAACTGGTGAGCAAGAAAATACCCATGTTGGCTTTCAGATCCCAACTTGAATTTGCAAGGTGTCAGTTAAAAAGGAAACAACGCTTTTTTGTCCAGAGTAAATTTTTCACAGTGTCATTGTTTGAAGATACTAAGGAACTTACAGTTTCATTGAATCTTCATCATATTAATGATTTCTAGACAGTATAAATCATCAAGCAAATAAAACCAAGTTTTTTTATTGGGGGTTATGCAACAATTATAAGAGGGTTGTAAGGGCAGGAGGAAGGGGACTTTATAGCTGAAATGTGGCTCCTTTCTCATGCCATTGGCAGATTTCATACTACACCCTCTTCCTGCCGCGCCACCACACAAAAGAGTCAGTGGATGATGAGGAGCACTTTTGGAGTTTGTTGTAGCAAAAGAAATCCCCCAAACTTCTATTGCTGTCTTGCCTCTTACCACTAGGAGCTTTTGCACTGAATTGTTTATGAGAAAGAAAGTCCTTCTATGAAGAGAAAACATTAAAGACTCTTGTATGAAGTTCCTCAGGACCTCCTGCTGCTTAGACCCTGAATATTAAATTCCAGACTGAGTTGGCCACCCAGAAAGGCTCTGCTGAGGGGGTAAGCTAGAGAGAGAAACCGGAGAGAAAATGTGTGGGATTTGGAGGGCTTGTATGATATGGGAGAGGGGGGACTATCCCAAGAGAATTAAGGACGGGTGTGGGGAAGGAAACACTAGTGCATGAATATGACTTACTATAGCTTCATTTACAATATTGGCCCTGAGCCATAGTAAACAAATGCAGTCTGCAAAGAAAAGACGCCTGATGACTTGGTATACTGAGAGGCCTGTCATTGTTTGTGCTGTAAGACGCTATTTTGTAGATCTGTAAAAATACCTCCTGGATTAGAATTTTGCATACAATGTTCCATCATGAAAACAAGCTGCTTTCCCTGGTGTGTGTGTGTGTGTGTGTTTGTTTGTTTGTTTCTGTGTTTGGTATACATTAAAAAAGTAAAAACCAAACCACATTTCCTGGTTTTCTAACATTGTCAGTATCTCCTTGTTTCAGTTGAATATAACATTCTTGGTTATGTAGTGGTGTGTAGCTTTTCCAGGCATGCTGTTTTTCAGTGGTGGGAAAAGTATCATCAGAAGAGAAGTGATTTAACCTATACAATTGAGTAATAAATTTTATACGTGCATTGGGAGACAGTTGAATGAAAGGCTGTAGATGTAGGAGCATAAACAAACTAGGTAAATGCAACCTAGATGGAGCTACTATAAGGTGGGTGCATAACTGGTTGGAAAACCATTCCCAGAGAGTGTTATCAGTGGTTCACACTCATGCTGGAAGGGCATAACGAGTGAGGTCCTGCAGGGATCAGTTCTGGGTCCAGTTCTGTTCAATATCTTCATCAGTGATTTAGATAATGGCATAGAGAATACACTTATAAAGTTTGCAGATGATACCAAGCTGGGAGGGGTTGCAAGTGCTTTGGAGGATAGGATTAAAATTCAAAATGATCTGGACAAACTAGAGAAATGGTCTGAAGTAAATAGGATGAAATTCAATAAAGACAAATGCAACGTACTCCACTTAGGAAGGAACAATCAGTTGCACAAATACAAAATGGGAAATGACTGCCGAGGAAGGAGTACTGCGGAAAGGGATCTGGGGGTTATAGTGGACTAGAAGTTAAATATGAGTCAACAGTGTAACACTGTTGCAAAAAAAGCGAACATCATTCTGGGATGTATTAGCAGGAGCATTGTAAGCAAGACACAAGAAGTAATTCTTCCGCTCTACTCCGCACTGATTGGGCCTCAACTGGAATATTGTGTCCAGTTCTGGGTGCCACATTTCAGGACGCATGTGGACAAATTGGAGAAAGTCCAGAGAAGAGCAACAAAAATGATTAAAGGTCTAGAAAACATGACCTATGAGGGAAGATTGAAAAAATTGGATTTCTTTAGTCTGGAAAAGAGAAAACTGCGAGGGGACATAACAACAGTTTTCAAGTACGTAAAAGGTTGTTACAAGGAGGAGGGAGAAAAATTGTTCTCCTTAACCTCTGAGGATAGGACAAGAAGCAATGGGCTTAAATTGCAGCAGGGAGGTTAAGGTTGGACATTAGGAAAAACTTCCTAACTGTTAGGGTGGTTAAGCACTGGAATAAATTGCCTAGGGAGGTTGTGGAACCTCCATCATTGGAGATTTTTAAGAGCCAGTTAGACAAACACCTGTCAGGAATGGTCTACATAATACTTGTCCTGCAATGAGTGCAGGGGACTGGACTAGATGACCTCTCAAGGTCCCTTCCAGGCCCATGATTCTATGATTACTATTATTTTTATACTGATAAACTTTTTTAGGCCATTAACACAGAAAGCTGATTTTCAGTCTCCTTTTCTGCTTGTGCAAATACCTGTATGTATTTTTCAAGCACTGATACCTGCATATACATTTTTTACAGAGTTGCATGGGACTGAATGACACAGTTTCTGTTTGTTTATGGTGGTTGTGTGGCTCAGTTATGTATGAATTTTTGAAAATATAGGTGATGTTGTTCAGACGGGTACTTTTGTCCAGTTAAAACATCAAAAGGATTTTTTAAAATCTTCTTGGGATTTCCTCCAGTTAAAAAATATATTACATATGTAATAAATAACACTACTCTTACACATTATTTGGAACACACAGTAATGTAGGAGCAAAATGTTAGCTACATAAACAATGGAGAGGTCAACTGGATTAGGAGCCACATTGAATAATAGTAAATAGAGACAGTTTGCTACCTGTGTTATCATTTGCCCTCCATTTGAGGTAAGGACATAAGGCTTTAGAGGTGTCAGCATTGGCAATAAAACCATAATTCTCCATGGAAACATGGCACATTTTTGTCTGTAGCTGTATTTTCATGGTGCCAGATTTAAGAAACATCCAAAGAGTATTCATAAGAAATATCTCCTATGTTGGTAGATGCTACAACTTAAACCCTTGTTGCAGACTGCATAGTGTCCCTTCTACACTTTTATTATTGGTTAAAGAAACCTAATTCATTTAACTTCAGTTTCCATAGCTCAATAAACAGTAGTGGAAAGTATACCGAAGATACAATAGGTCATATTTTGTTCTAATTTAGACCTATGTAAATATCATTGGAGTTACTCTGAATTTATACCAATATAACTGAGCAGAATCTAGCCTGTTTACATATAGATTAATACAAAAACCTTTTCTCACATTCATGTCCTGTCTCAGACTCATGTCCCAATGGTTTGAAATTGAGGGAAAACTTCTTTAAAAAACAAAACTTACATTTTGGATTGCACATTTCTGTTGGAATATTCCTTTGCACACTTGACCATTAGTCATATTAAGTTATTTAATTCTAAATAATTGACAATAACTCCTTTGACAGAGTTCAGTAACTTTCGTTTTTTGGGTTGTTTTTTTTAAGGACTATAACCAGGCCTGTGTGAAAAGGATTGTACACACGTGAAATGCACTGTGTGAAAAGGATTGTACACACGAGCCACTGTAGTTTATTGTATTTCAGAGGTAATCAAACTGTAGGGTCTGTTCAGCTGAGAGGATTTTATTTATACTCTATACATAATTTTAATAATATTTTGCATATGTAAGACACCTGTAATCAGAGCATCTCAAGGCATTTACAAAGATGGGTGAGTACCATTATCCTTATTTTTACAGATGGAGAAATTGAGGCACGGGGAGACTATTGTGAGTTGCAAAGAAAGACAGCAAAATCCAGCTCCTTTGCTCAAACCACTAGATTTTACTGCCTCCATGTGGCCTTAAAAGGATTAGTAGTTAATGTTGTAAATGTCACAAAATTCATTCAAATTACACTGGCTACTTCTGCTGTGTTTTGGAATATGTAATAACACAAAACAATTTAATCACATAGAAACCACAATAAAGATTTTTGTCCTTTTCAAAAGAATAAGGTGTATTAGGTAAGTGCACTTGGCAATACTGTCAATAATCCTAGTATCCACAAAGAGCACATGTGTAAGTCAGTGGTAAGAGCCACATAATCATTCCCCTTGCTCAAATGGAGAAGATGGATAACTCTAGAACTGGCAATGTTAGTACTAGCAGCTTCAAAGAGACAGGATGAGGTCATGGCTCCATGCTCATTTCTGCATCAATTGGTGGATTGAAACCCCAAGGAAGCACTGTAGCCAAATCATCACACACTCTTCTACAGCAACCCCTAGTAGCAAGAATAGCCCCTTGGGACCTTAGGCAGCTGCGCAGAATTCAGGGCTGCCCAGAGGGGGGGGCAAGTGGGGCAATTTGCCCCAGGCCCCGGGCCCGCAGGGTCCCCCACAAGAATATAATATTCTATAGTATTGCAACTTTTTTTTTATGGAAGGGGCCCCCGAAATTGCTTTGCCCCAGGCCCCCTGAGTCCTCTGGGCAGCCCTGGCAGAATTTAGAGAAAACCTGAAGTTGCTCCAGGTTCTGCCAGGGCTGAACAAGTCCCAGAATCAGAAAAATCAAAGGTGGCATAAAGCCATCTTGCCCCCTCACCCTCCAGGACCAGTCCTGAGAGTAGCTTAGTTAGACCCAAGAATCAGAGCCATTTGATATAGTCTTACATGAAGGACTGGGTGTATTTCTCCTGCTAACACAATTATAGATCTCTGAATTGGGTTCAAGAAGTAAGCCCCCTTTCAATGAGTTGGAATGTAAGATTTCCCATTTAAGTTTCGTGCATGTTGCTATTCCTCCCTAATGAAGAGACCCACTAGAACACAATTAACTTATGGGCACAGAGCCATAACATACAAAGATACAATCAGGAAAGGAAAGTGATGCTTGACCTAGTGCAATAAAAAGATGACTTTGATGGAAAAGTAAAACACTCCATTACAATGGAAAATTCTTGTGGTGCAGCAGTAACATGGGCTTGTGTGTAAGTGTGGCTTCACCATTGCTACATGGAGTACACTTTCCAAAACATCACTCGCGTGATGTGTTCTCTATTCCTAGTTTGTCCTCCCTTGTCCTTCTACCCACCTCTCTCCAATTGTTTTCTTCTCCTTGTCATGTCTCATGGCTCTTTGGGCTTTTGGGATAAACACACAGGGCCATAGTCTGCTCTGAGGTACACCAGTGTAGATCTGGAGTTAATTCAATGAAGTCACTATACCTTTAAGGTCTCGTGCGTTCTTATTTACCCACCTTCCAAGACACAGCACAGCTCTATTTCTGAGTCCTGCCTGTCTCTCTGGTGCTCCCCAGTGTGTGGCAGTCTTTCTGAAAGTGATCTGTGTCTCTTAAGGTATTAACAACCTTTCCAGTTTTGATGTCATCAGGAGACTGGCAGTTCCCACTTAGGGGAAGCCAAAGACTGAAATAGCAGGGTAGCTGTAGGTCATTGGCAAAGCTGTGGAAGGTCGCAGCACTTGCTCAATCCATCCATGGCTGAAGATAATGATTTTGTCCCTCACTTTTTTGTGAACTCAAACACGTAAGGTCCAATGTGGCCACTCATGCTTTTGTGGAGGTATCCTGTTCCCCAGGAGTGCTCCCCATTGATTTCAGCGAGTGTAGGTGGCAAAATCAGGTCCATAAAACTGAGTAGGTTTGGATAAATAATATGAGGAGTTTTGCTTTTTTAAGTTTCTTGTGGACCCATTGAATCTTTTCTCTGAAGGCTACATTGGGATTTTACCTGGAAGCCTGGGTAGGGGACAGCACATCACTGCATCTTCCCTGGGGCAGCTCTGGCCAAGGAAGGCATCGGAATTCCTTTCCTGGTTTCCCCCTGGCTCCAAGGTGGAAGAAACGTACTGCTGCCCCATACCAGTAACAGATTGCTTCCCCCATCCTGCTTACTCAGCTGCTCCTCACCCATTCCCCTCACCTAGAATCATAGAATATCAGGGTTGGAAGGGACCTCAGGAGGTCATCTAGTCCAACCCCCTGCTCAAATCAGGACCAATCCCCAGACAGATTTTTACCCCAGTTCCCTAAATGGCCTCTTCAAGGATTGAGCTCACAACCCTGGGTTTAGGAGGCCAATGCTCAAACCACCTGCATGAGGATAGCCCTGTATACCTTCCTGTGCACAGATTGGTGATACAAAGAGGTCTCACGGGAGCATAAAATTGTGCTGGATCCTCCTTTATTTCCCTGCACAGCTGTGTAGGACAAGTCTCAAGCTGCTGTTACTAAGTAACTGCTGCTAAAGCTATACCATATGGCTGTAGATACCTGCTTTTTCCATAAAAGACTAATATTGAAAAAAAGTAAATATATAAAAACTTTAATGTTTCTCTCTCTCTCTCATATATTTTAGGCATATTGTTTTTAAGATTTTGAAAAGACAGTGCCAAACACAGTGGCCAAGTGTTGATTCCTGGCAAAAGTAACTAGTTTCAGTAGAAGATTCAGCCTTCCTGAGTTATGAATGTACCTTTGCTCATGAGAGTAGTTTAGAGATCTCACTATCTTCCCACTTCCCCCATTTGCAAAAGCTATTCAACGCTTAGGGTCAGATTCTGCTTACCTTACTCAAGTCAATAACCCCATTGCCTTCACTGGGACTATTTTTACAAGTAAGGGCTGCAGAACTGGGCCCTTGTCCATAATGAATAAAAAGAATATAACTGTGCTACAGAACATACTGTTCTAGCCCCACTCTCTCTCCCCCTTTTTCCCCTCCCCCTGCCGGAGGCAGCAACGTCTCTTGACGTGCTCGATGGCTGTAATAAGATCTCCCTACTACTCACTGCTCTGGACTTTTGTTTTTCTTGGCACACCACGCACTCAGACACTTTAATACAGAAAGCAAGTTTGAGTACTTTTGGCTTATTTTTGTGCCTTGTCTCCCTCTTTCCCCTTCTCGAAACAGTTTATGAATTAAATGGTGATATTATCTCTCAGATACATTTACAGTATTGAAATAGGAATTCTGAAGGCCTCTTCTGAGTGTACAAAAGCGGCAAATGTTTGTGCTAAGCATAGTGGGAAAAGACCATTCGCAATTCTAACATTAGAAAACCATGGTGCAGATTCCATTTTTGGTAGCAGTATGAATCCCTGCAGATCACTTAGTGCATATTTTAATGACATTTAAAAATATCCAGATACAATTGATATTGGAGAGGTGCGGAAGTATTTTAAAATAGGTTGATTTGAAAATGCTGGTTTTGTGTTTGATTTCCAGTGAAAGATTCATTCACTGTTTACTTATGAATGTGCTGAAAACAGTTTTTGGGAAATCAGTTAAAACAATGTTACGCAAATGGAGGTCACATAATTCATACTGGAATCAAATGCTAAGAAAATGTGGTGACAGAAAATTATTGTAAGCACAAAGCAAGTGAAATTTTTCATGCTTGTTTCTCTGTGTGGGGTGAATATTTCTGGAAAGTTCGAAGGAAGTCCATTCCATCATTGTGCTCTGCAAACACGGTTGTTTTCTACCCACTAAAATTCTAATTGTAGACACTTTTTAGCACTCAGAGCTCAGATAACAAACACTGTTCAGCTTTTGAACATTCAAACCTGATAGATGTGTGAAAGGCACGCATTGCCAACTTTGGAGAAATAAAGAAGTTATAAATGCACATGTAGATTTTACAGAGAATATGCCACACATTATCATCCTTATTGAGAAAAGGTCATTTTTTTCTAAGTCCCTAAGTGGCTTAGGGACTTAAGTCCCATTTTCAAAAGTGACTTAGGCACTTGGAAGCCAAAGTTTCATTGACTTTCAATGAGACAGACTCTTAAGTCACTTCAGGAGCTTTTGAAAATGTTACCCTATGTCTATCCTGAAGATGGCAAGCTCAAATATCTCTGGAAATCCACATAAATCAGTGGTAGCCCCTGAAGATTCCAGATGCCCTTTTCCCCAAGCCCTAACAAGCCACCCATCTCCTACACTTTCCAAATCACTGCAGGGTCTTTCAGAAGCGCATGGGAGAAGGCCAGAATGACTGCTAGATTTTGCTGGATCACCACCCCTTAAACTCCTGTTCCCTGAACCAGGCAGAACAGCACCTACCCTCCTTCCTCTGGGAGCTGGCAAAATACCAGGTTTGGTCAGGAACCTGCAGTGGGCATCACGCTAGCCGCTCCTTTCTAGGGTGGCTGGGAAGGAATTTTTCCTTCACCACCATATTGGCCAAGGTGGAGTGTGGGTGAGGGTTTGCCTTCCCCCTGGTGGGTTCAGGGAGGACTTTGTTATGGCGAGTAGGGAAGGGAGTTAGGTATGATGTTGCAACTCAGTATGTAAGTGTGGGGCGGATGTCCAGTGCTGGTACTCTGTAGGGAAGGGTTACAGTGACCAGATAAATAGCTTGGTAAAGGACTTTAAAAGGAGGTGTTTGTTAGAGGAGCACAATGGCAGAGGGAGGGTTCGGGGCTCCTATGACTGGTTCAGTAGGGAGGCACCCCTCCTTTCTTATAGCCCACCTTAACCCTTGTTCGAGGGTGGGGGATGGTAAGGTCCCTGGGGGACCTGGATGGGGAAAGGAGGGGCTGGCAGAAGCCCCTGGGTAGCTATTGAAATGATCCTGGCGTTACCTGCACTGTACACTTTATCTGACGGGTAGTCTCGGATATCTAATAATAAAGTTGCTGATTAAACCATATCAAGTGTCTCCTGTCCTTCTTCCGGGATAGCTGGACAACAGCCGCACCTCACATTTCATGTGTTCTGGGAATGCACTGACCATGCCAGAGCACACAGGGCCAAACCCTCACACTGTAACTTGCCATAGCTTCATTGGCTTCAATTGGACTGTGCTGACTTATGCCAGCTAAGGATCTGGCTCATGAAATATAAAATTCGCAGCACCTGCGACTTTGCAGAAAATCTGTCAACCCCGGGGGGACATGATGCCTTCTTAAACGGAGTCCAAATGCACACAAGTCTACAGCTCTTCAGCATAGCACCACTGATTTCAGTGATTACATGTATTTACACCAGCTGAGACTGTATAATATGTGCTTTAAAATATGTGACCTAACGTCTGCATGATGAAGTTAACACACCGACACTTTTTTTGGCCTGTTTATGATAAAAAGGAAATTAAATGCAAAATGTATTGCAGCACATTAATGCAACATTCTGATTGAGGTCTGAAATGCACAGTTCAGGAAATTCAAATTTGTGCTTCCTATGGGAACCATAACTTAGTCACATTATGTATATATATATTGAATCATGTGTATACAATCATGCAGAATACTATATATATATATATTTAAGGGGTCAAATTACTGTTGCTATGGGAACCATCACTTTAAGCATATAAATGTCTTTTAGAAAACATAGAGGAAATTCTTAAGAGGTTAACAGCATGTCAGAGGGAAAAAACATTTTTTTAAAGTTCTCACATCTGTGTAATCATCAAATGTTTCATACCCATTGCTGTTATTGCCAGGCCTGCCAGTTCTTTACCAGGCTCTTGAATTTTATCTTACCTATCTCCCTGGGGCAAATTAAAGTCATCTGAGAAATCAAAAGGATTTCAACAAGACGCTACTAAATTTCATAGCAGAAAAAAAGTTGATGTAGTGCTGCAGCTTCATAGGTGCATACAGATAAATCTTGCACCCCTGGGACTTTTTAAACTGGTGTCTGCTTTAAAGAGGACTCAAGGAAATGCTAATCAGATGCTGTTATCCACAAGAAACAAAAAACAAATGAAAAGAGTACGATATAGTACAGTGTAACCGTATAACTAGTTTGCATCCTCCATGCTAAAATGTCACCAAAGGATTGAGTACATGGGTGCAGTGTATCTGTTGTGTTCCAAATAAACTCATCTGTCATGATTCAGAAGCGTAGCACTGTTTCTCAGCATGATTCCTGATTTCAAAAGGTAATGGGATGCCACTGAGCACTAATAGCATAACTACAAAAGATCAGACAACCACAATGTAGATGAAGTGTGCCCAGTGCGTGCTTGTACAGTACAAGGGAATTTAAAGCCTGTTTCCCATTCTCAGTCAATTAAGAGCTGTCTTTGTGGTCACTGTGAAACAGCTGTAGAGACTCCAGAAAGTCTATGCTGGAAAACTGAAGTGAGAAACTTAAGTAAAAAAGTATATTCTCCAAAGGTATCATAATAGATTTCCACTCTTGCATGCGTGTGTGTCTGTCTGTCTATTTCTGGGTCAGAACACCCAGCGCTTAAAGTTCTTACCCATTAAACTGTCCCATGATGGAGCACCTAATCTATTATATGGTAAACATGAGAAAGCAATTTTTCAGTAATAGTGTGCTGTGATGCTTTTGTATTTTTATGTCTGATTTTGCAAGCATGTAGTTTTTAAGTGAGGTGAAACTTGGGGTACACAATATAAATCAGACTCCTGAAAGGGGTACAGTAGTCTGGAAAGGTTGAGAACCACTGATCTAGCCAATACCGGTAGGGACCAAATGTAGTTGCCATCTGATAGTTAATCAGTGGCCGCCGTGAAATTAGTTACTATAGATATGTTAGACGTGTTCCCAAAAGACAGGTGTCTATGACACACGCATGCAAAAACCCCAGTCAAAACAGTGGGCAGTGATTGGCCTCTTTGTTGGAAATCTCAGCAGAGGCAAAGGATTGACTGGGCGTAGAGACTGAATTAACCCTAGAGTATTCCCTCTATGTAGGGACTGAGACATGGTGGTGAGCAAAGTAAGGGACATTTGTACTGCAGCATCTGTATTGGTTCTGTAGATTGAAATTCTCTATCACTGAGGCTTTGAACCTGATCCCTTTCATCAGAACATGACCATGCATGAAGGGGGAGAAATGAATGAAAAACGAACAGCTGCTGCTAGATCCCAGTAAGGCTGATGCAGACAGGAACTGTCGAAATGTTTACAAATGTCGCAAGTTGGTTAAGGAATTCCTGTCTTTTAAAAACAAATTCTAAATGCCCATAATTTGGGGGCAGTGGGAGAACTTTGCAAAAAGCCCTCTGGGCCATTTGCACCATTTGGAGTGTCGATAAATGTAGACACATTTGTTTTTTATTAGTAAGAAAATAATTTTAATGTTTTGTGCCTCTGCTTAATTTAATAAAACTGTTTCATATCAATGGTATGCTTGCTTAGTGGATGGTAGTTATTAAGTTAATCAGTGTATGCCAGGCTCTGTCAGAATGGCTTACTGGGGAACGATGTGGCATAACTATTTGTGTTTATTGAACAGAAGGAACTTAAGGCAAAAGTCAGAGTAACATCAAATGTGTTTCTTCTGTAAAGTCATCCGCTGCTGGAAACCACTTTTTAACTGTTTAGTAAACATGCAACTCCATGTATTGACTCTTGAGTTACGCTTATTCTAGAAGCTTCCAAATATGTACTAGAAGGAATAGGTTAAACTGAATCTGTGAGACAAAAAACCACATTGGAGTTCACATCCCACTGTTTGTGCTGTGACCATGTTTTGTTATTTTGCATGGGAATGTGCTGCTGCTCTAAAATTCTCAACAGCCCGTCTCACTGAAAGAGTCAGGGATGCCTACAGGATCCTTTGTAGTCAATAAAGAGGGAATCCACTTCAGTCCTCGAAAGATAGAATTGCTGGTGGCCAAATACCATTGTACCACTTCTTTTATGGATCTGACCACTGAAGCCGAGTGTAGCTAAGACGACACAGCTGTGAAATAGCACTTTACCTGCCTTGGCTACTATAACAGAGACATGGGAAGATTCAAGCAAAAGGAAAAGAGGGCACATGAGGATACACCGTACTGCACAGAAAACTGGAGAAGGGTCATACGCTGTCCTCCTGCCAATTTAGAGAACAATTGTGGGGAAGATACTCACTCAAGCCACATAAGATGAGAAGAGATGAGTGGAGTTTTTGAGAAGTAAGAAACATAGAATCATAAGACTGGAAGGGACCTCGAGAGGTCATCTAGTCCAGTCCCCTGCACTCATGGCAGGACTAAGTATTATCTAGAGCATCCCTGACAGGTGTTTGTCTAACCTCTTAAAAATCTCCAATGATGGAGGAGGGTTTAAGAGCGGGGAAAGGGGAGACATAAGTCTGATCTCTTGGGCTTTATTTATAAAAGTTTGTAACAAGACACAAAGAGCATTAGCATTTTGAATCCATGACAAAATATATGTCATCTTCAGTAATATTACATGTTTACATTTCTTGCCTTCAAACAACTGCCCAACCTCACCAAGTTCATCATCAGAAGCAAGCTCCTCACAGACCAGGACACACCAACTCAAAATGGCACCAGACCCTGTCAGAACAACAGATCCCAAACCTGCAGACATATCTCCATTGCTATGATGATCAAAAAACTCCACAACACATCTTTCAAAATCCATGTGTCCTAAACATGCCTATCACAACATGTGGTGTATCTCATCCAGTGCACTAAATGCGCTGAGAACAATTATGTGGCTGAAACCAGACAATCGTGCTGTCAAATGAGCTCACACAGAAAAATAATAAAAGGTAAAAACACCATATCACCCGTGGGCAAAAACTTTTCACAAAACAATCACTCCATATCTGACTGCTCAACCGCATCCTCAATGGAAACCTGCACAACACGCACAAAGGACGAGACTGGGGTCTTAAATTCATAGCATTGCTAGCCGCTAAAAATCATGGTCTTCATAAAGACAATGGATATATGGCTTAATACAACAATCTGTAATCCACTCTCCCTCCTTTGTTGTCCTATGACTGCCGAGGTGTGAACTCGCCACTTCACCTTGAATAGTATCTTGCAATATATGTTAGCTCCTTGTGCAGAACAATCTGTTTCATCTTGTATTTATCTGTGACACTTTGAGTAACTTTCCCAGACCTGAAGAATAGCTCTATGTAGCTCAAGAGCGTGTCTCTCTCTCTCTCTCTCTCCAGCAGAAGTTGGTCCAATAAAAGACATTACCTCACCCACCTTGTTACACCTTTAGCAGGCAGAATTGTTTTTAATTTAGTTTTTAAATTATATATAAATGGATGGCTCAGATTAACTGTTTTAAACACCAGATCTCCAGGCAGGTCTCACAAGAACTCACATTACGACTTTGAGTTTTTTATGATAGGATCTTTGGTATCTACCTTCTGGCCTCCTCCTTAATGTTATCTCTGGAAAGTCTTTTATCATGATGGCCTAATCTCCAGCTCAGGAGGGCTGTCTATTTGTAGCTTCATGTATCACTTAGAGAGAGTCATTGGAGAGCCACTTGAGGCTATCCCTTCTCTCAAGGCCGTCAGAGAGACAATAGTGGAAGCTAACATGGCACATCATGGGAAAGAGGAACACTTCAGGGACATACAGAGACAGATTTAGAAGGGTATTTAGATAGGTGCCTAATGGGACTTTCAAAAGCACCTACGTGAATTAGATGCACGGCCGTCCCTTGGGTAAAATAAAATAGAGCGAATCGGGGTGACCACCCCGGGCCCTGCACTTTGGGGGCCCTGCGCTTCAATAAAATCGGAATGATCCCAATATTTAGCCCTTTGTCCCGCATCCCAACCAATGTACGATCGGGACACCATTTGTCCCGATATTCAAGTGAGGAGGCAGGCGGGGAGGTGAGGCGGGAGGCAGGTGGGCGAGCAGTGTGAGGAGGCGAGCAGGAGGTGGGTGAGGAGGCAGGTGGGCGGGCAGATGGACAGCGAGGAGGAGAGCAGCGGTCGGGCAGATGGGGGGTGCGTGCCAGATGGACGGCGGGGAGGCGGGCAGGCGGGTGAAAAGGCAAGCGGCGGGCAAACGGGGGGTGAGGAGGCGGGCGGGTGGGCGGGCGTGCTGGGTGGACGGCGAGGAGACTAGCAGAGAGACTGATTTGTCCCAGGCACCGCACCCCTCTAGGGACGGCCCTGGTTAGATGCCTGATTCCCATTGACTTTCATCCTATCTCTGTCTTTAAGTGCCTAAATGCCTTTGTAAAACTGGCACATACAGCTTTATTAGAGCCAGCAAGCATAAATTTATGGAGGGGGAAGGTGTGGAATTAGTAGGAGATACAACTAAGGGTATGAGAAAATCACTCATCTTTGCTTTGCAAGCATCCCAAATTCGACTTGCTGAAAAACGTTTTTGGACCTGTGACAGCTCCTTCTCTCCACTGAGGTTGAATGTAACCTCAGAGGCTTCTGGGAGTTGTATTCAACTTCCTTCCTAACAGATTGGCCTCCTCCCGAAATAAGGCATATCTGGAAAAATAGGGAAGAATTCAACAGGTGACCCAAAAAAACCCATTAAGGAAAGTTTTCTGCTGCTGTCTGTCTTTTCAGATTCAAACCTACAAGGCTTATCAGTCCCAGTACGTCAAATGGTTTCTGTCAAGTACAAATATAAACATCTGTTCTGTTATTAGAACAGGAAAAATCCACCTGTTATATTCTGCAGTGGTTCTGAGTGCATATGTCTAGCATTGTGAACAAGCATCAACTTCAGAGAGCGATAAGCTACTCTTGGGCTGTTTTGTTTCTTTAGTGAGCAGCAAGCAGTTAATGCTCAATGTGGCATGCCAGAACTTACCCACACAACTTTCATAGATGTTAGTGGCAGCCACACAGCTAAATACCAGTAACCACTTACATGCAGGATTACATTTTCACACCATTTTTCGGAGATATATGTAATAACCAGGGAAATGTAAACAACTCAGTATGGGGAGAACTCAAAGTATTATCCTCTAAGTACTGCTCCCGGTGGGGCTTTAAATGAAGGCTAGGGAACACACACGAAGCAGTTCCATAGAATTGTTGCTCATACATATTTTCATTGATACTATTTATGTCTTCTACTAAAAACATCTGCTCATAAAGCCAGACTGTGTCAATGTAACTGGCAGCGTAGTACTGTGGGCTGCTTGATTCTAATTATTTAAAAGGACAAAACTAAATTAACTAAAGAATAGCCTACAGGAGCTAGACTTTATGAAGTATGGCAAAAAGTTAAATACTTTAAAATGGCAGCCTTAAACTCCAGTCAGAGTAGGTAAACTTAAAAAAATGCACTTGGGTTAATATGCACTGCTTTGGCTTAGGCCACTGTGCATTAATTCCTGCCAAAAGTATTTAGAAAAACATAAACTTAATTAAGACAGAAGGATTGATGTGGGTATTGGCCTTATTTTTATAAATCCTTCATTATTGCTTCATTTGACTTTGCCAGTGAATCTTTTTTCTTTGATGTTAAGCTTATAGGATTAAAATCATCTTGTTAAAATTGAAACCTGAGGTTACAGGGAAGATTCATTAAGATCAGAGTTTTATCAAAGTTGCTGCTTTTCTAAAAAAGTAGCACTTTAGAGAGCTTATTACTCTGATAAGCTTTCATTTCTTCTTTTTGCTTTACCTGTTTCCAGTGAGCTGCACTGGATAGCAACTGTAATTCTACAGGGCTGCATAATATTTTCCTCAGACCTGAAGTGATGCATTTTTAAATAAATTACCAATCATGCTGTATGCCATTTTTCTTCCAATAAATTTGATACCAGAGATTTTACATTCTGTAAATCACCTGGATCCCCAACACTTCCCAAAACTCTGAGGACTTAGAATCATAGAACCATAGAACTGGAAGGGACCTTGAGAGGTCATCTAGTCCAGTCCCCTGCACTCAAGGCAGGACTAAATGTTATCTAGACCATCCCTGACAGGTGTTTGTTCAACCTGCTCTTAAAAATCCCCAATGATGGAGTTTCCACAATCTCCCTAGGCAATTTATTCTAGTGCTTAGCTACCCTGACAGTTAGGAAGTTTTTCCTAAAGTCCAACCTAAACCGCCCTTGCTATATTTTAAGCCCATTGCTTCTTGTCCTATCCTCAGAGGTTAAGAAGAACAATTTTTCTCCCTCCTCCTTGTAACAACCCTTTATGTACTTGAAAACTGTTATATCCCCTTTGTCTTCTCTTCTCCAGACTAAACAAACCCAATTTTTTTCAATCTTCCCTCATAGGTCATGTTTTCTAGACTTTTAATCATTTTTGTTGCTCTTCTCTGGACTCTCTCCAATTTGTCCACATCTTTCCTGAAATGTGCCGCCCAGAACTGGACACAATACTCCATTTGATGCTTAATCAACACGGAGTAGAGCGGAAGATTTACTTCTTGTGTCTTGCTTACAATACTCCTGCTAATACATCCCAGAATGATGTTTGCTTTTTTTGCAACAGTGTTACACTGTTGACTCATATTTAGCTTCTGGTCCACTATGACCCCCAGATCCCTTTCCGCAGTACTCCTTCCTAGGCAGTCATTTCCCGTTTTGTATGTGTGCAACTGATTGTTCCTTCCTAGGTGGAGTTCTTTGCATTTGTTCTCATTGAATTTTATTCTGTTTACTTCAGACCATTTCTCCAGTTTGTCCAGATCATTTTTAATTTTAATCCTATCCTCCAAAACACTTGTAACCCCTCCCAGATTGGTATCATCTGCAAACGTTATAAATGTACTCTCTATGCCGTTATCTAAAATCATTGATGAAGATATTGAACAGAATCAGACGCAGAACCGATCCGTGCAGGACCCTACTCGTTATGCCCTTCCAGCATGAGTGTGAACCACTGATAACTACTCTCTGGGAATGATTTTCAATGGCAACTTGCTGGAAGCCCCAGGAGTGTACCAAATGGAAATGAATATAACTTTTAAAATAAATACACACAATCATACCAGATCCTTGCATTTGAATCTTCCTTGATATCTAAATAGAAATTGCTTGTTTGAGTTAATCAGGAAAAAATGGCTGTTGACCAGATTTCTCCTTGTTATGTAATTATGTGGAGGTTTCAGCTGTGTGTACATTTAGCAGATGGGCTTGCACTTTGTGCAGTAACTACAGTATGTATGTTATCCAGAGTCTAATCACATCATTTGGAATCTTATCTGTGGTTTTGTAATGTGTGTTAAGTTGCAAAGTATGTCATTTGCCTACATTTTACAGAACCTCACATTTGAAGTGTTGGCACTAGTCTTGAGGTTAGTCACATTAATAACAAACTCTATAACAACATGTACTGCTACACAGAATTTCATAATAAAACTAAACATAGTAGTGGCTTCGTTATTTAGCAGTGGTCTTATGTATCAATTTTATTATCACAGGTGTTATATTGTAAAAATTGCCTATATTATGAACTACAAAACTGCACTATAAACCTGAGTAAAGAGGCCAGGCAACCATACAGAACTGCTGCATTCTAGAATCAACGTACTAGCTTAGTCTTATGCCAATACCACTCCGTTGTACAGTATAATATATAAGTAGAGCAAATCATGAAAAGGCATAAAGGGGTTAGCATTACAGAGCGAGTTTAAACCTTATACCTTTACCTTAATAGCAAACAGCCTCAAAATATACATGTATCCAAGTACTGTTCAGTGAACTGAAACATACTGGCCAGAGCTGAAGAAATTGCTGTAACAATTTAACACCGTGTAAATAAAATGCTGAAGAATAATGGACACTGCACTGACTTGTATAATAAGTTTAGCACCATGTCACTGGTGTGTTGGAAAAAACCAAAATGGGTCGGGCCTGTCGGCTGGGGTGAATCAGCCTATGATTATTTATTTACACCAATTGAACGTCTGGCCCGTTGGCTTAGTCTCAGCCCTTATTTTGTTTTCTCTTTTTTAGTTTGTAGTGGCTTAAATTAGAATAGATCAATGTTCATATTCCTTACACTTAATTCTTGATCCGTTTATCTAGGCGTATTGGCCCGGTAGCTGATTTTCAGTCCACTACATGATTATAATACTAGCTTTTCTTCTAATGCATGATTGTGCATTTACAGTACTTATTTGTAGCCTGTACATAAAAGGAAGACAATGGGTCAAAATTCACACAGCTCGTACATTTCTGGACTGATCAAAGCATTGGGAAAATTTCCCATAGGAAACAACTCTGAACTGGCAAAGGGGTGGACTTGATCTCCATCCCAAATGATTCTGTTAAAAGAACTAATTATAGTTTTAAAGTTGAAATTAGCACTGTTTCTCACATGTCTTGTATTAGTGTGCTTCTGCCCTCCTGCCTAAAAGTCTTCATTACTAGCTATTTACATAATAAGCATATTACAGATGATTGAGTGCACTAACAAAGCACAAGCTGAAAAAAATACTGACATAATTTGTTTAGAATCCAAAAATGTATTATTTTTATGGCATATAAGTTATATTTACTTTGATCTGTAGATTGCTAAAGGAAAAGGCTGCTAAAAATAAAAAAGGAGTTATTTATTTCATCCTCAAATATCTATTATGAACAGGACAGACTTTTTCCATAAGGCAGGAGGGGAAATTGTTAAAGTAAGAAAAGTTTATCCTCTTTTAGGATTTTAAAAAATAATGACAGGCACATTGGCAAGAGATCGGCTTATAGCTCTGGAACATTTACAAATAAATGTGAATAAGCACATTGTAAAATTCACAAACTTACTTCAAACCAACAGAAAAGAAGTTTTCAGGGCATAGATTCCAAATAAATTTCAAATGCCATCAACCCACTGAGCCAAGCATTCACTCCAATTCAGAGAAGTGCAACAACATTCAAAATTTGTATTATAATGTCTTAGAAAGGTCAATAGGAAAAATTTCAGTGCTCATCTGGAGAACTGAAATCAAAACATGTTACATGCCAGGAAAGTGGAGACTGCAGCAGCTGAGGACAAAGATTTCTGCTGCTTAGAACGTTGGTTTGTGCTTAGTTTTGAACTACTTCAGCTAATCAGTAAACTAAAAGCAGAAACTACCATTAGAAAAGCACAGTGGTCAATTCTATAAGGAAAAAATTCACAGCAAGGATCACCTCAAGATATATTTTCTCCTCACACTCCTTGACAGAACCTTATGGAAGATCTTCAGAGTAAGAGAATTTGCAGGAACTAATGGACCACGGACAAGAAAATATAGGTGGATGTTTAGAGTTTGTTAAAACAGATCGCATGGAGGCAGCTTCTAACCACCCATCCTTCCCCATCACAGTCCCTGAGTTGTGTTGTGTACTTTGTACGTAGACACATTGATTCTAGTGAAAATACTCACCAAGATAGATATTATTCTGTCTTGTCTTTAAGAATGGAAGAATTGGGCCGATCGGAAGGGCAGAAAATGAAATTCAAGGAATGGAAAGTGCTGGGCCAAGACAATATGTTTATTCTGTGGTTACTTTTACCTTTGAGCTTGATTACATTAAACATTTGGACTGACCAGAGGATTGAAATAGGAGAATAATACATGTTTATTCTAGGTATTTTATGAAGGAATGACACCGATGACATACTTAGCTTTATAGAAAATGTGATTCCCCAAGTTACTTATGGTAAATATAGAAAAATGTCCAATTTATGTGGAAAAGCAGCTATACAATCTCAAGAAGACAATATAGTACAGAAAATCTTATAGCACATTTTAGAAGATTAGAGGTGTTAAATCCAGCATCCTGGCCAAATTCCTCTTTTAGTCATTCTGCTGACCTAGATTCCCTTTGGGGTTTCAACAGGATATGGTATAACTTTTACCTCCTGTCCTTAACTTTTGTGTAGTGGTATGGTATACTGTTAAAACAGTTACTTCACTTCAACATAGAGGTGGCTGTTCTTCAGATGGATCTATGTAGTTTTTAAACTGCTTTGGGATCTGTCTGGATGAAGGATACCATGTAAAGACCAGTTCATTAAGATCATAAATGTCAGATAGTTATCATGGTAGCATCTAACTTAGCAGATAAAGCATACTAAACGCAGGGGGAAAAAAGGTTTCCAGGACAATACAAAGATTAGCAAGTCCACTTTAATGTATCTTAACACAGTTATGAAGAACAGAAAAAAGGAAATGACTAATTAAGGGACAGCACCCGGAGTAGCTACAGTGTATTTTGCCAGACTCCAAGACCCTGATTGAAGGCTGAAACAATCAGACACTTCTGATACTTTTAGAAAAAAGTGAAAACATAAAAATGGTGAGGGAGAAACAGTAAATGAAGAGAACTGATATTACCAGTCTTTCTTCATTTGTCAAATATTCATGTACCATCACAGAGACTCCTTATATGTGAACTATGCAAAAATGAGCCCTAAAATTTAAAAGACTGAAGAACTGAAGGACTTTAAAAATATATACTATTTAGATCTCCCTCTCAACCCAGTCCCTCAGGAAAAATGAGTGAGGAAAGGATATTGTAGAGAGTATGAGCACAACAGAAATTATGGGCCAGAAAGAACTGTAGAGGAAGAATGGTGCAGAAGGGAAAAGGTCGGAAGAAGAATGGTGAAGAGGAGAGAATGACAAAGAAAAAGTAGGTGACAGACAGGGAGAGGAAAGGAGAGGCAGGGCTTGTGGCCCATGTGGACCCATTTCACAGAATTTGCAGCAAGCTGCAACTTCATAGTTGAGAAATTAAGCAAAGGTGCCCAGAAACAGTGGACACCACAGCACTCTGGCCCCACCTGACAGCCAGTCACAGGGAGGAGTTAAGTGCCCTGATGGAGGAAGCGCCTCTGTGTAGTGAACTGAGGAGTCTTTATTAAAGAGACTAATGTAACAGAAATGTCAGGATTCTGTTGCTCAGGAGCTGATGACTAGTAAGGCAGCAAAGAAACTAGAAGCAAGTTCCTTTTTGCTAAATATTAGTAAATACAGAAAATAAATACTTTTTTGCAGTCAGTCCTATGAACTCACACAACACACTTTTACTTCTTTCTGAAATCCAGAGGGAAAACCAGCTTTTGCAAAGCTTCCTGTCCTCATCCACGCTGGGAAGTAAAACACACCTAGTGCCCATGTGATTCCAATCACTTGACCAATCACAAACAACCCAGCATGAAAAAACGACAAATGAAATTCTGGAAAGCACGATTAAACTTGTGTGTCAAGTATCATTAACTGGGGATAATTTCATGCAGAGCTCCCTTAAAATTGGTAAAACTAGCATCTTTTTGCCTTATTCACTGTACTCAAATCCCAAACTAGCCACATTAGCCTAAGATTTAGTTCATCTATTAAATAGCGAATAATAAAAACTGTATCATTTGTATAATCTCTACTATTTTTATTAATGCTCTGTTTATCTTTCAGTGGATTTATCTCACCAGTAGTGCCATTGTTTGGTGGCATAGGTTTGGCATTAATTTAAATGATCAAGTATGAACCTTTCTAGAACATTCTCTAACGTAAAGACTCTTGTTTTTTAAAAACAGGTTTAATTTATAACCGTTTCTCTGACAGTCATCTTACAAATATTTTGTTAATTTTGTGATGTTTTTATAGTCTCTAATACATGTAAACATGAATAATGCTGCTGAGGTCGGAATTACAAATATCACACTTAACATACAATTTAGCAAAGTTTGAAGTAGCAGGCTTTGTTTCATGTTCAATATTAACTTCTTTCCAGAAAAGCAATAATAAAATGTGTTGGCTATTACTTTATAATCTGTTTAGGCATGCCAGCTTTCATTTAGGAACATAAAAGCTTGGCTAAAGAGAAAAAAGGTCTGAAAATCAGAAGGAAAATTTCCCATTTGCTTTGCAGTATTACTCCAACTATAACCCAGATGTAATCTATATTGATGTAACGCTTTATATAATTCTTGTTAAATAATCACTCGAAACTTGTCTGAAAACAATAAAAGTATAATGTCCATATTGTTCATGTATTTGTTTCTATTCATCCCATTCTTGTGTGCAGTTACAGGCTTTAAGCTATGTAGCTGGTTTATTGTAAACTTCAAAAAGAATGCCAGGTAGTTTTAATCTTCACAATGTATTGCATGAAAGGAGTAGTTGCAATGTTTGAAGGATTAACTAGCAGGCGCTTTAAACTGGCAACTCATGTAAGCTAGTGTCCCCAGTCAACTTCCAGCCAAGCATGAATTAAAGCAGGCAAATTGGCAGCTGGCATTAAGGAGCACTCCTACATTGCATGGGTCTTTGGTTTTTAGTGGAAGGCCCTTGACATCAGAAAGGGTTGAACTTTGACCTTGACCCTTGCAACCTTGAATATTAGCAAGAGTAATTTGTTAAGGGTTATTGTGTGTGCAGCCCTGAGTCTGTTGAGCATTTAGCAACTTCTAAAGCAAACTGCAAGGAGCAGTTTGTAAACTGTGCTGTAAAAGGAACTTTACATATACATTCATATATATTATGCACAAAATAATATGTTCAAAGATTACTAACGTTGCAGACCCAAGCAGCAGAAAGTTAGGATATGTGCATATGCATTATGATACAGTTATTAATTAAACAAACACATACTTTTTTTTCTACAGGATGGACTGTGCTCACTGAATGAGCAGCTATTTTATATGCAATTTTTCATTGTTCAATGTGCGGCCCCAGGCCTTATTTACTGCACACCATTTAAACTCTACTCTGAATGCAGAATTATTCATTTCCTCTGGGGCTTTTCTATGGTACTCATCACTGTAGCATCTGAGTTTTTCACAAACAATTAATTTATTTTCACAACACCCCCTTACATTAGGGGGTATTATTATTCCCATCTTACAGATGGGGGACTGAAGCACAGAAAGATTAATGTAAAAAATATCCTCCAATTTTGGATACCCATGTCTGAAATACCTTGGGCCTGATTTTTCAGAGTACTTAGCAATATGTTGCTTTTTTTATGTTCAAAGTTTGTATGACTTCAGTTGCAGTTGTGAGTGGTCAGTATTTCTGCAAATTGTACCAAAGATCTCAAGTTGGGCACCCATAAAATGTGGAATATGTAGTTAGCGGCCACCTGTTAGAAGTTTGGTTTAAGTGACTTGTCTAGCATCACGCAGGAACTCTGTGGCAGGGGCAGAGATTGAATCCAGTTCTCCAGGGCAGCATTCAGCTACCTTAACCATGAGACGATTCCTTTCTCATCCCTTTCCAGCCAGTCTTATATCCACCTCATCTCCCTGGGGTCCTTGTTCAAGTCTCCTTGCCAGCCAGTCAAAGGCTCTCACCTCTCTGGCTCCTCATCCTGTCTGTCTCTCCAACACTTCCCAATCCCTCCCCAGCCCAGTCTCATTGCTCAGCCAGTCCCAGTATCTCTCTTTCTCACGTACACACACAGCATCCAGTGCCAACCTTCCCCCCCACAGGCTCCATGTCCCAATCCACTCCTCCCCACCCCCAACTCCTCTATATTTCAGTGAAGCTACGGCTTGGGTGCCACCAGGGGAGCATTGAGAGCACAGGAGAGACAAGTCTCCCTGCTCTCAGTTCCTCTGCCCTGTATCTCTCCCTGCCATTGCTCCAGGGAAAGTCATGTTCAGCCCTGGGATGGAATGTGCTCAGTGCAGACACAGTCTCCAGAGATTTTAGCTGCCAAATTCCAATGAGTCTCTATTGAGTCAATATGGGGTGAGATTTTTTTTAACTAGGCAAAATTTGGGCATTTGAGCAAAAGGCACATCCTTGACACCAGGGCGACATCCTCTACTAAATTGCTGAAAAGCTAGGTGCTATATCTTCTCAGTGAAATAGCAGTGAGAAATTTTTTTTAACAAGGGATAAATAAAACAACATTTTCCCCCTAAACTTCTTGTCAGAAACAGCGGAACCATTTTTTGCAAAAACTTAAAAATAAAATATTCTAGCCTAAGGCAGACACCCAGCATGGAAAAAGTCAGCCCATCGGTTAAAGTTCAGTAAAGTTGTAAGCAACTGAAAACATGGTCTTATAAGGGAAAGTGTCAGGCAACTTTAACCTCAGGCAGTGCTACCAGTCGTGCTTATAATATACAAAATATATATAACATACTTTAAGATTTGTACCCATTGAACTGGTTTTATCCTCTTCCTGGATTATTTACATATTTACATATTCAATTTCACCACTGGATACTGGAGGTTTTAGGATCAACAACAGTGCAATCAACATGTCATGGTGGTGCCATGGCGTCTTTGTCACAAAGGATTGTGAGGTTCCCTAGCTACTTGATGTTGTGTGTAAAAAGGATGGAAGAAATGTTGTTTAACAATGGACATTCTGCAGCTGTGCATTTAACAAAACAGAGATATTAAGAAAGCTATATAAGGACTATTAAAACCATATTAATAAATGATCACCAGGTTACATTTGAGAATTATTGCAGCGATCAGGAATACTGGATTTCCAGAAAGTAATTTTCCTTCTCTGGTAAAGCTCCTTCCCCCCTTATCCTCTTGATAACCTTTATTTTTAATTATTAACAACACTAGGTTATTTAAATAGTTTAATTAATGCAAAAATACATCCTTTGGCATGATACAGTTCTGTTCCCCAGTGTCTCCAGGATAACAAAGACCCAAAGACAACAATTCCTATTCTATTGACAAAGAATTGTTCATTACAAGGCTGATTTTTCTCTGTTGTTTCCTTGATAATATCAGCTAAATTTTCAAAGGGAATACTTAAAAACAAACAAATACAAAAAAAAACCCCAAAAAACCCACATCAGCTGGTGACTAGAGAGAAATCAAACCAGATTCACTAGATGTCCTCATCTGCTTCTACCAAAGTAGGACTAAATCAAAGGGCTGGTCTACACTTGGGCGGGGGGGGGATCGATCTAAGATACGCAACTTCAGCTACGTGAGTAGCGTAGCTGAAGTCGGTAGCTGAAGTCGAAGTATCTTTGATCAATTTACCCTGGGTCCTCACGACGTGGGATCGATGGCCACGGCTCCCCCATCGACTCCGCTACCGCCGCTTGCTCCGATGGAGTTCCGGAGTCGACTGGGAGCATGTTCGGGGATCGATATATCACATCTTAACGAGATGCAATATATCGATCCCCGATAAATCGATCGCTACCCGCCGATAAATCGGACGTACCCAAATTTCGGAATCCATTTCTAATGGCAACTAGGAGTCTGTAGTCCTACTACTTTGTGTCTCAGATCCTGTCTTAAATAAATTCATTAACATCCTTGGGAGTGTTGTTTGAGTAAAGAGTGTAAGGTCTGTTCCATAGCCTGTAGGTTACTGGAATTAACTTTGGATAAGCTTTGATATGTAAAGGTTGGAGAATTAATCAAATTTTGCTGCTTCATTAGCAATGATATTTACTGAGAAAGTTTCTCTTTAGTTATTGGAAACCGTATTGCAGAAGGGTGCTCCAGGTTTGAAGGCTTCAGTCTGTATTGATACACATTTTAACTGCAATGTAACTGTTCAAGTTACTCACCTGCAAAAGTGTTTCCAAGGTCAGGCCCTTCACTTTCTCATGGAAACAAATCTAAGTTGCGTGTTTGAGCTGGAAGTGCATATGGTATAGCATCATGACGGAGTGCTATACCATATGATAGCATAGCCTCAGAAGAAGAATGGAGTTTTGAATCCATAATGGATGTGAAATGTAATGAAAAAATCCCTATAACACCTGTACATTGAATATGCTGTATTATTTGTTTTACTGAATAGTCTCTCTGCACATGAAAAAGGTAATCCTCTCATGAATGCCTTTAAACTCTTTTTCAGATGTTTGTTTGTTTTTCTGAAGTTGGGGTTGGTTTGTGTTTATAGATGACGTGTTGTCAGATTGTGATGACCCATTAACTTTATGTACACTTAATGTATTTAGCAGACCCTTGACTTTGAGCCAGAAAACACATTGGGCCAGATCCTGAGCTGGTGGAGATTGTATGCTGGTTTACATCAGCGGAGGACTCATTTCTCTGTTGCAGCAGTTGTAGATGTTGAACATGCAGTGTATATATTGAATGGACAGTGAACTCTTTGGCATCTGGAAGGTTGAGCTCAAAGGGAACATGTGTTGAACAAACCAAAGAAGAAGAAAAAACTTCCAGCTATTATTTGAGACAACTGTTATTTAGAAATTGCCTCATCCAATGCCCAGGAAAGTCAATGAAAGAGCTCCAACGGGCATCAGTTCAGGCCCATACTGCAGTATACACACATTTTCAAAAGGGCACTTACTCATTATGGCAACTGAATTATTCAGCATTAACCAGCATCATATCCACCTTTATATTTCTGCTCTTTTTGACCTTATGAAATATTGGCCCCTTTCCAAAAGTTTAAACTCAGTTGAATACGAATGCTTTTCATTTTGCATTCTCAGTTAAGAATGCCACTAACAGAGCACTTTTCTTCATAAATCTGAATTAATTAAATTAGAGTGTGCCAGTGAAAGTGACCACTTATAAATACAGAATCCAACTCGGTGGGTCTTGTCCTTGAAAATCCCTCTTATTCGGAATAACTGATCTTACATCAAAGCAACTAGTGAAGACCAAGGGCTCTTTCATTTTTTAATAAAGAGATTTTCTGCTCTAAAGGCACACCTGACATTGTTTGCATCCAGAGCAAGTGGTCTGTAATAAGTGGCCCAATGGAGGTTTAAGCCTGCTTTCAAGGGTCATTGGCTTTCCTGACTGTTACTTGATCTGTTTAGAACTGGCTAATTTGTTAATCAGAACAAGGCTTAGATCTTACTGTGATTGCCCCTGAATTGCTGTTACACACATACACAACTTTTTTTAAAAAGACTTCAGTACCAAATTTCGATGTTCTTTGCTAAAATGGAAAGTGTAGCTGCATCCAGCACAATATAATGACTCGTGCCATTGCAATTATAGGCTTTTTACTCTATTTAATAAGGGAGAGTATTAAAACTAAAGAAGCAAAATTAATGTTCTTTTAATTTTTGCATCGACAACTTGCCTCTTTATCTCATAATTATACTAGACCCAGTTCTGATCTTACTTCCATAATTGTGCATGAAATTAGAATTAGCCCTTCATCTCTTTATAGACTACAGTGGAATGTTAGACCACTTATAGGAAATTGTAAAAGCTCAACACGTTAGAGAATCTGAGGGCTTGTCTGCATGAGGAAGTTGCTCTGGTTTAACTTTAATCTGCTTTTAAACCAGTGTAGTTTAAACCAGTGCAAAAGACTGTGTGGACACTTATTTCAGAATAAAAGTGACTTACTTCAGTGTAATTAAGCTGCTTCCTAATTGACTTAAGCGAAACTGAAGCTCTTATAGGGTACGTCTACAGTACCCGCCGGATCGGCGGGTAGTGATCGATCGATCAGGGATCGATTTATCGCGTCTAGTGTAGACGCGAAAAAATCCATCCACGATCGCTCTGCTGTCGACTCCGGAACTCCACTGTGACGAGAGGCGGAAGCGGAGTCGACGGGGGAGCGGCAGCGGTCGACTTGCCGTTGTCCTCACGGCCAGGTAAATCGACCTAAGATACGCCGACTTCAGCTACGCTATTTGCGTAGCTGAAGTTGCGTATCTTAGGTCAACCCCCCCACAGTGTAGACCTAGCCATACTGAAATAAGTGTGTCCATGCAGCCTTTTTTGCAAGTTTAACTACATCGGTTTAAATTCACACCTTAAGTTATACTGATACAACTTTCTCATGTAGACAAACTTTCCCTGTAAACACACTCACTCTGAATAAGAAGGAAATATGAAGTAAGGGGCTCAGTCACTGCTAGTGGAAGGAGAAGTATTAAGTAGGTTGGAAAATCAGAGATCTGCTTCTGACAATATGTCCTGACTTGGCCTCAGGGAGAAAACTTTGACAAAACATCATCTGTAAGCAGGATGTTTCAACCCACTGGCAATCCACATGATGGGTATATGGTTGAGAGGCTTCTGGGAAAATGAAATGCTGTTTTTTAATATTTTTGAAAGCTTCTTGGACAGACACTTGTCCTGACATCCGCCCATTAAGATCTAATTTCTAGTTCAGTTAGCATGCTTTGCCTTTTTGAACTGGTCACTTAGAAGTCATTGTAACTGATGTGTGCCGCCTTGCATAGCCTTGTGTATGACTATTTAGCTAGAAAAAATAGGAGTTAAATCTTTAATGATACAAATACTGTTGCAGTTACGTGTACAGGAAACCTGATTTCTAAGCCATTCTCAGACCCTTTGTAAGTAGAATATTTGTAAGGAAAGACATGTTAGCAGCATCTCTTGATCCTTGTTTAAAGGGTAGTATTGACATCATGCTCCTTACTCCATGCACACCTAAATCACTTGGATAATGCTCTTTTCCATAAACATTAGATACCAAATCATTGTCCTCCATTTCCTCTGTCTGCCCAGTACATTACTCTAGGTCAGTCCCATCACATGAAATAAAATATATTCCTAGCACATCACAGTTAGTCTTTAACTGATTGACTGTAGTTAAACAGTAACAGTGAGAGCGTTCACATTAGCAGGACCAGTGGCAAGAGCAGCCACACAAACAGGTCATTCATGAGAACAGGCGAGCTTTTTGATAGCTTGAGCCTTTTCTCAACACTGCAGAGTGAAGCAGGATTATCAAAGGAAAAATCAATCTAGCCCTGCATCTCAGGTAGATTACATTCTAAAATGAAAGGACTCAGGGTATCAAGTAAGGCTTGTTAGTGTTCAACAATGAGAAGTCCACCATAACCAGCTCTGGGGGGGGAAATGGTGTTCTCTGCTTGGACTTCTGTAGTGCTATGAAGTTATTTCAGTGCTCTTGATGGCATAGTTACACAGTAGACACAAAATGAAAGCTCCCAACATTAGTTGTAATAATAATTGTCTTGCCAAGACTGGGGGAACGCTCGTTTACATCAGCCTCCACCCCACCCATTAGAGGATGGAGCTGACCAAAAAGACCATGGGGATGACTAAATCTATCCAGAACAGATGAACTAATCCTCCTCCACCCCCACCCACTTTGCACCTGTGGATGATCATCCAGCAAAAAAAGAAAAAGAAAAAAAAAAGGCAGGATACTGAATGCTCAGTTAGCAAATACAATCTTTGTGTCAGATACGCTATTGGTCTATGTGCAGACCACATAACATGCCTATTGCTTCACTTCAGATGGTTTGGGAGAGTGGTCCAGTTAAGCAGCTTTCCCACCTCTCACTTGTCTCCTTTCATCTCCTGTGACATCCCTTTCATGTTTCTGTGTGTTTTGTGAGGTGTTTTTTGTTATTCTGCTAATCTGGTGATGGTAGTGCTGATTAGACCATTAGGAAGCAACAGGAATTTATTTCATAAGCACTTCTTCTGGGTAATGAGTATTTCCTTGAGTGTCGTGGGTACCTAACCCATATTTTTTTCCTGTGGTATTTGAATATTGGATTACCTGATTATTCAGGTATATATTGGTGAGACACAGAATGGGCACACTGATAAACTCATTCTAGTTTTGGAGGTATTACAGGTTGGGTAGCAATATTCCCTGAAATGGGATATAACTCAAGAACCAATAATATCTCTGGCACTAGACTGTACTAAGCCTGACAGATATATTCCCAGCCCATCAATACATTTCCATTCCTTAGTGTCACATTTTCAAAAACAGCTGCTAAATATGTCTGCAGAAGTTATGTGTGCAAAACTGCAAACGTAAACTGGGGAGTTAACCCTCTGACTGCCTGATCTGTGCACACAAGTGGGCTTTTGCAGACACAGAACTGGGTGCAAATGTAGGTATTGGATGGAAGCCACTTATAGAATTTGGCTCTTAGTGATTATATATGATTATTTGCATATTGCATAAAAAGCCTGATCCTGCAACAGTGGAGTACATGCTGGTACTGTACAGGTATATACAATACAGTGACAGTGGCAGGTAATCGCTATTATTGGCCCATATCCTGGATCACGTAGGGTTTAAGAAATTGTATGAAGGAGATGAGTGAGGGAACTGACTGGGAGGCTGTTCCAGGCACGGGAGGTGGATGATGACACTTTACAAAGTACCAGGAAAGTGTAATTGGAAAAAAAATCCAACACCACGTATGTTACCATTGTTCTGAAATATGAAGATGACTCAAAGAAGATTTTCAAAGCAGGTGTCATATGTATTATAAGTATGGATTCCGTTATGTAGAGTATTATATTACTGGATATTTTGACTATCAGAGCAATTAATTCTGCAGCTTAGTGTACACAATACCTAGATTTTTCTCTCTCCCTTTCCAATTGAATGAGTAATTTTGACTAATACACCACCTGCTCCATTCCCAGTGCTCAGAGAAAGAAACGTAAAATATTTATAACAAAATGTTTGAAATTTCAGGGTACTTATAGACCATGGTGGTGATGAGAATGGTGCAAAAGTCTAGAGTAGAATCCACTGTTTTTCAGTTGCTTATAACTTTCTCAAACAATTTCCTCTTGGCCAGGAATTTTTCATGCCTGATCTCTTTTCAAAGTCAGGTGGCTTTTTTCCCTGTTTGATTTCGGGGAAAGTTTCAGCAAAATTAGCTCTGCCATTTTTGAGTTCTGAGTGCATTAAAGCAACTGTAAAAGCAATTTTGTTCAGATGTGTTCAATTTTGTCATTGGGCTTAAGATCTAAGAAACAAGCCAATTCTGAAGGAAACTGATTCAGTAGTTTTAAAGTTATCAGAAATGGAAGGGACTTTGAAAATTGGTGACATATGCATGGCAGACTTTACCTTTTCATTTTTCTGCTCAATCAAAAGCAGCTTTTTTCCTTAGATTTTTTATATCTTATTTTCCCGAGTATTATAATGCTCTGAAAAAAATTACATTTTTCTCCACAAAAGATTTTAACAGAAACTCAGTGAATACTTTTATTTACATTAAACCATGGATCCTGCTATGTCCATGTGAATATTAGCAAGTTTGCTTTACAAGGATGCTAGTTAAGCAAGTGGAATATTAGAAACAGCTCCTTAAACCTGATCAAAATCCTGTGTTAAAGATTAACTTTAGTTGTAAGCATATGTTGCAGGATGCATACAGATGTGTTTATCATTACCTTTAACCACAACATTTTACAATTCACAACATACTCTCAACTACATCTCCCACCATTGTCAAACTTAACTGTCATTAAAACAATCAAGTTAGTGTTGCTATAGGATACTGGCCAACGGCTAGGGTGAGGTCTATACACAGATTTTGTACAGAATAGCTTTTTTCAGTTAGGGTTGTGATTTTTTTTTTTTTTTTACCCATATGCTTGTACCAACCCATAATGTGCACATTATACCAACATAAAGGTGTCTTCCTGTACAGGAATAAGCTGTGCCAATGTAAACATTTTTATAACCATCCACACTAGGGGAGTTGTACTGCTTTAATTATACCAGTATATTTAAAGAGAGACAACTTGTATGTGTAGACAAAACCCCAGGCCTTCGTGGGCCTCCTCCCCCGCTCTCTACAGAGGGGCCAGACATAATTTCATTTCACTCAGAAACAGTCTAATTTTCAAAAGAAAAAGACCACGGAATTTTACAGAGTTTTTGCTCATTTGCTTATACAAGCCTCAAATGGTGGGGCTGCTGAAAAGGCACTGCCAATAAAGAATGCAGTTCTGTACACTCACTTTCGCCTTAATTCTGAGGCCCCCATGTTAACCTGCTTTCTCACACACACACACACACACACACTCTCTCTCTCTCTCTCTCTCTCGGGGATCATGTCTCCCGCAACCAGAGGCACTCGTAAGGGAATACGCGATCTCTGTACTATTTTAAAGTCTGTTTATTGGTTTGTTTGTGAACGTCAGTACTTTACAGTTCATGACCTCAGTTCAGGAAAGCATTTAAGCATACTCTAACGTTAAGCACATGCTAATGGAACTTAAGCATGCGCTCAAGTTCTTTTCTGAGTAGGGCAGCTCTCCTGAATCAGGAACGAAGTATCCAGGTAATTTGAGAAAACAAGCATCTTTACCTTCAAATACTATTTTAAATATTGTTTTAAGTGGCAGGTTCATAATAACGCCTTGGCCCTTTAGCTGTTTTTAAGGCAAAACTGTTTAATTACCTCTATTAAAGTAGGTTTCAGAGTAGCAGCCGTGTTAGTCTGTATCCGCAAAAAGAACAGGAGTACTTGTGGCACCTTAGAGACTAACAAATTTAGGACTTCTTTCCCAGCTTTACATACAGTCTTTTACTATTCAGCCTCTTTGCCTCATGAGATTATAATACTGTACCCGGGCACAAAAAGTTAAAGTTGGATTTTCACCCTCAATTCAGAAAAGATTTGATTTGATTAATTGAAATCAGATGCTAATTTATGGCCCAATCCGGCAACCCTTATTCACATAGGCAGTCTCACAAAATTCAATAGGAATAGATGTGTATATTAGATCTACTCATATAACAAGGGTTTGGGGATTTGCACTTTCTGTTTAACTTAATTAGTGGCACATCTAGGTTTTCTTTTCAAATCAAGGCCCCAGGCAGTGGAATTCATAAGTACTGGTTTGCCAAAGTAGAATTGCTTTTCAGAAAAACAAACCAAAAACAAGAAAACTTATCTTTATTTTAGTTAGTGTTTCAGTGTACAATGAAACATAAAATCGAAGAGAAGAGCGTGTGCTACTAAGAAATAAACATAACAGCTCCTGAAATATTTAATCGATATATCCTATGGAACCACCATATACCTTCCACAGGTTTTAAATTTCGAGTGTACTTGTGAAAAATTCAGTATGAATTTTAGGGAAAAATCTGACTAGCATTGCACGTATTTAGTTCTGCTGCACCAATGTTTATAGAACTGGTCAGAGAGTGTTTTACTGCAACAAGATGAATATTTATTAACAATTCAGAATGATCTGTTCCAAAATGTACAGTACACTCACAGAGATGTTTTACCACAGAAGTCCAGGTGTTTCCTGTCTGAAGTTTGGAATGGCTATTCGCTTATGATAGGTTTACTAAGCAATGCTTTTATAGCTTTAATATGCAGCAACGAAATATTTTACTTGGTGTCTAATGCCTCAAAATACAAATGGTTACAGTCACTGAATGCAGACATGCCTTATTTAATGCATAAGCTGTACTTGAGAAAAGCATGTATCATATGGGCTATGAACTGTTATATTAATTTCTTCTTCCAGATCTTTGCTATGGTTTTCTAAAGAAGTGCGCTAACCCTCCCCAAAAACACACAAGTTATGTTTTTAAACATAGTTGCAAGCCAAATGTTTAATTTCTGGTTCAGAAAGCTGCTGTATTGTTAACACCTCTGCTTTCTGTGAAATAGAAGTATTAAGCGTATACCTGGATGGTTATAAGTTGTGATTATAAATAGAGCCAGAATTAATTTAGCCATCTAAAGGACAAGCACAACTTCTTAGAGGTTTGATTTAAAGTGAATACAGTGAAAGGTTGGTTTTAAATGCTAGCTTTACATACATGTATTTGGATCATCACTGAAGAATAGACCACTTTTTGTTACTCTTCGGACTAGCTTGCCACAGCTCTTACACAATCACGCAGGAGAGTAAGGTCTTCACCCTTGTTCAGTTTGCAAATCCAGCCATGGAGGGGAGAGCAGGAGTTGTTCCTCTGATATTTCCCCCTGCAAACAATTGCATAAAGGTAGCAAGGGGCAGAAAGTGGGAGGAGCCCTGTCTCTGTCTCTCCCTACCCCTCCCATACTAGCCAACCAGACACATATGGGAAAGCAAGCTGCTCGATAATAAGGGATGAAGTGATTTACTCCTCCCCACCAGAGCAGGCAGGGAGCAGGAGAAAAAATGGCTGTCAGGGCCTGTCTTGATGAGCAAAAAGGGTGGGGGTTTCCAGTCACGGTAGCTCAACCATCATTCCTTAACATGCCTAAAAAGTCATGTGAAGATGCAAACTAGACTTTTTTAGCTTATGCTACAGAACATGGCCAGTTCACACAGCTTCATATTAGCCTGCATCTTAATAGGGCTTTTCAATAGACTTAAGCTAACCTAATTGAAACACACCCCTTTTCCCTATCTAGACAGAGTCTTAGTTACCATTCGTTCTCTGATCTGCTTCTGGGACAATGCAGCACATGTCATCCCAAACTGAGAGAGAATTGTAAAATCACAACCTAGCTCTTATTCATAACAGAGATGCACCATTATAGTTAACTTCTATTAGATTTTGATTAGCTATTTCTGTATTCAGAATTATAAACACCCATAAAATATGCCGTGGCCTACATTGTGACTTACACTGCCATGACATGGTCCCCAGCTGGAAAGTTTTACTTTAGGGTTGCAAATACGTGACATGGTGAAAGACTATGTACTTATAAGAGTTCACTTAGAGAGGAAGTTAGGTTTTTGTTTATTTCTGGTTATCACAGATGGACTCAATAAAGCTCACAGTCTTCAGAGCGTCTCACTCAGATCCAGATTTTCAAGTGCTCGGCACTCATAGTTGGAGGCAGATTTTCAAGAGTGCTCAGCATCAGTCACCTCCCATTGTGACACTTATGACCCCAAGGAGCTCAGCTCTTTTGAAAATCTGATGGTTGATTGTGGGTGCCGAGCCTCCCTGAAAATTCTGGTCTAAATGATTAGAAGAGCAATGGAAAGCAAGAATTTCTGTACAGTGTTTACATGTGACATTGACATCACTGGGAATTCTACAGCAGATAATGGATAGTATAATGAATCTTCATTTGATGCCCCTTCCCTCTAGCTGGCATATTGCACTGTTTATGGAATATAACCACCCCCTTTTAAGCACTCTGCCCTTAATTCTAGGTGTATTAATAATTAAAATATACCATGCAAAAAGAAAGCCCAGAAAAGATGATAAATACATAATAATATAATAATAATTAATATCAACCATCCCCCCACATTGAACCACCTCTTTCTCAACCCACCCTCTTCCCAAATGCCTGAAAGGAGAGATGAGCTTTGCTGGGAAGCAAGTTCCACAACTGACATCAACCTCCTCTGTTTTAAACCAGGGGTCTCCCAGCTCAAGAGTCCCTGGTGATCACAACAGAAGTGGGGATAAATTATGTCTCCATGTCTCAAACCATTTAAGGCTTTGTAGGTTAAAATTCTTAAACACCACTGAAAGTTTAGAGGAAACCAGTGTAAAGTAAATTTGTATGTACTGTCTAAATGATGTACCACTTAATAAACCTGCAGCCACATACTGTATTAATTTCAGCACTGAGATGGTCTCAAACAGTAGTCGATTGGAGAGCACTTCACAATAGCCTCGTTTTGAGGCATGATTAACCACAACAAAGTCCACAGCTGCTGCCTGACCATCCAGGAGCAGCAAAAGATCTTACAATATCCTTAAATAATGAATCTGTATAGCGGAGTTGACACTTCCTCAAAAAGCTAGACATATCAGTCCAGATTCAAGTGTTTCTCTCTGCAAAACAGCAGGAAAATGCATCACAACAAGGACACTTAACCAAGTGAAGCCAGCCAGGGTTTAATAGGCTTTGTCCCACTTAGGATAATTCTGCTCTGTGAGTTTTTGTGGGTGCATTAGTGGAAGGGTTTCTTTAGTGCCCACATAGACGCAACCTAGGACTTCCAAAATTCTGTATGTTGCAGTCAGTGAAATTCACCTGAAGACCTCTGCCATTAGCACAAATGAGCCTTCTCTCTTCTGTCATTCATTACAGGTTATCTGTATACCATTGTGACCTGTGACAGCACGGCCAGCGGAGAGAGTAATTTTAGAGACCGCTGTTTCTACAATAGCAGACAAAAGGTTATAATAAAGTCATGGATGGCCATCAGTAGAGAGTTGTGTCACTGAGAAGTATTCTGCTTCAGAGCCACCTAGAAATGCATTGGTTCCATTAACCTCAGAGGGCAGATTATTAACTCAAGTCCCTTGCTTTGACAGCTTAAGCATGCCCTAGTCACAAACCAAATGAGGAAATAGTTGGTCCAAGACAAAGGTACAGCTCTACCCCGATATAACGCTGTCCTCGTGAGCCAAAAAATCTTACCGCATTATAGGTGAAACTGCATTATATTGAACTTGCTTTGATCCACCGCAGTGTGCAGCCCCGCCCCCCTGGAGCGCTGCTTTACCGCGTTATATCCGAATTTGTGTTATATCAGGTCGCGTTATATCGGGGTAGACGTGTATATTCTTCATGTGCCTAATTTCTAATCCCTGCCCAATGTCCCAATGATCCCTGCTCTGTGATTTTAGCCAAACCCTAAGGTAGTCCTGAAGGCTATCCATGAAAAATCACCATCTCTGTGGACATCAGAATCAACAAGTGCCATCATTTTCAGCAGCTCCAGCACCATCACAGGAAGGATCCCAATTAACACCTTGATCAAATGGTCATAATGATCATTTGTTTCCTTGGTCAAACAAATTGCCAGCTTTGTAAATTACACTTCTATTCTTTATTTTATTTTAGATTCAGAACAAACCAACACACAAAACAAAATAAAGGGAATGATAATATGGCAAGTAAAATCTTACAAACTGGGGGCACAATCCTTCAAGCCCTTATTGGCACATATGGCATCACTTCCTACTCACTTATAGCAGTGTTTGCGGGATTGGACTCCTATTGTGGATTATATAGCAATTGAGATACAAGATAAAGATGTTAATCAAAAATAAAATAAGCATTGCAGAAGTCAAGGAGTTCCACTCCTCCATTCTCCCCACCCTCCCATCAGAGGGAGGAAGCAAGTGGTGACATAGAACAGTTAATACCTTCTGCAGTGGGTGGAAGGATGGATAGCTAGATAAATAGCAGGTTTAGTTAGGGGAGATAGGGCATAGCTACTTCTATGCTACCTGCTCCCAGCGCTCTCTTTCCCTTCCCCCAGGTGCCAGGGAAACAGGAGGGCACTCTGAGGATAGGAAGGGACATGGTTGAAGCACCATGTGCTCCAAAAATATGGGTTTATTCCAGCAGTCGAAAGTTAGAGCAGCATTGGGGCTGCTCTAACTCACAGCAGTTTCTGAAACATTACCCAGGTTGACGGTGTGTTGTGTACAGAAGTACTTCCTTGTGTTTGTTTTGAACCTGCTACCTATTAATTCCATTGGGTGACCCCTGGTTCTTGTGCTATGAGAAGTAAATAACACTTCCTTATTCACTTGTTCCACGTCATTCATGATTTTATAGACATCTATCATATATATACCCCCTTTCCCCAGATTAACAGTCCCAGTCTTTTTAATCTCTCCTCATACTCCTAATCATTTTTGTTGCCCATCTCTGTACTTTTTCCAATTCTAATTTATCTTTTTGGAGATGGGGTGACCAAAACTGCAGGCAGTGTTCAAGATGTGAGCATATGATGGATCGATATGATGGAATTATGATATTTTCTGTCTTATTATCTATCCCTTTAGTAATGGTTCCTAACATTCTGTTAGCTTTTCTGACTGCCACTATACATTGAGCAGATGTTTTCAGAGAATTCTCCACAGTGACTCCAAAATCTCTTTCTTGAGTGGTAACAGCTAATTTAAACCTTATCATTATGCATAGTTGGGATTATGGTTTCTGATGTGAATTACTTTGCATTTATCAACATTGAATTTCATCTGCCATTTTGTTGCTGAGTCACCAAGTTTTGTGACTCCTCACAGTCTGCTTTGGATTTAACTAACTTGAGTTGTTTTGTATTCTCTGCAAACTGTTAAACTGAAATTAAAAGTAACTCGTTCTTACTGAAAGAGGAGAAGGAAGAGGCTTTTCTACTTTCCTGGGGGGAAAAACAAAACAAAAAAACAGTTGACAAGAGCCGATGTATCTTCAGGGATTCTTTAAAATCCTTTTATTTATTCAAATACATTGATACAGTTGCACGTATTCATTGGTAACACAAGGATTTATCTTAGAAAAACGGAATGGAAGGTCGTTTTGTTTCATTGTCGTTTCCATAAGTGCAGTCCCTCATTTCTTTGCTGAAATGCCATCTAGCAACCCCTTACTGCTCAAAGAGTCACAGCAGATATCCCCAGGGCTCCTAGAGTAATAGACTACTACAGGGTCTAACTTTCCCCTCTCTCCAGCTCACTGTTGTTGCAAAGAATCCTCTCTATGGTAACATCATTAGGCTCAGCTCAGGAGATGCAGACCACAGGCCAGATCTGTTCACCTTACTCAAGCAAGAAGTCCCTCTGAAGTCAAACTAGCTCCATAGCTGTGTGTTGAGAAACTCAAGAGCTCAAAATCAAAGCTATAATTGTGGCACTTATCTTTATTTTATTTGTTTGTTGAACCATGTTGGAATTGAAGTGGGTGGGGAGGGAGGGGGGGAATCAAGATAACATTAAGAATGATGTGATTTTTAAACTCTGATATCTTTCAAACTACCAAAGCTAGAAATCCCAGTATAAATTCCTTCAGGACTAGTACATCTTCTTAAGCACTAGTTGTGGGTCAATGATATCAAAGAAAAACACATGATTCTTGTCGAAGGTTGTTTGTTGGAGAGACAAGAGGCCCCTCCTCTTTCTCCCACCCAGTGAATTTCCAGTATGGGAGCAGAGTTGCAGAAAAAGTGAGAAACGTTCTAATCCATCTGGCTACTTCTGTAGCACCCAGTGACCAGAAAGCTGCCCTCAAAAATGGTTTATCCAGCTTTAACATGTGCTTCAGCTATGGCTTCTATTTTGTAATTGTCCCATTTGTCTTTTGTTTCAGAATTCTTAGCCAAAAAGAAAGGTTGCTGTGCCACTGAGTCTTTGAAGTAAGTGTGCTGGGTGGTAACAAATAAAGGAGTCCCAGGGGATTCCCTCAAAAACAAAAACGAATGTAAACACTGGGAAACTGGCAATTCGTAAGGTGTTATCCAGCTCAGAATTATTTCAGTCTGCATCAAAACTTGTTGCCCCTAGAGACCAGGGAACAACAGGCCTGATTGAAAGGCCTGTCAAGTCAATGAAAATGCGGTGGACTTTGGATCCGACTCATAGTAAGCCTTCAGGTATCATATGGAGGAGGGAAAGCAGGAGTTGCTGTTCTTTGGCTGAGTACTGTAAGATGTAATTCCATTAAATCTCAGGCAAATGGTTTCAGCTCAAGTTCAGAGCTGCTTTCAGGCAGCTCTCATGAATAAAACCCTCATTATTTCAAAGATTTACCAATTGTTTCCTTGATTTGGAACCCTGGAAATGAGAACACATATTTTTCTCTTTTCGCTGACTCCCGTCCTTTTTGGATTATGCGCCCTACGGGTGAAGTGGTGATTTGGTCGTCTGATCATGTAACAGCACAGGACTTAATGAATAACACATTTGTACTTTCCATCCTCAGTCTGAGAAAAGGCTCTATAAATAAAGGTTATTGGCCCTCAGATCAAGAAACCAGTTTTCTAAATAATGTCATTAAATATTAAATTATATGTATATATAATTACTGGTCAGAATGTTAAATACTGTATAGCCTAACCATATGACCTAATTTAATATCATTTTATAAATGCTTGAATTCAATTAAATAAAACTTTTATGTAATTTTTAAAATATTTGCTTGGTTTTCCCTAGAGTTCACAGTAGGTTACTATGAGCCAAACTGCATTACAGCATTTGTATAAAATGTCAGGAGTCTTAGGATAGATCTCATGCACTTCTAGTTGAATCCCTAGTCACTCACAGTAAGTACTGGGCAGAAGCCATTGTATTAAATAATTGCTGGCTAATAAATATATTTTAGACACATTATAAACTTGAATGTTAAACCTGTTGTGGTGAATTAAATGTTTGTTGCAGAAAAAAATACATTTTGCTGTTTTGACCTCGGTGTATCGTCATGGAAACGGAAACCTTTCTTGCGCAATAAAAAAATCTGCTTGTCATCTGACTTGAGCCAGCTATTTGCACAGGTGGTTTTCCTACCAGACGAGTACTTAGTAAAAACAAATCTATTCTTCCTCAATAGTTCCATTATGTGTTCCTATTACAATGTGTTTCATTTCACTAGTTTTATAATTAATGATCCATTATCAACTAATTAAATCACGATTAGTTTTATACGAGCTCATCTGTCACACAGCACTTGCTCGCCAATCCTATTTCCTAGGTGTGTTTAACCTCATAACATTTTACATTAATGGCGAAAATGAGGTAGCATGGTACTCCAGACAGGCTAATGTAGTAACAATGTGGACACGTAAATATATCCAATAGTTTAACACCAATTTCCTTAAACTAAATAAAGGAGCCATAGGAATAACTGAAATCAGATTTCCAGTGTGTATATACAACTGGTGTACAATATTATCATGTGTTGTAGTTCATGGAAACTGAAACTTCAACTGCACCACCAATTCCAAAATGTCATCCAAAGGAAAATTCTTACTCCATGGAGAAAGCCTGTGCTTTCAGGCCTGATCCAAAGCCTATTGAGGTCAGTGAAAGGATTCTCATTTATTTTAAGGGGCTCTGGATCAGAACCATGAGATGGAAATAGATATTGATAAAAGCTTATAGACAAGTTTTTCCTTTCTGATCATGAAACCTGTATCCTTAAGAAGTGTGAAGATTCACTGTAGCTATAGTAAAAAGAAAAACAGGATATGGTAGAAGGATCTTAAAACAACTTCCAGTTTTTTTTTAAACTATGCATATTGCTTGTGTTTAAGAGCAGTGTATCATTTAAAGCTGTACCCATTTTGTCTAAAATTCTGTAATCAAATAGGAACAGGTGGACATATTTTCCATTTCTCACTGAAACAGACTAATGGATAGCAATGTCACTCACCGAGTAAAGAAAGTGTATTCAGGACTAGTAATTAGTTTAAACTGAAAGATGTTTCAACAGCCTTTTAGAATCTAGTATTAATGCATCATACTTTCTTGAGGTTTAAAAAATGTGAAATTACCAATCTAAAGCCAAGGAATCCTGCTCTGCATTTCCAGCTGTTTTAACCATCTGTTATAAATGAGAACTTGTGTAGGATTTATGACCTTAAGAAACTATTTCAGGTAAATAACAGGCCCTTACACATCTTATTATAAGCATAGCAAATAATGTAAACAGCTTGTTGAGACTGATTATACAAGTTGTAGATTAGTCTACAAAATGGTTAAAATAACTAAGGCTCCTTTGTTTCTACTTGAAATGGACTTAACAAAGAGTTTAAAAACTAGGCTTTTAATTTGCAGTGGAATGTTAAGTCATGTACAGTTAGAACATCGTAGGAAACCAAACATCATTCTAGAGAAAGAGCTGTAGCACATCATAAAACTAATCAATACGTTTATTATGTGTGCTTTTACACGGGACAGTGCCATTTTTTTCTAATCACCAATGAAGTTTACACAGACACACAGAGAGCACCAGCATCACTGAAAGGTGATATATTACACATTCAGTGTTATGGCTTTTGGAAATTAATATTGTTCAATTTAATAACACCAGAATAAATGTCTTCCTTGACCTATTGTAACATGTATCCACTGTGAATAGTGTTTCACTAGATGGCGCTAGAGTACCATAAACCTTTGAGTAAATGATACCATGGAGTAGATCAACTCTAGCATATAAGAGATACAGTGCAGTTTAGTTGTGTAATACAGTGGTTCTCAATCAGGGGTACACATGTCCCTGCAGGTACGCAGATGTCTTCCAGGGGGTACATCAGTTCATCTAGATAGTTGCCTCGTTTTACAACAGGCTACATAAAAAGCACTAGCAAAATCAATACAAATTACAATTTAATACAGACAATGACTTGTTTATACTGTTCTATATACTATACACTGATTTATTTTATAATAATATGGTATTTTATAATAATATGATAAAAATGAGAAAGGAAGCAATTTTTCAGTAATATTGTGCTTTGACACTTTTGTATTTTTATGTCTGATTCTGTAAGCAAGTAGTTTTTAAGGGAGGTGAAACTTGGGGTACGCAAGACAAATCAGACTCCTGAAAGGGGTACATTGGTTTGGAAAGGTTGAGAACCACTGGGGTAATAAACTTGAGGTACTATTGCAATTAGTATTATTGTAAAAAATAAATCATGTTGTAGTCTAGATAAACTCACAGAGAGAGAGAGAGAGAGAGAGAACCTCTCTCACGTTTGACAGAGAAGGCCAAAAGCTAAAGCATAGTGGAAAAATCTAAGGGAAGTTTTAAATAGAAGAAGTAATTCAGCTCACAGGGAAAAGAGGGGAGAAGAGAGTTCAGCCAAGAATGGATGGGTCAGCAAAAGCATAAGAAGAACTATCAGCTGTAAATGAATGCTAGGAAGGAGGAAGAGAGAGGAGGCCAAGACTGGATGATCAGACAAAGTGGGTGAAAAAGTAACTAACTATAATCTCAGAGAGATTCTAAATATATCAAGCAAAAACTCTATAGAGCTTTAAAAACCAAGAAGGATTGAATTTGGAGGTGCATAAAAAGCCAGTGACGGTGACATACCCTGGGGTATTATATATTTTCTTCCTGGAGCAAGAAAGTAGTCTGGCCACAATCTTCTGACTCCCCTGAAGCTTAGAAAATAGAGATCTAGAGCCAGATCTTCATCTGGTGTAATTTGTCATAGCTTCACTGACTTCAGTGGAGTTTCACTGGCATATACCAGATGAGACTGACCCCTAAATCTTAGAAGTGTTTACCAAGCAAGGAGATTTGTCCTACCACTAAATCTTTCTCTGAAGAATTCTATTAAATGGTGTGAAGAGTATTATAAGGCACCCTGTATTTCCTCTAAACAGTATTAACAATGCAATATAAGGTATTTGTAGAAAAGCACTCAGATATTCCTATTGCTAAGATTATCTGCATTTTCTTTAACTGTTCAAGGCTATGCAATTCAGATATGCAATATTATGCAATTCAGAATGAATAATTTGATTGTCCTGTGATGAGACAATTACATGCAAATGAAGCTCAGTGTATAAATACAGTACTAACGCCCTCATCAAGCAAAGAGCTTAAGTGCATGCTTAAGTCTCACCCTATTCAACAAAGCATTTGGGAATGTGCTTAAGACCTAGTGACTTCACAGGTCTTAGTACCTGAGCCAAAGCTCGGGCAAGCCAATGGCAAGACACCCATTGACTTCAGATCAACCTTACATTTAGGATTCTTTTTAAACTCGCTGTTTTTATATCAGTGAAAGTATTTGTAAGTTTACTTCTACACATCTCCCACTGGACTGCACTACATTGAACAGGGAAATACAATCATGAGTTTGACATATTCATTTATGTTAACACAGTATAAAATCGTGTGCTATCAAGGCTTTCCTGTTGGTGCGGGGTCAACAGAGAATGGTCTGAAGGTACTTTAGAGAATAAATTTGTTCTTTTAGAAAAGCACAACCACCCATAAGCTTCCCATCTTTGTAATCTTGATATTCCTACTGTTTTGGTGAGAAAAAAAGTGTCAACCTTTTCCCTGAAACTAAAGTTTTATCCCATAAAGTACACCCATAGTATACATGGCTCTATCTTCTTGACTGTTCACTTTTAGGATTGTTAAGTTTCTCAGTAATATAACCTATATAAAAACTATAGATATTTTAATACAAATGACATTTAACTTACAGAGCTCACCATGAACATTATACAGCTGCAGGGGTGAAAGTAACTGTCGACAGTACGGGGGAGGGGGGTGGCTCTGGCCCCGGAAGAGGCGGGGCCTTGGGCGGAAGGGGCGGGGCTGCGGTCAGCATCCCCCAGACAGCCCTTGGCCCATGCCACCCAGGGCTCCCGTGTTGATTTAAAGGGCCCGGAGCTCCAGATGCCCGCAGCAGCGGGGGGGAGGGGGAAGCAAAAGGGGCAGGGATGTTAAAGCGCTGCAGGGTCCTTAAAGCACCGCCGCAGCAAAGGACCACGGCAGCGCTTTAACGTTGCTGCCCCTCCCCCGTTGGCGGCCCTGCCAGTATGGACCCTACCAGCAGGGCCGCCGACAGGGGAGGCAAAAGGGGCAGGGACGGCAGCGCTTTAATGTGGGCTGGGTATGGGCCGGTGCAGGTTCTTACAGTACGGAGTACCGGCCCATACCGGCTCACTTTCACCCCTGTACAGCTGTTAACACAGATCTTCTGATTTTAGTCATGGAGGGGTTAAAAAATAGCAGAAAACTTGCGAAAACTACCAAATTCTTGAGCCTAAGAAGCATCATGGCCTTCTCCCTCTAACCCCAATTTCCCAATGAATCATAAGAACGGCCATACTGGATCAGGCCAGTGGTCCAGCTAGTCCAATATCCTGTCTTCTGACAGTAGTCAGTGCCGGATGCTTCAGAGGGAATGAACAGAACAGGGCACACCCTTTCTTTCAGCCACCAAACCCCAGCCACCACAGGGAATGATGCAACATGAGCTTACGACAGCTTCAAGTTCATAGAGTTTCCCACTCACTTTGGGCCCTCCCTTGACTTTTGACATAAGAGGGCACCATCTGGTCCATCGTTTATAAGACAGACGCTGCATGATACGTATGAAAAACAACATGAAGTGCAATTAAGAGATTTCTCCCTTTCCTGTTGGCAGAAAGGACCCATTTCTAGCTCTGCAGGTTCACAAGAGATAACAGAATTTAAGAGCTGATACTGTTATGTTTGGAATGGATGTTACTGTTCCAAGTCTGACTGTTGCCCCCATCCTGGGCCATGAGCCTAGGGGAAAGAGGAGGAAACCGATCTTTGCAAGGCTGAAAGAAGCAGCTTAGAAGTTTGGAATGTTGATAGTAGTCTCATGGAAGACGGATTAGTGAGGAGTGGGCAGGTGAGGCTCACAAAGGTAAATGAATCACATGGCATCACAATTTATTACAGGTGGGAATTTCAAAAGCACTTAGTGTTAGCCTATTGGGGCGTCAATTGAAGTCACCAGGAGTTTGACCATTGACTTCCTTGGAAGCAGAGTCAGACACTGAGCACTTTTGCATTGATATCACCTCCATGTCTGTGGTATCTGTTACATACAATTACATGAATAGACTGAGAGAAAATTGAACTCTTAAACTGACACATTTAGGTATTGTGCCAGTGCACATTACAGAGTTTCACTGAACTATCCAGATTCTTGGGACTATATTACATTGCTAATATTTAGTCATTTTTACTGCTCATTAATAAATACCTTAACATTTTTAACATGAAGTCCCCACTAATCAGTGCATAAACACTGTGATTCCAAAAAGTACCAATAGGCAGTCTGCTTTTAATAGTGTTACACTTCTTGAAGTGTTCTTTATATAGTCAACTAATTGGCTAATCACATTTCCAAATGATCAGTGTAGAGGTTGTGTCTCCTCTATATAAATATATCTGGCCCACTCATTTTATTGCAGATTTTTCTTTATAATCTCATTTAAAAGTGTGCAGTGAACACAAAACCATAATTTACCTGGTGTTGCAGATTCATTAAACATCAAAAGGATGCTTGATGGAGTAGAATAATCCTATTCTGCACCCTTCATTGAACATCTTTTCAAAATAATTTTATTCATTTAATTAGAAGGTTTCTCTAAGTGAAGATTGCACTGGTTTTATTAGAGTAACAGATTTTGCATTTGTTATCCAAAGCACCCACTATTTCACTGTACTTATGATAAGTATGTTAGAGCACATGCTGGAAAATATCTGAGCAAATTTATTTTCAGAATGGTGTTATTTAATACTAATTCAAAAGAGAAGGAGCAAAGAAGCTCCATTACACCTTAAAGTGGAATTTCCCCTTCAAATCCATGGATTAGTCATGGCAAACAATGAAATGTTTAACTCAACTTTAAATAGGATTACAAAATACCTTTTTAAACTGGAAAATCACATACATTATTCTATTCCCAATACAAAAGGACAGTGAATTACTTTCTCTCTTCATTCTGCATGAAACAATGAATACTACCGCGGCTGCATTTTTACCCTCTAAGGACTTTGCTGACTCACATGCCCTAAAAACTGGTTTAGATCATTTTAATATGAAGGTGACATTCTTTCTATGATTAAAACATGCAGTTGTTGTAATGGTAGTGGTGGTGGAGTTGGAATGGGGTAAATCTCTGCGGTCCTGTAACTGCAGCAATTTCTAAACCTCAGCCTTAGGTTTGGAATGAAGCTGTGGTTATTGCTTTGCAGTTCAGCAGCCATGATGAGTAATAGCTAGACAAAAACTCCTTCGTTCCCATTGTTTTCTCTTCTTTTCCTGGTTTCTTTGGGTCTGACCTTACTTCTACTGAAATCAATGGCAGTTTTGCTATTAATTTCTATTGGAGCAGGATCTGGCCCTGGCCCTTTATGTAAAACTGCATAAAGAATACAGACCAGATCCCCACATGCTGCCAAACTGAAGTAACACAGGACTGAAGGTCAGCTATGGGAAGAAGCCACCTTTCCAGGCCCATTCTCTCAGCCTAAAGGATGGTCCAGATTACACTGGCTGGAGTACTGTCGCTCTGACCTCTTTCTCCTAACCATGCCATTGCCCACCTCACAACAGCCCTATACCTGGGTTGGCATGCAGGAGAAGTGAGTAACCTAGAGCCAGTTGTACTGGCTTGACATCACCCAAGAGCAGTGGAAAGGGGACAGAGCTGGCAACGGGGATCCAATAACTATTTTCAAGGTTAATATGTTTTAAATGGATACATTCAAGGTTGTGTTGGACATGGCTATATTTAGGGCAAATACTTAGTTCCACAACATTTGTGCTCCCTCCCACTTTGGTGTCAGGTGTCATGGCCAGTACAAAAGAAATTGCCTATTTTTTCTCGAATAAGGTATATTTTTCCTGAGAAATAGTATAACTCACATCATAAGCCAGTGCAACCGTACATAAATTCCAGATTTTTTATTGAGAGATGTAGTTAGAAGTCTCAACATTTGGTAAGTACAAAAAATGAAGGACGAAAACTGTGATCCAACTGTAGAGAGGGAAATGGTGCCAATCTAACAGGCTGCAGTGCCTTATTGCAAGTGTATGTAGATCTTTGGGAAGTGGGGGTGTTGGTTAATGAGGTCATTGGTAGTATTTTTAATAGACTTTCCAAGTTGCGGACAATCCCGTGGGAATGCAAAAGATGACAATCATTCACCTTCCTGGCCCCATTTCATATCAAGCAATGACAAGGGTGACTGAACTGTATTCTTTGGAGACTGCTGTAGAGAAGACTAAGTAAAATGCAGTTAGTAGCTTTTGTTAGCATGTCTCATTTTCTGGTGGACTCCTAATCAGATAGACCCTTCTGCCCCCCATGTGCTTGTCACAGTTCATTGCAGTCAGTATCACCCGGATTGATCCTTGATTGAATAAAGGATTTCTGTTTTTCCTCATCAACACTTATTTTATAGTACTGTTCTAAATCTATTAATTCATAGACCTCATCAACAGTGATAACTCCCCAACCAGTTCCCCATTTTATTATGTAACCCCTGATTTGGATAATAGCCCATAATCTTTATAGTCCACTCTCTCCACGTGAGTGAAAATGTCTGGGGCCTTTGTCCTTGACAGTAGTGGAGCCAGGTACCTTACCATGTCCTCCTGTCCCACCCGGATCAATTCATGCCCCATTTTAAAAGCATTTAGAAACACGTTCCTTTCCCTAAAGCCTGGAAATAATTTGGCGTCTATGCCACCTACTGGGACAGGTACTTGGGGTCTGGCTCCACCTACCACACTAGGATTTTGCTGGCTCAGTCTCTCCATATCGAGCTGATGATGATGATCCTTGTCCCTCTGTCTTCTCATGCTGGGGCTGCTTCTCCCAGTCTGCTGTCTCTTGCTCCTGGTCTGCAAGCAGCTGGGTTTCCAGACATAGTCTGTCCTCTCCAGCTGCAGATTCTCTTGCACTAGCTGTTGATCTGTCCACAATACTTGATGCAGTTGTGCAATCGATCTGGATGGAACGCAGTCGCTCTCTCTGTCAGCCTCTTCCCTGCTTCCTTTTAGGAAGGTGTCTCCAAGATTTCCCCCACCTGCTGGACTCTCTGCCAGTGGGTTGGATGTTCCCTGCAATACTAGACCACCCTTCCTTTTCTGGTCCTCAGAATACAGCAGATCAACTATCCATGCCTTTGTCAGTTCCTCGGCCTTGAGCTGCCTTTCTCCGCATATCTCAGCCAGCTGACCTTGTTTCAGCTGATCATAACTCATTTCCCCCGTCTCTCATCACTGTTCCTTTCCCAGAAAGGCTACGAGACTTTTCTCTGTGCTTTTCCCTTCCACAGTACTTGCTTCACACTGCTATTGGCATTTTCCTGGCAATTCCCCACTGTCATAGATCCCCACACACACTGCCACCGTAGTGTTTATTTGCAGATTTCTCTCACTTGGGTCAGATACAAATCCCTGTATAACATTGTGGCTAATGAAATAAGAGAGGGTGCAAAATTATGCCAAAAATAATATTCAGCCCCCAGGCTCAGAATGGGCTTTGGATTGAGTCAGCATCTCATGGCTCAGCAAGCTGGTGTTTTTCTGGGGTAGCTGCCATCCTGTGCTCCAGAATCTAAGCTTTTGTTTTCAAGATCATGATAAAACTGCCATTGACTACAGTAAGACCAGAATTTCAACATAAGTCTCTAGGCTCTGTATGGTATTTCTCCTTTCTCTCATGCCATGTTCTTACATGTCATTTTTCCCTTGTTTCCTGTGGCTGCTTTTGATATGACAAATATGGCTTTATATTGTATGTCCCTTTTTGTTTTTCGTATTTCACTTTAAGGTTGTTTTTTTCCTGTATGAAATAAAAACATTAAACAAAAAAGACAATATTCAGCCTCTTGCCCTTCTGGTTACAAAGAAAACCTTCAATACCTGAATGGAAGGGCAGCTGATGAAGTGTTGTCTAAGAGAAGACAATGTGAAATAGCTCTGAGAGGAATGCGAATTGGCATTGGAATTGGATATTGACTCTGAAGGACAGTGGTAATTTAAATGTCAGCAATGTTAACTATTTCATTGCTCTCAAGGAGCACAAGAAAAAATGCCTATCGTATTATGAAGATCTACACAATCTACTGTGAGTGGCCTATCATTTTGCATCATGCATGAGTAAAGCCTTGTGGTAGATGGAGATTTAGAGAATAATACCTTCCCTACCCACCCAATCACCCTTCTCCCAACCCCCTTTTAAAGAACTAGTAAAAAGAAAATCCATGTTTGACATTTTTATTAAGATTTTCACTAAGAATTTTCCTATTTTTCAGCCAGATCTATTTCCCCTGCCTCCAATCTGATCCCTGCTTGAAAACATTCAGTCTTGTTCACCACCAAGTAGTTGCTTACAAGCTTGGCGGTGAGGTGTTGAAAATGCGTACGCTGGCTTCATTCATAATGAGTGTAGATCCCACCTGTACATTCCATCTGTTTAACACTTTTGTCCATTAAAGGGGCCTGTTCATCGGTCATTTTGTAAAAAAAAAAGTAAGTACTGTGCTATTCAGAGCACAAATTCAATCCTAGATGAATGGTGGGCACAGACATTCATGAACATAGCGACAGTTCGTGGCATGGGAGATGCCCCTCTAAAAGGTTGACAGTGGATTTATTTGTATGCTTAGACACACCCAGATTGGAACTAGCCTTTTGCCGGATCTTTGTTTCCACTACAATATGCCTGATGATTGTCAGATTTACCTTCCATTTGGCATTCGGTGCTGGTGAACTGTAGAGTAGCTGATGATAATATGAGGACCTGATCCTTCCCGCCCTTATATAAATAGTCCTTAGTGGGGGCTCTTTCATAATCATTAGGCACAGGCCATTGTTAGGGCAATGCAGAGTGCAACATTCTGTCTCAGGCAAGTAGAATGTCTCCCAGAGTTCCTTGGGGCAAAGGGAGAGAGTATCCATTGCTACACCAGTACATAAGGTACACCTGCTCCCAGGAGCTCTCTCACATGGAGGGAAAGCATACCCATTGCTATACCCCGTCTGAGCAGTCCTGCTCCTGCAGATGAAGGGCTGAACATTGCCCATGTTTCTTGTCCCCCACTCTCCATCCGCAGAAGCAGGACTGCTCCAAAAGAGTGTAGCAATGGATGTTTGGCCAGGCTTTCTCGGCGTTCCTGCTAGGCCCTTGCACACAGCAGTGAGGTGTGTGGTATTCCTTGCCTGTTTCTCCTCTTCTGGCACACCCACTTCAGATCATGAGTAAGGGTTTGCAAGATCAGATTCTAAGTGATAATGAAGTCAGTAAAGGGGACAAAGGTAAATGCAATGGCTGCTTCACCATTTACACAGTTTTTTCCAATACACCTTGCCATATTTGTATATCTAAAAACTCTACTAAGTTTACCCAAACAATGAGCTAACTGTTCTTGAATTATACCGTTTAAATTAATCATGAGCCCTTGTTAAGGAAGCAAAATAAACAAGCAAAAAGCAAGCACTCCGTTGGGCTTTTCAGATTATTATGAAGTTCAGAAAATTGGGCCCACTGTGTCTATTACCCACATCATAACATGGCAGCAATTGTATTATTTAGTTTGTTACTCTGTCGTATGTTCTTCTGGACATTAAAGCCTTGCCAATTGTTTTATTTATTGGTAATTTTGCTGGATGCCATGGTAAAATTAAATAGTTTGATTTTGTTTACAGTGCCAAAATCGGCTTTCCTGCATGATTATTTCCAAGAGCCAATTCAGTTTAATAAGCCATTGGCCCTGAGCATGATTGAGAAATTAAAGATTCTTACTGGTTATAATTTACTTCTTGCATCATCTTCAGATTTTATGTAAATAATGCACTTCAATTGGCAGTTTTAAACTGCTGTCTGTTTACCTTCTTTTCCAATATTATCACCTCTCCCCCAAATACATAGATGATTCTCTGCTGTGTGGCTTTTCCCTCTTCTTACATGCATTGTGGCCTTACTCAGAGGGCCATCTTCCTGGGACAGGCTCTCTTACTCAACAGCTAGCAGTTTGAGGGCTTACAGGTCTCAGGAAGCAGCACATATTTAAACCATAGACTCATAGACTTTAAGGTCAGAAGGGACCATGATAGAATCATAACATTGTAGGACTGGAAGGGACCTCAAGAGGTCTTCTAGTCCAGACCCCTGCACTCAAAGCAGGGCTACGTATTATCTAGACCATCCCTAATAGGCATTTGCCTAACCTGCTCTTAAAAATCTCCAGTGATGGAGATTCCACAACCTCCCTAGGCAATTTATTCCAGTGCTTAACCACTCTGACAGTTAGGAAGTTTTTCCTAATGTCCAACCTTTGCTGCAATTTAAGACCATTGCTTCTTGTCCTGTCCTCAGAGGTTAACGAGAACAATTTTTCTCCTTTCTCCTTGTAACAACCTTTTATGTACTTGAAAACTGTTATGTCCCCCCCCCCCCAATCTTCTCTTCTCCAGAGTAAACAAATCCAACTTTTTCAATCTTCCCTCATAGGTCATGTTTTCTAGACCTTTAATCATTTTTGTTGCTCTTCTCTGGACTCTCTCCAATTTGTCCATATCTTTGCTGAAGTGTGGCGCCCAGAACTGGGCACAATACTCCAGTTGAGACCAAATCAGCGTGGAGTAAAATGCAAGAATTACTTCCGGCTTGCTTATAACACTCTGGCCAACACATCCCAGAATGATGTTTGCTTTTTTCTTTTTTTTTTTTTTTTGCAACAGTGTTACAATGTTGACACTCATTTAGCTTGTGATCCATCACGACCCGCTTTCTGCAGTACTCCTAGGCAGTCATTTCCCATTTTGTATCTGTACAACTGATTGTTCCTTCCTAAGTGGAGTATTTTGCATTTGTCCTTATTGAATTCATCCTATTTACTTCAGATCATTTCCCCAGTTTGTCAAGACCATTTTGAATGTTAATCCTATCCTCCAAAGCACTTGCAACCCCTCCTAGCTTGCTATTATCTGCAAACTTTATAAGTGTACTTTCTATGTCATTATCTAAATCATTGATGAAGATATTGAACAGAACTGGACCCAGAACTGATCCCTGCAGGACCCCACTCTATATGCCCTTCCAGCTTGACCATGAATCACTGATAACTATTCTCTGGGAACAGTTTTCCAACCAGTTATGTACCCACCTTGTAGTAGCTCCATCTAGGTTATATTTCCCTAGTTTGTTTATGAGAAGGTCAGGTCATGTGAGACAGAATCAAAAGCCTTAGTAAAGTCAAGATATACCACATCTACCACTTCCCCCCTGTCCACAAGGCTTGTTACACTGTCAAAGAAAGCTATTAAATTGGCTTGACATGATTTGTTCTTGACAATCCATGCTGACTGTTACTTATCACCTTATTATCTTCTAGGTGTTTGCATAATTGATTGCTTAATTATTTGCTCTATTATCTTTCTGGGTACTGAAGTTAAGCTGACTGATTTGTAATTCCCCAGGTTGTCCTCCTTCCCCTTTTTATAGATTGGCACTACATTTGCCCTTTCCCAGTCCTCTAGAATCTCTCCCATTTTCCATGACTTTTCTAAGATAATCGCTAATGGCTCAAATATGGCTCATCACTATCATCCAGTCTGACCCATGGTAGGATACAGAATGAAAAAGACTTTTCAGCATCCATAGATCGTACTGACCGTTTTTCCCACCAAATGGTAACCTCATAATCTGATTCAATTAACTTCATATAATTTCTTCACTTGGGCCTCTTTCATTGCCCATTGAAGTTAATGGAAATACTCTCTGACTGATCATTGAATTGGGACTTTAGAGAGAATGGACTATTCAGGAGATTTGGATTAAGTCTGTCACAGACCTCTTCTGTGACCTTGAGCACAATCTCTATGCCACAGGTCTCCATCTGTAAAACAGAGAAAATCATCCTTCTTTCTCTCAGCCTTTGTATGCATGATCTCTTTAGACAGCAGTCTTTTCAGGGCAACAACTGTATCTTACTCTGTGTATGTTCAATGGGTAGCACAATGCAGCCCAGATTTCAGTTGTACCCACTAAGCATCACTGTAATATGAATAATAAACTCTGCTTACTTGCATTAATTATCTCCGTTTTAACTTTAATCTTCTATGTAGAGTGTCGTAGTCCTACAATTAGATCAGGTCAGGAATTTTTTGACAAAAACGTTTTTAGTTGGAAAATGCAGATTTGTCAAAAAAAAGTTCCTAAGGTCCAGGTGAGAGAGAGAGAGTCAGAGAGACCAAATAGTCCATTATCCAGGGTTTGGCTTCTCACCGGAGATGGGGGAGACCCAAGTTTGAGTCCCTGCTCTGAATCAGGCAAAACAGGGTACACTTACACAGCCTGCAGCCGCGAGCCTCTGAGCTTGGGTTGACAGACTTATGCTACCATGCTAAAAATAGCTGTGTAGATGTTGCACCTTGGAGTCTGAAGCGTAACAATTTTTAGTATGGTAGTGTGAGCCCGAGTGTGTCGACCCTGGCTCAGAAACTCATTGCTGCTGGCTATGTAGAGGTACCCACAGACACTCCAACCTGGATTTCCCATATCCCACGTGAGTACCCTAACTACCCAGAGATTAGCTCAATCTCTCTCTCTCTCATTTTGCATGATGTTTTTGAAAGGTCTGTTTTGTCCCAATGTGCAACAGGATTTTTTTTTTAAATCTCAAAAATGTTCCTGGGATGGGAAAAACATTTCTCATCTAGCTCTACCTGCAGCAAAAAAACTAGAAAATTATCCATGTAGAGAAAAATAAACTCTTGCTGTACAGGATTGTTTTTTTTTCTAGAGATTACACAAAACTTTCCAGCTAGTACAGGATGATAGTCACATTTGGAATAGCACAAGGGGACACAGTCTAGTAGGCTTGATCAAATTAATGTACAAATGAAACTTCTGACAAAGGAGAGTTCCATCCAAAACATCAGCCGCCTTTAAATATTCTGTTTCAATAAACACAATCCATAAGCTGTTGTTCATAAAACTTTTTTTTTCAAAAATACTATTTCATAGCTTATAAATATTACCCCAGATAAATGTTATACGAGGAGCTCTAGCATCTTTATTGGTATTTTGTATGAGAGCTAATGATCTTGCATAAGGCAGGCATAAATTATGTTTATATACCTTCCCGGGAGTTGCTTTATATAAATGACTGTGGCAATTGTATACTGAGCTTCTCAATTAAAGAACGGAAAGAACCAGAGCAACAGTGACTTTTGTAGGGTTTTCCACATGATTTTGTGGGATGATCCTATTCCCAAAACTATTTATGCTGCACCAAAAAATTAAAAATTCCGCACAAAATATTTTCAAATTCTGCATATTTTATTTGTCAGAATAACACGATGTAATCACACCAGTTTCAATTATTTTAGTGAGTTATATCAAAATACTTGTTAGCAAGTATGTCTGTAACAATACAGACAACAAAAAAGATTTAGGAAATGTTTTTTGACAAATAGATTCCTTACTAGGCATATTAATACAGAACTCTGAGTGATAATTCATTTAAACTACAATATAGAACCGTATTTCCTGCACCCCTCAGAAGCAGTGCAAAGGCTTGGGGGAGTCAAGGGTAATGGAGGAGCTGATGAAGAGGGAAGTAATTGCTGGGAAGGAGCCTGTGTGTGAACTTGGATGGTTGTTGGGTATGGGCGGGAAAAGTATGGAACAGGTTTTTGTGGGGGTGGGGAGGGATTGATAGGGAGCTTCCCCCATGCAGACCCTGGCTGACCCCTAGCCTCTCCCATTCAATCAAGCACATCTGCCCCGTCCCCATGTGTCCCTGCACCCCCATGTGTCCTTGCACCCCCTGTCCACATGTCCCTCCACCCCCACTCAGACACCCACTCTCCCCATCCCCATGTGGCCCTGCACCCCTTCCCCATCCCCATGTATCTGTGCCCCCACACAGCCATCCCCCTTCTTCCTGTAGCTCTGCACCCCTCCCCCATCTCCATGTCACCCTGCACCTCCTCCCCCCCATGGTCCTGTGCCTCCATTCACATCAGCCCCTGCCCCAGTCTGTCCTCCCTCACTAGCCCTTATGAGCCCTGTCTGACCCCTCAGAAGCCCCACGCTCTCCCCATAGCCCCTGTTTCCTGATCTGGTCCAACGGGGGCTGTGAAGAAGACCCTACAGCCTCTTTCTCTTCCCTAGCTGGCCTGGAGCTGCTGCTCTATTCTATCACCACAGCGCCCTCTGGTGGGCAGAACTGCAGCAACTTTTCAGCCAAAGTTATTTTCTGCTGAGGCTGCTCTGTTCTAATGCCATAGCTCCCTCTGGTGGGCAAAAGGTGGAACTGCAGCAGCTTTTCAGCGAATCTTTTTTCTGCACAAAAGATTAAAAATATGTGTGGCTCATTAATTATGCATACGCGCAGTGGCGCAGAATTCCCCTAGGAGTAAATCATTCAAGAGAGCTATATTTAAAATGTGTAGCTGTTATATTACACCGTGGACAATGAAAATAACCATTTCAATTCTACTCTACTAAACTGCCTTTTAATTTGGAAGATGTTTCTCCTCAATTCTAAGTGTCCAAACTAGTGCTGGTCAAAATAATTATGTTGGTGGTGGGCAACCCATTTTGGCACATGGTCTACCTGTGAGGTACTGCATGGTTTACTTGAGTGAGCTGTCACCTTGAGATAGCCCAGCTCGAGTGAGAGAGCCATGACGCAAAATAACACTTGAGCTACACAGAATTATTGGATTAGCAGCTGACAAGTCAGTCTAACTCAAGCTGTGGCCCATAGCCCTTGACAGCTCAGCTAACTTGATTTAAAAGCACTACCCCACTCATGGTAAGGATTTTTGGGAGTGGGCAGGACTCGAGTTAGGGGCAACAGTTAAATTATAACTTGTGTTCACTCAGGGTTTGTATTCCCTGCAGAGTTAAGTGTCACATGTAGGGCTGAAGGAGAGGCGTGAACTCCACCTGAACCAACCAGCCTTGCTGAAGTCTGCCATACTAAACTTGAACACTGATAACCAAATTCTCAGCTGATATAACTAGCCATAGCTCCATTGACTTGAGTGGAGGTCTGGGCACATTTTTGTCAGCTGAGAATCTGGCCCTGTAGCTCTGATATGGCAGATGTGTGTGTTGCATCATAAATATAGCAGAAGAAGGTGGGCACTCCCGCCCCTCTCCCCCCATATATATATGACATATGGAATATATATTCCATATAATTACCTAGAAAAAATATATATAATCTCTAGGTAATTATAGGGCATATATCTTACTACCACCTAAGAAAGTGAAAATAACAATAACAATGTCTCCTTTTTTCTTCCTTCAAAGCCTATAGGGAAAATAGTTTCATGAACTAGTAGACTTTTGTTTGTGAGTGTAAGAAAGGTGGGTTAAGACCTTGTGGAGAGGACACTGAAATGTCTTGTCCTTTCTTTGCTGCTGTGTTTATTGTTTTCTCTTTTAATGGCTTTAATCCTCAGCTAGTTGGCTGAATTTTCCCCCCCTTGAATTCTGGGGGTTGAGGTAGTGAGATCAGCTGTTTGCTTCCTTACTATGGCAGAAGAATTAGGATTCTGTTGTGGTTTAATACCTTGCTGTGATCAGCTCATATATTAGCAAGATAATACAGATATATGCAAAAATTCACATTTAAAATATATAGTAAAATCCTAGTACTGTAGTGTCAAACACCATTTTAGAGTGATTAGATGAAGAGAGACAGACAGACAGAATGAATAAAAAGGAACTTAGGGTTTCCATTTTTATATGGGATTCTATGTTGCAAGTGAAGCTGGGATACATTTCCTTGTTACATGTTACGAAGATTCTCATTAAGGTGATGCTTCTTTGACCTGTGCCATTATAAAACAGACTCAAAGGCAAGTGAGCTTATTCTAATGAGGCACAAGCACATCCTCACCTCTCACAATTAGAGCAAATTCAGTGGCAAAGCCAGATGGGGGCCTGTTAAAGGTTTCCACAAATATATGCTGGCGATAAATAACGGCAAAGAGTCCACAATGGCAATTGTCAAGCAACATATACATGAACAAATTAGTAGGGGGATTTGGTGTGGGGGGGCAGGTGGAGGTGCATTATAGCAGTTTTGTTTTCATTAAAATAATATACGTAGCCACATTCTGCTTAGAAAGGTTTTATTTTGTTTTCTAAGAAGATGTTTATGCTGCAGTTGAATAAAACTTTGGTGTCTCTATCCTGCTAAAACAGCAGGTTCCTTGCTTCTGTCCTAACCTGCACAAGCCCTCTCTGCTTAAACATCTGCTTACAATCCCTCCTGCTTCTCGTCTTGTTCCTTTTGCTTCTCCTGAGCCTCTCTCCCTCTTCTCTCCAACCCAGCTGCTCAAACTTCTTTGTACCTTCCTACGTGTTGACTGCCCCTTGCATGTGAACTCTCCCCCTCTTCTTGCATGCCAGGAAAACCTCACTCTATTCCAGCAGAACTCTCCTTAAAACACAGGTATTCCCTGAAGCTATTCAGCAAGCCATTTCTCCAGGAGATCCAGGGAGAAGGAGAGAAAGGGAGAGTATGTGTGCACCCACACATGCAAAGATTTTTCAGAAGGGGTTAATAATTTTGCCAGCCTTTTGTTGATGCACCTTAAAGAGGCCTGGGTTTTCAGAGACGGTACTCAGCCTTTTAAACGCTTTACGGTATCTCAAGTTGGGCATCCCAAAAACAGAGGCAACCAAAGTCACTTGTACCTGTCCCCCTCCAGAATTGGTCATATTGTCAGAATTACATTGTAAGTTCTTTTGGGCAGGGATACTATATAGCCATAGGTTAGTACAGTACTAGTCAGTGCTCAGTAAATGCTAATGGTCTCATCACCAGGATAGTTACATAACTATCTTCAATGCTTGTTATAGGCCCTCCATTACCATCTTTAATGTAATTATCCTCACAATGCATCTGTGAAATAGAGATTTATTATCCCCCTTTTTATTTTAGCATTATCCCTGTTTTACAGGGATCTGAGGCAGAGAATGAGTAAGATCCATATCCTCAAAGGTATTTCAGTGCCTAACTCCCATTGATTTCCTGGGGCCTAAGTGGTTTGTCTGAGCTCAGAGACATCTGCAAAGCAGGGGCAGGGAACTGAATTTGGGTCTCCAACATCACAGGCTAACGTTCTAACTGCTGGCCCTTCCTTTCTCTTACTATTCAGTGAACTAAAACTTGCAGCTAGATAGTGCTTTGAATCAAAGCCTTATTATTTTTTAATTTTTTAAAAACTATTAAGGACAGTTTGTGACAGTTGCAGATTCCAGCATGAGTGTCATGCTGGAACCACATCACTGGTTAATTTTATGTCTAACAATGTGCATGAGGAACAGTGTGCCCAACACACGCTCCTGTGTGCCTGTGAATTCTAAGTAATAGCAGGCACCAAATACGTATGAATTTTCAGCAGCCATTTTGCTGAAAGATGAGAAATATTTTGAACAGTGCTATTTTGTCATTAACATTGTTTCTAATCATAAGAACGGCCATAGTGGGTCAGGCCAAAGGTCCATCTAGCCCAGTATCCAACAGTGGCCAATGCCAGTTGCTTCAGAAGAAATGAACAAAACAGGCAATCATCGAGTGATCCATCCCCTGTCATCCATTCCCAGCTTCTGGCAAACAGTCAGAATCTGTCTGTAGAACCTGACCTGTGGTGTAGTTTGGCAACCAAAACTTAAAGCATCTGTCCCTCTACCTGGGGAGGTGGTGGAATCTCCTTCCTTAGAGGTTTTTAAGGTCAGGCCTGTCAGAGCCCTGGCTCAGATGATTTAGTTGGGGATTGGTCCAGCTTTGAGCAGGGGGTTGGACTAGATGACCTCCTGAGGTCCCTTCCAACCCTGATATTCTATGATTCTACCTGGGTAGCTCTCAGATACTTCCTGTTCTAGGTGCTATTTGGCATCATGCTGGGTTAGTTTATTGTTACTTTCCCCCAATTGATTTTAAATAAAATGAATGTAAGGGGATATGCTGCACTGGAACTGGAAAGCATGAGAGACTGACATATTATTTGTCCGTGAATAGCTCAGCATAAACATTGTGACCCTCATCTATACCATCCTGCCCATCATGACCAGTGGGTTAGTAAGAAAGTAGTTCAGCTGTCATACCCATTCAATACTAAACTTCCATGCGGAGAATGCCAACCAGGTCCAATAACATTGTAAAATGTTGATGTTTGTCATGTGCATCCCCTATCTGCTAGGAAATGTACTGAGACCACCTTCCTCATTTCACATAAGCCACAGTGTAGCTTCAGTTGACATTAACATTCATAGTATAGTCCAAGTAAGATTGAAACACCCTTTGGAAGCATCAGTGGCGTCAATACCACATATCACCTTGGATTAAGATGCGTATCTATCAAGCAGCAGTGACGTCTGTCCTTCTGTATGGCTCTGAAACCTGGGCCGCCACATTGACGCAAATGTGCCAGCTGGACACATTCAACATGAAACAGCAATGATGCATTGAAGGTATATGGTGGTTTCATCACAATATGAATGAGGATGTCAGGCGTCGGACCAACCTGCCTCCAATGTTTTCCCAAGTGACTCAGGAGTCTTGATCATCTGCTCCGTATGCTGGAGTCCATACCAATCCGCTAGCTTTATGCTTTTGATCCAACAAAAGCTGGATGGAGAAGACCTCTCACATGGGCTGGAGGGCTGTCATGGCTTCTGACCTCACCCGGCTCAGACATTATATCCGGCAGGTTCCAACACTGGCAGGAGACCGAGCTCTCTGAAAACAGATGATCTGAAGTGTGCACTCTATGGTCCAGGGGCAGGAAAATTAATGCATAAGAATGAAACTGTTGACTTAGGGTGCAAAGTTCCATACGCCATTACCAGTCCTTTTAGACATTCCTTGTAGTGTGCATTTTCTCAGCTGCATGGCAACTGTATCCACCTAACCACTTTTCCTCATTGCTGTCCATATCCACTGATTAAGATAAAATTCTTGTGGACAAAAGCTGCTAAGCAGTATCTCATGTGCTGTTTATTGGTGAGGGAATATTTAATAGCTTTTAAATTCATTTAAAGAAAATGGGAGCGGTGAGTCACATGTAATTATTCCCAGATAGATCATTAATTACTAGATAAAGTTTCTACATAATGCTGCCTTTTGCGTCTTTTGCCATAATGATGGGTTATTTCTCACTTATCTCAGTTTGCCTGTCAGTTTTTCCAATTCCCTTTCATTCCCTTTCTGTGAAATGTATGTAAATATTACAGATTGAGATTGATAAAGGTTAAAAAAAGAGGCTGTTGCTTTATTGGATTATAGACCAGTTTATATGAAACTCATTTGATTATTGTGTTAGAATGGCATCATTTGCACCAATACAATTAAGGCTGTGTTGGTACCTACATTGTAAATTCCATTTTTCATAGGTTTATAACTCAGCTTCAGAAATTTGCTCTTGCCTGAGAACTGCCGTACAAAGACGTTGGCCAGGAAATTGCTTTAAAAAATAAATTAAATGGGTTTGATTTTTGTTAAGTCACTTACAAAAAATCTCGCCTGGTTAATGCTTTTTTGGTTTGTTTCTTTTTGCATTTGTTGCAACTCAGAAGGAAGTAAACAGAACTTTAAATGCACATAATACAAGGAATATTAAGGTAGCAAGAACATTTGAGACGTAATGTCTTGTTTAGGAACAATCAGTACAGAGAAAACTATACAGGGAAAACCCCAGCCAAACAGACATCTAGATCTCTTTCCCATTCTCTTCTGACTGTGATACACAGCCACACTAACAGTTCAGAAAGAAATGAGAGGAAGAGACATAGAAAAGTGGCGTTCAAGGAGCCACATTAGCCTTTGTATTGTTTTTTTTTATAAATGTTACTGATTTAACTACTGAACAGATTGAAAAGGTGCTGGCTACATCCAGGTGGAATGCACCTGTTGTGCAACAGAATCCACCAAATAATGTAATCTTCAAACATTCCTCTGATTATAAGTTACTGTGGGCTGGTCTACACTGGGGGGGGATCGATCTAAGATACGCAACTTCAGCTACGCGAATAGCGTAGCTGAATAGCGAATAGCGTAGCTGAATAGCGTAGCTGAAGTCGAAGTATCTTAGATCGAATTACCTGGGGTCCACACGACGTGGGATCGACGGCTGCGGCTCCCCCGTCGACTCCGCTACCGCCGCTCGCTCTGGTGGAGTTCCGGAGTCGACAGTGAGCGTGTTCAGGGATCGATATATCGCGTCTTAACGAGACGCGATATATCGATCCCGGATAAATCGATTGCTACCCGACGATACGGCGGGTAGTGAAGACGTACCATGTGTGATCAGGTGTAAAGGAGGGCCAGCACCCAAAGGGTTATATTTATCCCAAATGACAAGCATCTCACTTATGCATCTGACGTTCCAAACATGGCAATCAGAATAGAATATCCTTTGCACTATTTACCTCTATCCACATGATGGGTATAATTAGGTATATAGCCTTTAAACTGACTGAAAACCGCGTTGGGCCAGTCAGATTGCTAACAGCTAATGCTTGTTGCAGCTAGCTCACATTGTCCTAATCCATGCATTCTGATGTGCCCAAATGATTAACTGCCATGCTAGGCACAGCTCACCAGCAATAAATGCCTAGAGAAAATGTTAAACAGAATAGTGATAACTTGCTCAGTAGCATCTTGTGAACTCAGGGAATAAATTTATCCTGCTCCATAAACACTTGGATGTTTATGAGCACAAGCTGCATTTATTTGGTGATGCACCCAATACCACTGTGAGGTTATCGCTAAGTTATCATTACCCCGGCTCACTAAAATACATCTAGCTGAGACATTTCAGCTCAGCTTTACTATTCCATGTTCCACTCTCTGTTTCTCCATAAAATAAATGACTAAAATTACTAAAACACGGAAATTTGGAGAGCTGAACTCAAATGTCTTTACTCTGAGTCCTAGCTGTTACTGTTCTCCCAAAGATTGTATTCTTTACCCTATGATGGTAGATTATCATACCCCTTGCATGAGTAATATGTTGCTGCAATATTAATCATTACAAAGAATCTCTCTGCAAAGAAGATAGAAAGGATTGTCTACTATCTCGTGAGCTGATAACAAGACAGTCATGTTTGTTGCATTATTACCCTACATCTGCTTTCAATTATTCTGCAGTTAATTTTAGTGCAACATAAGTGGGATATATGACAGTAGCAAGTCTTAAAACTGTCTGCAAAATCTAAACAAACCTTAACAGAGTTAAACATGTGAAAAGATGCATTGTTTACTCTCCCTGATAAGTAGGCATAGGCTGTACATCTGAGACTTCAATACCTCTGGTGCTGTGCTAAAATTCAGCATAGGTCGTGATTCATTGTTACACCACATTCACGTTGGACAGATTAGATAGATAAGGAGTAAATACTGCTTTTAATTAGAAAAAGGCCCAAGAGACATGGCGTTTGGATCAAATGTTGATCTGCTAGTGTTTGTTGTGTGCCCCGATTCTCTGCAAAATCAACTAAACAAGAAACGGTTTGCTTCTCCCTGATCTTTTTCTTGTCATTAAGTAGATGCCATGATAACTTGTGATTTATTATAAAGCAAGTCTTGTAAACACTGTAAATGTGTATCGAGAGTCAAGTTAAGGTACCAGTCCTAAAGTAATCTCCCTTTCTATTATGAATTTTCAAAAAAAGGGGGAGTAGGTAGCACACTGGGTTAGTTGATTAGCGTTCTTATTCTAGATTTCTTATTCTGAGTTTGGCAGCTAATGCAAATAAATACCCCATCTGTGCATGTGCAGAAGCACCGCAGCATTCAGCACAATGCGGCACGTTTCGCATTTCTTGCTCGAGAGAAGTTCTGGAATGGAACTGCAAGCCAGAACTCGGGAGCACCAACAGCGATCCATTAAAAAGCCTGCAATCGCGTTTGCAATGCTGGGCTCAACTCAGGCTGTGCTAGTGTTATCCAACCTTCGCTTTCAGGATTATTTAATTAGCCTGTAAAATTAAAACAAGAATAATTACACAGTGGTTTGCTGAAATACAGTGCCGCCTCCTTAGATCAGATCAGCATGCTTAGAGCAGGACACTGTTGTTCTTCACTGACACACCGCTCCATATATATATAAAAAAAATCAGCGGCATTCTGGGTACAGTTGTTAACATGCCATACATATAATCTGATTGTGATATACACTGTGCTTGGTTATAAAACAATCATGGTTTGAGGACTTCAGGAACTCAGCCAGAGGTTATGGGTCTGTTAGAGAAGTTGGTGGGTGCGGTTCCATGGCCTGCAAGTGTAGGTGGTCACCAGATGAGAACTAGGGGTCACCAAATGAAATTAATAGGTAGCAGGTTTAAAACAAACAGAAGGAAGTATTTCTTCACACAACGCACAGTCAACCTGTGGAACTCTTTGCCAGAGGATGTTGTGAAGGCCAAGACTATAACAGGGTTTCAAATAAGAACTAGATAAATTTATTCAATGGCTATTAGCCAGGATGGGCAGGGATGTTGTCCCTAGCCTCTGTTTGCCAGAAGCTGGGAATGAGTGACAGGGGATGGATCACTTGATGATTAACTGTTCTGTTCATTCCCTCTGGGGCACCTGGCATTGGCCACTGTCGGAAGACAGGATACTGGGCTAGATGGACCTTTGGTCTGACGCATTCTGGCTGTTCGTGTGTGGTCAGACTACATAATCACGGTGGTCCCTTCTGGCCTTAAAGTCTATGAGTCTAACTAGAAAGCTGTTGAAACTTCTAGACTTATTTACTTTTTCAAATTCACATTGGACACTAGGGCCTGATCCCAAGCCACTTGAAATCAGTGGGAGTCTTTCCATTGACTTATTCGACTTTGGGTCAGGCTCCTGAGAATGGGAGTGGAGAAAATGTGTTACATGCCACTGCATAAATGTGGCAGGCTTTCCTGTCTTTACAAACAAGGGTGTTGTGATTTTAGAGATCCATGGTACAGTCTGGAGTAGACCGTGACAGGGCAAATTCTCTCGCTGTCCTTCTAGTACACCTCAAGCCTGTTGCTTTGGAGTAAGAGCAGGCTTTTTGGCCGCCCCACAAAAAAAGAAACGGGGCGGCCAGAATGGCAAAGCAAAAAAAAAAAAAAAAAACCCGCGGCGCGGCCGGAGCGCGGGTGCAGGGGGACCGGCTCGGGGGGGAGGGGTAGGGAGCGGGCGGGAAGCGGGCGGCCAGGGCTACAGCAGGGGCGCTGCCACGCGGCCCCTCCCGCTGCGCCGGGCTCCGCTCCTGTCGGCGGGGAGGGAAGGAAGAGGACTGCCCTGCAGGGCGCTCTGGTTCTCCGCGCCGCCGCCCCCTACAGGGCGGCCGGAGCGGAACAAGAACAACAACAACAAAAAAGCGCGGCCGTGCCGCCCTAGGATTGGGCAGAATGCCGCCTCCAACAATCTGCCGCCCCAAGCATCAGTTTGCTCAGCTGGTGCCTGGAGCCGGCCCTGAGTAAGAGGCAACTTCTTTCACCAGGCAAATTTAATAGTTATAGTTATCTTCTCAGACTCATATCAAGGGTGCCAGTTGTGATGGGATTTTAATTATATTCACTAGCTACTGGTCTGAGCCCACTGAATACCTTCACATAAGCCACTGAACAGCTGTCAGGTGGTAATGACTTTCGGTCACTGGGATAAATTCAAACCAGTGATCTTGAGATAAAAGGTGCTTTTTTGGTCTCACGTGCTTAACATATGGCAATTTGGGGATGATCACCAGAACTCACTTGTGGGAGTAATGCTGGTATATCAGTCATATTGATAAAAGCTCTTCATCATACACAGGGAGTACATGAGGGCGTGTGGTACACAGACTCTATCTGTATGAGTTTGTGACAGCTGCTGTATCGCACAAATGACTTATGTTGATGGTCCCGACAGAACCTCCAGAACTTTAAACCATGTCTCACCTTCACGTGTTCTGCATATGCCACGTACTTTACAGAAAAACTATTCTGGGAGTGATTTTTATTATGATTATTTTTCATATCCATCAGCTTTAGAACCAGGTGCCCCAGGACTGATTCAATGTTCATTGAAGTAAATGGAAAGACTCGCACTGACTTCAATGGGGCGAGGATTTCACCTCCAGTCTGTGTGAAAGAACTGAAGTTTTGACACACACTTACACCTATTTCATTAGGCAGCACCTGTTTATTTGAAATTGCTTTTAAAACTATGAAATATAAAATTCCTACAGCCTAGGGAGCTAGAGGTAACCCTCACATCATACTGGGTGCATCTCAGTTTCAGTATCTTAATTTGCATCACATTACTCTGGCACCAAAGCCTTTATTGCAGACCTCTTTTTTGGTATACATCAAATCGTTGATGGGCCTGATACATCTTGCAGTCAGTTCCATAAGCATATCCGCCGTCAGCAATAGTTGTATTTCATTACAAGCTGGCCGGTGGCAGTACATTGGTATTCAGTCAGAGCTCAGAGTGTTTTCCTGGACTTTCCAGGTTAATCTTTCCCTATTTCCCGCCTTTTTTCAGTTTTCCATTTTAGTTTAAAGAATATTTTTAATGAACCAACCTGAGAGGTTTTGTCTTCTGAGACAACAACAAAAAATAAAATCTTCACAGTGACCAGATACCAAGAATTCAAAGTGGATGGATGCCAGCACCTTAAGGAATAATTATTCATTTCATCAGTGGAAAAGAAATGGAAGCTCACATGAAAGGTCCTGTCCTTGTGTGAACACATTTTATTTAATATATGAGCATAATTGTGCTACCCATATACATGGCGATTTTAGGCGGAAAGAAAGATTTAAGTTTTAGCCCCAACATTTATATTTTAACTTAATGGATTAAAGGAATCAATTAATTAAGCAGACCATAATTGTGCATTTAACCTTATGACCCATGCTTTAATAATGCTATCCTTTGACATTCAAGCCTTAAACGTGTGTCTTCATTTGTTATCCTGGGACAGTAGGCGTGTGTGCTGTATCTTTATAGGGCCAAGAGCCACACTGTCTATTCTGTGGTTCATTTCACAGCTTGCTCCCTTCATTCTCCCAGAAGATTCATCTTCTTTTTTCCATTCACTTGGCAAAAGTGAGTTTAAAGAAATAAATAAAGAGCCGAGAATGGGTAGACCCCTTGCTGACCTGCTTTTGTTTAATGGGAGCTGTTCCCTCAGCTTTAAAAAAGCAGACCATTGACATAATGACAGCATTTGCTAAATGCTTTTATCATGAGTAAAGTTGTGATTGGAAGAAAATGATAGACCTATGCCATTTTAATGTAGTCATCCTTTCTCCAGACTCAATTTAGAAAATGAAGCAAGAGGATACATTTATGATTGCTAAGGACATTTGGTTTATTATATCTATGCGGCAGTATAAAAACCAGTATTTGGTCCAATAAAAGATATTACCTCACCCACCTTGTCTCTCTAGTATTTGGTAACTAATTCACATTGCCAGTTTTAGTAACCTGGACAGTTTTGAACTTTGTGGTAGCGGGTAATAGTATTTTTCCCACCCAACTGTTAACGATTGTTTGTTTTGGAACTATTTCTGTGTTTGTGTAACTTTTTCTAAATAATAAAAAAAAATCATAGAGAAATACATTTTAAAAAACGTTTTTTATTCCAGTTTTGCTTTCACTTTACTAATCATTCAAGAACAGGAGCGCTGGGGGTCTCCTGAATGTGAGCATTCAGTTTCTTGAGGAGATGGGAGTGGGAGATATAGAAAAGGTATATTTTATTTTTGCTATCTGAGTGTTAAGGTAGAATAGTGACCAGTGCTGGGAAACTTCCAGTTCTGGAAGCTAAAGGTTGCAGAAAACAGACCAGCCATCAGGTCTACAATGTAGAGTGGTGTAATTCAACCTGAAGGGGCCAAAGAGCAGAAGCCACTGCGCTTACAATTTTCCTTCAATAAATTAACTTATATTTCCAATATAGCACTTCATAAATATAAATCAGTGTATTAATGCAATGATCCATAGAAGGCCATTTTTATTTTTTTCTAGACCTGTTTGTTCATCTCTAGTCATCAGGATTCAACTGAATTTAAGGCGAATGGGTGATCCAAATACAACTTTTTAATGTAAATATTTCAGTCTTAGATGCTAGTTTGTTACTTTTTTGGTCTTTCAGATTTGAAACACATTTGAATCTCAGCGTTTGCAACCCAGCACATATATATTTCTGTTAGACTGTGATTGAATGCTATTCTAATATTTTAGCTTTCAGTTATGATGAGATTGTTTCCAGCTATTGTCAATTTATTTTACACAGCCATGATGTAATCATTAAGCAGTTGTAATGAAGATTGAAGGTTTAATAATGCCAAGCGTTACAAATTTCTATTTAATCATTCCTAAATTGATTAGTTACCTTCACTCAAATGCCTAGCCATTGAAATGCAGGGAGCTAAAGATACAAACTGCTGTGGCCAGTGTTTGATAAATGTTACTTTGGTGCAGTGGTAATTGAGTTATTGAATTTACTCATCTTCCAAATGATGTTTGCATTGTCTCAGCCATATGTGTTTAGGGCCAGGGGAAGGTCATTAGGAGCGTCAGACCGGGGGCATGTTTGGGTTAAAGTGATTTTGAACAGCCAGTATTGAGGTTAGTCAATTAAAAGAAATAGCTCAGTGAGATGCTACAGAGGGGCATGTTGTAGGCTGGTCAATGGTAAGGTCCCAAAGGCCTATTTAAAATAGTCTGAAGATTCGGTAAGTAAATGTCTACTCCTTGCCTCAGGCTCTTTACTCACTGACAAATTGCTGCTGCAAGCTGAAGCCTATTTGAAGTGAAGGACACCTATAAACAAATTCCACACTTTTATGGCTGTATATAGGACACGGCTATAACAGGGCCAAGGTGAAACACTAAATAATAGGACTTTCCAGATTTAATAACAAAAATGCGGGGAGCTTCACGATAAGATTATCTTAATGATAGAAATATTTCTGTCTCATTGAGTCTGAGTATTATCAACAGATCTTTCTTTAGAAATGAATTGACTAAGGCAAATGGTGTAGAATGTTGGGGAACGTGCTCTCTGGGTGGAGCTTCACAGTACCATTCTCGCAAAGCCCTCAATTGAGGAAAGCACTTAGGCATGTGGTCAAGCCATCCCTATGCAGTCAAGCTCTTCAGCATGGTCTTAAATGCATATTTCTGACATGAGGCCGAAGGCTGCAGGTGTGACCCACTGAAAATGTGCCCAATGTAATTGAAATGAGTAAATACTTTAGTAGCTGAAAAGCAGACAACTTCTTGCAGGAGTTAAGTTGCTTAGATTTAGCAGGTATGATTGAACTGCTGAGAATTATCCAAATGTGCACAGTTACCTTTTAGGGAAGCTCTTAGTATGACATGATCAAGCTCTCTTATTGACCCTACCAGGATCAGAAGACCCACATTTCAACCTACAACCTTTCCTTGTTTTATTATATCTATTTGGGGCAGGGGGAAGGACCTTTATATGCTTTGTTCTCCAAAAACGACTCTTCAGTGCTACTTATACTTTTAAATAAATAGCAGTGAACCATGAGTAGTAGTTTCTGAGCCAGCTCCTGCTGAAGTCAGTGGAAAGACCCCAGCAATCAGGCTCTCACAGAGCAACCCAACACCACAACCTGATGCAAGAAAATATATATCAGATAGACAGACAGACAGATCCTGAATATCCACTACTCCAAATGAAGTCAGTTGGAACAGCAGATGCTCAATCACTGAAAATCAGTCCCATTTTATTTTTAAATAATTAGCTGGTTGGCTTCTCCTGGGAGCAAATTTTACTCGAGAAAATTCAGGAAAGCCTCTTGTTTTCCAACTATTCCACTGGGCCATTCTTAAGAAAACTGTTACTGTATAAATAGTGCTTGGTATTTGATTTCTGTCCTCTAAACACTATTTAAATCGGAAGTAATATTTTCTAATCCTGTAAAAGCCCCCAGGCTTAGATCAATAAACATTTGATGAATACGTAGCCTGAAGATATCGCATGAACTGATAAATGATAATTGTGCAGATACCTGGCAGCTTTTGTGGTTAAACTTTTGTTTTTATGCAATTAAATGGCTGACCCTTTCAAGCACCGGACTCACTGTTCATGATAATCGCACCGTGAGTACACAGCTTTAGTCCCGTGCTGTGGGCAAGTAAAACAAAGACCTTTCCTTCAGTGCTAGTAAATGATTGCTTAAAAGGCTAGCGTTACTAGGCTTTGTAGCACACCTGACGCTCTCGGGGCAGGATAGAAAAGGGTCATTAGGGTGCTGGGTAAGGCGCCCTGATTCTTGGGGCCTAGCATCAATGAAACTTAGAGCTGTCACCAGACGGCTCTACATTCTGCTGCTGATCTCAGGGTCTTATTGGCCCTATGCTACTAGAGGATTGCCATGGCAAAGTGGAGCTCTTCTGCCGTCATCCTCGTACTCTAAATGTTGCCCTACACCAGTGGTGAGGATTGTGGAAAGGCAGAAGCACAGAGTTGGAACAGGCATACTTACACCCAGCAGACAATTCCCTTAGGCCAGGGGAATTCTCTGCTGGGCATTTACAGTCACATTATGGCCCCTTTCTGCCACCTGAGTGGTATAAAGGGGCAACGTGATCACTGGAGGATCTGGTTCAGTGGACCTGCTAGAGCCAGGATTTGAATTCTTAGCCCCCAGCCCTTTGCTCAGTCCACAGACCACACTGCCTATCTGAGCACATTGCCTCTCTGCAAAGATCTCTCCCTTCTCCTCCATCTGCACACGTTCACCTCCCGGGCCCTATGATGACCTTCTAGCAGACATATCCATTACTGGCTAGCTGGGGACATATTTCGATCTTTCACTATTACAACAAAACCTGTACAGGAGACCCTTCCTTACTAGGCAACCTCCAAAGAGAATACCCCAAAGTATCCCCATGTGTATTCAGTGCAATTCTTTTCCACAAGGAAACACTACCTTCATTAAATCAACTTTATTTTGTCAGTCTCGTACAGGTTTCACTATGTTCAGTATTGTATCCTGTCTTCTTATCTTGCAGCAGCTAGGTCGGTTGCACTCATTTTAGTCAGGATACCATATGCCAAATTTGTAAAATCTTGTTAACATTTGTGGGGGGTTTTGGGGGGGGGGAGTTTCCCCTTTCACCAGAGAATTGCTCTTTAGAAGAGAAAAATAGAACTGACAATTACACTGCTTCCTGCTGTGAATAAACTGTTAGTACATTCCCAGCCATCAGACTTTACAGGCAAATGCAAATATCTTTAGCCTTTCTCCCCATAGTAGATGAAGTTACAACATAAGGTACCGTCAGGTGGAATGTAAAAGTGGAAAATTAAACATTGAAAAGTGATCATATTTTTATGCAGTACTATTCTTAATATGTAGTCTTGTGTGTGTTTGTACACGCAAGCAAAATGATGGGCAATAGTTATGGGTAGAAGTGAAGGGAGGGTTATTTTTATTGTTATTCTAAATGACTATTGAACAAATAGAGCATTTTGGGATTCTGGTACATATGAGAGTCTGTGTATTTATTTTCTCCATTGCTCTAGCCACAATGTCACCCAGGATCATGTCTCAGATGACAGCTAGGCAATTAAGAAAAAATGTGTCCAGGCTATGCCCCCTGCCAGACTGAATCATGACCCTTCGTTTGGCAGCCCCATGCATGAATCCCTCCCCTTGGGGAACTTCAGACAGAGGCTGACTTGCCAGTTGACATATGTACTTTTTTGTGCATATGTGTCATGTTAGTGATACGATGCGCTCATTGGAAATAGAGCTTATAGCTCTGCAATAATGCATTAGTTGAGCTATTAACTGTTTAATGACTGAGGTCCAAGAAGAGATGCAATGGGCTGCATGATTGTTTGCTATATTCCAAACCAGAATCCTTGGCAATTTGATACTTTTTAATTAAAATAAGTTGTAAAATCTACTTAGATATAAAGTACATCAAATTATCTAGTTTAAATATAAACAGCTGAGGACATGGTAGCTGAGATCTACAGATAATTTATTAAATTAAAGTGTGAAATGTGCCCAAAATAGTGACTTGAAGGGTTTCTGTTCACCAATGCCATTTCTGCTGTCCACTGCCTGTTTTCTTTTGTATCCAACTCCCCTGGGCACACAGCTCAAGAAGGGATTGAAAGTAAAAGAAAAAAAAACTCTTCTCTGCTGAAGAAAGGACTTTACAGCTGCACACAAAAACACAGATGAACATTTCCGGTATCACCAGTGTGCAGAGCAGAGCAGATGCAGCTTCATGTTAAATATATAGGACAGCTATTTACTAGAATTAAACTTTTTTCATTTTTCCTTGATAGCAAATATTTTCTGTTGTTTAAATAAGACATGCAAGCTATAGGGGTGATGTATTGATCACAATTAAACAATTCAATGAACAATTTCATATAGAATCTATCTGTGTGTATTTCATTTCTCAAGACTCTGGCTACCGGGTTGCTAATCAACTGGGTAATAGCACTTAAAATAATTTAATTTAATTTCATACACATTCAAAAAGACAAACATGGGATGTGTGGACATGAAAACCCCTCCAGAGCAGGAATAAGGCAGTTAATTGTGCTCTTACTGTAAAGAATCCACATACAGCATTTAGATAATTATCATTCTACATAAATCACACAGCCCCAACCACTGAAATGCTGAGACTAGAATTTGGGTTCTTTAGCTCCAAAATCACAAGTCTGCCCCTCATGCTGAAGTAGATATCTCCTTTGCTGACTAGAAGTCATCCCTTATTTCTGTGGACCAGCATTTGAGGGTGACATCAGTTGCCAAGCCACCAAATGAAAGCCACCTCATCTCTGTTACACTAATCACAAACCGAAGACGGAGCTCCAGAGACCCAGTTTCTATTAGAATGTTCACAGTATTGCCACCTTGGACTTGTGCAACTGTCTGAAAAACTTGATGGCAACAAAAGGCACCATTATGTTATTCCACCTCTCAAAATAACCAGTGTGTTTGCAGACGTCCTACATCACTTTAGAAAGTGACAGGCATCAATCTAGTAACTATAGCTAGGGTCCATGCATACGTTGGAATGCTTAACACTGAGTCAATCTTCATGTTTCTTGGAAACAGAAAGCCAGAGTTTGCCCACACAGGTCGATACTGAATTCACCTTGTTTCCTATTCATATAAAACCGTGTGACCAAAAAAAAAAAAAAATTGGCAGGGAGAACTGAACTACACCAGGCAGTAGCCTGTGTAACCAACAAACCTGTCACACAAACACTACCCCTGAGAATTTGTCATCCAGCCATGCGGCCATATTCTCAGCTGGTATAAATCAGTGTAGTTCTTTGATACTTGCTTGTGCTATGCCAGTTTATACCAGCTAAGGATCTGGCCCTTTATGTTTGTCTTTTCTAATGATCATCTCAGATCGTTTTGTCAAAACATCTTGTCTTACCTTTACATACTTTATTACCCTATGTGAAACTCTACCTGAAAGTTACATACTTAGTTGTTGGAGGCATATTTCTTCCCCTGCTAAAGAGTAATTGCAGCAGAACGTGACAAAAGGTCTGTCATTAACCACATACTCAAGTGTTTGAAAAATGCACTTGTAAACTACTTCACACAAGAAAGGAACCATGACATTATTCCCAGTTTTATAATTGGTGACTACAATTGTTAAAACCCGGATATGATGCCTTTAATCTAATCCACCCCTATTATCACTTCATTTTTTTAATGAACTGTACTTAGTATTAGTCTTTATAGAAGATGCAGTAATTAGACAGGATGAACCTGTGAGAAAATGAAACCTCTTACTGGTGATTAGCATAGTGTTTACACTAGAATTGACAGTTTATTTGAGAATACATTATTACTCAACGATCCAACAGATGTTCAGGAAATTTCATAGTATTTCAGTAGCACCCTTTTGTCTTAGCAGCATAGAGGCTGTTGCTATGGCTTTGTAGGGGTATGATCATAGTAGCGAAGAACAATATTCAGATAGTGACAAATTTTCCAGACTCCTATTGTTATTACTTCTATTACTATAGTGCATAGGAGCCCTATTCATGGACCACAACCCTATTGTGCTCGTACTGTATACACACAGAACAAAAAGTCAGCCCGTGCCCCAAAAAGGTTACACTCTAAAGCCAGAGGACTAAACTTACTAGGCAAAGCATAGATACAAAGGACAAACGTGGGTGGCTTCATCAGCAAGGACTACAGGCAACCCTTTGTGGAGAAGTCCAGCCTGCCTGCAATATCCAGGTACTGGAAAGAAAGGGGAAGGTCCTAGGATTCAGTCTAGGTACTGTCCCTGAATCTTACTCATAGGCTCCATCCTTTGTATCAGCCTCTGCCTAGTTAGTGTCATTTAAATTTTAAGCTGCCGATTGGTAAAAGGAAATTTGTTCTCCCCGCCTCCACAGACTCTTAGCTGCTGGAAGAAGGGAGGGTCTCCAGTATTCTACACCTCACTCAGCAACTTCTGGCTATTATGTGTGGGGTAGAAATGCTCTCCTGTCCCTTTTACCTCTCCCCAGTCTCCATTTTGTGGGTCACCTTCACTCATAAATAACTTAGTGCCTATCTCTGTTTGCCAGGCATATTAGCAACCTTTACATTCACCTCTCCCAATATCAGAATCAGATCATGATCAGGAATCTCATCTACAATGCTAGCCAGCTGTTGATAAAATCCATCCTTCTCTTCTCTTCCCGCGGCTTTCGTTGGTGCGTAACAGCAGATCACAGTTATGCATAGTTGATTGTAGGCAGTAGTAAACCTTGCTATGACAATCTGCTCACACATTGGTTTCCAGCTGTTCACTGAAGTAACTCTTCTCTTGCCCACTGCTATAGCAACCCTAGCTCTTTGATTCGCTTGTCCCCTTGAATATCCAGAGTAAATGAAAGTAATTTCCAACTGTCAACTCTCCTGTACCGAACCAATGTGTCTCTTGTATGGCAACAAGGGAAACTTAACTTACCTCCTCCACTACTAGCTCAGTCTGGTCTGGAGCAAACAGGGATCTAACATTCCAGATTGCAATATGTGTAACATGGTTAGCTGTTCATCCAAAATCCATGACCATTTCCACTTGTTACTTTATAGGTCTGAGTCGAAATCCATATAAATTAGTTTGTTTGATGTCCTGGTTCTATAACAAGTGAGTTTCGGATATACTTGTTTGTTAGGCCAAGCCACCCTATCCAGGGCAGGATGGGAGTGGGGTTAAAAAAATAGTCCTCCTGCCCACAAACAACATGATGCCACAGCCAGCAGCCGCCGATCTCCCAGCTATGAAGGCAGCACCACCACCAGCAGCAACGCAGAAGTAAGGGTGGCAATACCATACCTTGCCATCCTTACTTCTCTGCTGCTGCTGGCAGTGATGCTGCCTTTGGAGCTGGGTGCCTGGCCAGCAGCCACTGCTCTCCGGCCGCTGAACGACAAGGCTCACAAGTAAAAAACAGCTCTAGTATCACAATGAGATGTAAATACAATATTTATATTCCAATCAATTATTTTATAATTATATGGTTTAAAAAAATGAGAAAGGAAGCAATTTTTCAGTAATAGTGTGCTATGACACTTTTGTATTTTTATGTCTGATTTTGTAAGCAAGTAGTTTTTAAGTGAGGTGAAACTTAGGGTACTCAAGACTCCTGAAAGGGGTCCAGTAGTCTGTAAAGGTTGAGAACCACTGTCCTACACTGACTTGCCTGAAGAAGTTAGGAGGAGAGTAGGATGCGAAATCAGGATACGGGATTGGCAACAATCAAAAAGATGATGATGGTGGGGACACTGCAGGAGACAAACTGACGATAGGATGCTAAAGAAAATAATGCAAGGACAGCCCAGGTCAGTTCAGCCTAGAGACTGATCATCTACTAAATGGAAGGACATAACATACAGGAACAGACCAGGCCCGGCTTCCGGTAGGAACAAGCCATGGACAAGAATGAATGATGATGCTGAACTGTTCCCCATGTGTGCAAAGAGGCTTCAGGATGAAAAAGAATATGTCTCGTGCAGCTGCTCGTAGCTTTCCCAAAACATAGCACTAGCATGATCTTGATAGTTTAACAAAGCTGTGAGCAACAGCACAGGCACTAGGGGTTGTCTGCAGATTCAGGGAGATGACACTACATCAGTTTACACTTGCCTTGCATTTCGAAGGTTCTCTCTGCAACCATAAGGGCTAAAAACTTTTTTTTAATGAATGTTCAGATTCTTCAGGCATTGGTGATGTGGGTCCTCTCACTTGCCAGGACACATTTCCCCACTCACAAGGAATAACTAGTTTTTCTGAGCCCTGATAGTATTCATAGACTTTTAATGCAAGTGGTTGTTTAATTTATCATACCTTGGAGCTCTGACATCTCTAATAAAATTAATAAATAGGCACCTCGTGGCAAGCAAGGTGAAATTACTTTTTTCTAATTAGTCTTCAGACAATGTTATATTATGCGGTTAAGGGAAAAGGAGCTCTGCCTCAAATTTTAAAGTGGTGAATCTCAGTTTAATTCTGCTAATGGCAGTTAACACAGATGGCTAAAAAAGAGTAATTATCTTTTTTATTTTTTTGCCACCTGTCACAAGTGAACTCTTTTCTTTAATTGCTCAAAATTACTCTTAATCACACAAAACAGATACTTAAATCCTAGTCACATATCGAAACTCGAGAGCAGGATTTCCACCCTACGTTATGGGACCTAAGAAACTATCGCCATGGTTAAGGGTAATATGCCTGCTATGTGCTGTGAGGGTTGAAAATACATACCTTTTATCTACCAGACCTGAGCGATGCTTGTACGCTGAGCTGAGCAAATCCTGTAGCCTAATCCAAGTAATTATTAGAGTAACAAGGAGGTTATCCCCCTAGTGCCCAGAAGAAGATATACGCACTGTATCCTTCCACTAATATACTCTGCAACAAGTCTACATTTTGAAAAGGGACACTGTTAAATACCATTGTGTCAAAATGACCTGCCTAACAGCTCCATTATGACATAATGGTATCTATCCCTGGATGAACCCAATGGGAGCTTTCTGCATGTATCCCAGGACAGGTTTTGACATAGTTGTCACCAGTTCTATTTTGGTTGGGACCAAATCAGGTTCCGTAAACTTTTGCTGGGTGTTTACAATTCACACCAGTGTCTTACAGAGTCTGGTAGCTGGTGTTTGTATTATTTTTTATAAAAGCAATTCTTGCCTCCCACCACTAAGAGATGTATGATTGCCGGGCAGAAAACCAGCTGGTAATTCTTCCCCTCCCCTCTCCATTACTCCGCCTGATGTCTGAATTTACAGTGGGGAAGTTCAGATTTAGAAAGTGACCAGAGAAGGCATTAGCTCAGTTCTGCCCTGGTGTCAAGACTAAAAATTGCCCCTAACTCCAGGATCATTTAAAATGTTTCTGGATCTCCACTGCATGAGTCTAGGGGCTGGTCCACACTACCCGCCTAATTCGGCGGGTAGAGATCGATCTTCTGGGATCGATTTATCGCGTCTCATCTGGACGCGATAGATCGATCCCAGAAGCGCTCCCCCGTCGACTGCGGAACTCCTGCTTGCCGAGAGGAGGAAGCGCTGTCGACGGGGGAGCCTGCCTGCGCCGCGTGGACCCGAAGTAAGTACTTTTAGTTCGATATAGCTGAAGTTGCGTTTCCTATATCGATCCCCCGCCCCAGTGTGGACTCTTGGAAGAGACGCCTGCATTAAGGGAAGGCAGGCAAAAGCACCATGCAAATTATGTCAGCCGTTTTGATGCCAATGATTCTTATCCCAACCCTGTCTCTCCCAAATTCTCTAGACAAAGCTTCCATCGCACTTCAGATCAGAGAGGAACATTAAAGGGATAGTCATAAAAATAACTACATCCGTTAGCATTAGTTCCTAATCCTAGACGGAAACCATATTACCCTAAGGGTGAAAAGTTGTAGTATGTAGTGCAGGAAAGGTGAAAATACACCCGTGGTATAAGACCTCTACGGTGTGCATTACATCAAGAGGTTTATTCATTTCCTTTAGAGAACATAGATTGTTTTCCAGAAAGCCCTGATTATTCTAGTTTAACATATCACTTGCTATTACATCTTCATTTCTTCAAGTGTTTGAGTTTGGGGGATTAAAGGAGAATCTTTTGGAAGTGCACTCTAAGACGATAGCATGAAGAAACTTGCACTTCCTCACCAGGCTACTGAAGAAAAGGACCCAAAATAGGACAGGGTCACTGACTTCCAGATAAACTTCACAGACATGCATTTCTGAACCCTGCATCCTTTTGGAAACTCAGTATCTATGTGATTAGTCTTGTAGACAAAAACTTAGAGCAGGGTTCCAAGTTAGTGGGAATTTCCATTTTGTAAATTCCTATTATTGGTCTCAACACATGTTTTAAGATAGCCTCAGCGCTATAAAATGTCTATAAGTAGGCGTGAGAAAGTAAAGAAGAGGCCCTGATTGCATCTGCATCCACATGTGCTTTTTCCCACAAAGAGGAAAGTTAGATTAATAATTGTATTCACCTTCAATATTTAGTAAATAATAAAGTATTTCTGGATAAATAATTGTATTAAAGCTAAATGGCCACTTTCTATAGTTCATTTTTAATAGCTTTTTACGTGCTTGTTCTGTTTTAGAACAGTTGTATTGATAAGACCTTTTGACAGAAAATAGCCTGGTACGCCAAATATTTTGATGTATGAAAACCTATGAAACTGAGTTAATTTCATATTAAAGCTGAGAATTTTTCATTGGAACATGTTAATGTAGTCTTATTACTTGGCTACAGATTACATATGTACTTACGAGAATAATAATATGAGCATATATAATATAGACATGTTCATCTAATTGTTTTTCCAGCTAACAATAGGATTTTTTAATTGGTTATGTATATTGGCCAATCACCACACTCTGCTCAGTGTTCTATTATTGGTGTTATACAGTGATAACAGGAAATGAAAGTGTCGGAAAGGGGGAAAGATTAAACAGAATCAATACGTCATTGTGTGATAAGTAACAAGCTTTCATAGTTTGACTAAATAAGGTAATATATTTTGTTTGAGTGACTCAGTTTGTTTGTTTTTTTAAATAGGAAGAATTGTTTCCCCCTCTTCTCCAATGGATATGTATTTTTGTTAATGCCATTAGCAATGCACAAATTGGCTCATGATTAATATAGACCCTGATCTTGTATAGCTTACTCAAGCAAAATTTCAATTGACTTTAATTAGTTTTCCCTGAGCAAGGGCATAAGTTATTCCAGTACTGTAACTTGAGTACTGTTACTTTTTGATTCTATTATACATTCAAAGTCCTGTGTTAGCATTGTTTCCTTTAAACAATTCTCAGGGTATGTTTTAGCAATATGTTGCTTCCCAAGGGCCAGCTCTCGCAATCAACATGCTACCTGATCAAGCAAGTAGCATAGTGGGAATTTACCACCAAGACCTCACTCATTGTGCTTTCCTGAAGGTGGAATGCTATAGGCAAGCACTATAATGGATCATAAGTTTCCTATACATTTTTTTAACCTTTGCTCAAGACGTCAGTGTGTTCAATGCAGGCCCCATCCTGCAAGGTTCTGAGCACCTCTGGCAAAGCTAGCAGCACCCTCTGCTGTGTCTGAAGTCAATGGGAGTGGAGATCACTCAGTACTTGTTGTATTGGGCCCGGTATGTGATGTTATTTGCCACTGTACAAGCATCAGATTTGAGATGGGATAGTATGTAGGTAGGACAGCTGTCTATTAAATTATGCAGAGGAACAAGTGGATGACAAATACAACTGACTTAAAAAAACAACAGATTAGCAGCTTGTTGAAGGAACCCGCCCAGTAGTATCAATTCAGTAATTCCCCTGTAAAAGGAGAAAAAGCATCATAGTTTTATCTTATAGTCAATAAAATACATGTGCTTGTATGTAGATACATACGACATGGGCATATTATATATTTTCTGACATGTCTAATATATATGTTATACTGTGAATAAAATACACATATCCAATGTATATTAGAGAGAGAGAGATTTTCTAAAGTGCTCAGTGTTGGCCAAACTCTGTCCTCACTGAAATCAGTGGTAAAAAGGCCAATTGAATTCAGTGAGAACAGAATTTGGCTACCACTGAGCACTTTTGAAAATTCTCACTCATAATTTATCAGTTCAAGTCAGCGGCTAAATACGTATGCATTTGCAGAAAGTTATATTATCCACAGAGAAAAAAAATATATATAAAATGTACAGTACACAAAGTCAAACATTTTACAATAAGAGGTAGATCAGAGAGCTGATCAAATACACTGGCTCTCAGGGAAGCTGAAAAGGTAAATGATGGAATCACCAAGTCCCTCCCCCGTCTCTAAGAATAATTTAAAAAATCACTGCACTGAATCTTTTTTCTTGATTAGACATCCCAAAATCTACCAACTGTGAGCCATCACTGTGTATTGTGTCAAGTACATTTTCAAGGCATAGAATGTATTTTTAACATTGAAACTTGGCCTGCAACAGCCTTATAATTCAAAACCTTCCATGTTTCTTACTAGTTCAAAATCTATTGTGTAATAAGAAAAATGGAAAACGAAGTACAGAGATTATGTAAAGTAGCAGAAATATCTGAAACTTGTAAGTACTCCTGAAAATTATGCATGCTAAGGGGTTAGGAAGGATGCACTAATTGGAGGCATTATTGTACCAGGCAACATAAGAAAAACAGTTCATGAATATACCTACTACAATACCTTATTAGGAGCCTGACTTTTGGAAAAGATACTTAGCATGAGTTTTTCCAGTGATCTTTTAGAAACCTTTCAAGATGCATATTATGTAACTGCTTCCATAAGAATAACTGGTGGAATATACAGGTGGAAATATCAGAGAAGTAAGATTGAGCTAAGCATTTCATTTCCCAAATACACCGCTACCTCGATATAACGCGACCCGATATAACACGAATTCGGATATAACGCGGTAAAGCAGTGCTCCGGGAGGGCGGGGCTGCGCACTCCGGTGGATCAAAGCAAGTTCGATATAACGCGGTTTCACCTATAATGCGGTAAGATTTTTTGGCTCCCGAGGACAGCATTATATCGAGGTAGAAGTGTACAACATAGTGCACAAGGAAATATCTGTTTCTGCTTATAGATGCACTTCACAGTAGAAACTGACAACATTAGGTTTTCAGAAATACTCAGCCCCCAGCAGATATTTTTTCCCATTCCAATATTTTTTCAGGAGAGTAACTGGGGTGCACAGCTCGTTAGAAAATCTGAGACACTGGTCTTTATTTAACGAAGCAGTTGTGCACATGTTACGGTATAAATCAAATGGTGCTACTGAGAATTGACACCTTACATACTCTGGATGCTTAAAATGTTCCTGTTGTAAACTCAAAAATGGTACAATGCAGCATGTCCCAAACCTAGCACCCCGCTGGAGAGGGGATGGGCATTGAGTGTCTCTGTGTCAGACAGGGAAGGAAGGAATATTCCCCCAAGGCCACACACCTCAACAGTAACCTAATATAGCTCCAGTGGAGCCCCTGCAGCACTGGATAAGCACAGAAGCATCTCTGACCCCACCTTTAGAGAGGTGGGGTCTACAGAACATGGGGAATTGACCCTCCTACCCAACTCCCATGTCCAGCTGAACTGGTTCTGCTGCCAGGGTTTTCTTGCGCATAGAGGGAAATGGATTTCATAGGTGAATACTAGCACATCTCGGATTACATCCTGATGAATATTTAAATGGGTTGGATCTGGAAAATGTGAAGTGTCTTCCACACCTACTGATGTCATTAGGAGTTGAGGGCATGTCACCTGTCACATTAGTTTATTAAGATTCTGTATAATTACAGGGTTGTAAACAAAACAAATATATAATAAAACATTGCTGCAATCCCAAATCCTTACAGTTCCCTGTGAGTACATTTGATGGTTTATATAATTAAATCTAGCCAGATTTTACAATAACAATTAGAAACACTGAGTTTGATTACATTCAGTATAAACCATAGCAGAGTAAAGCGATATGTAATAATTGTCAACAAAAAATCCAGTATTGCTAAAGATGGCATTTAGAAAATAATAAATCTCAAAATATTTATTGAAGAAAACATATTTGACCTAATAAAAACAGTATTTTTGAATGTAACCTCTCTTTATTGCTAATTTTCCACCAGGATTTGTTTTCCTTTTATATATTTCCTTAGTGAACACTGGTGGTATCATGCCACCATGACTGAAGTGACAGCCTTTTGTCTCTGTTGGATTAATCAGTGTGTTCTTTGATCCATAACATATGCCCCCCGTAGAAATTTAAAGTCAACATATTCAACATTTGTGGTCTGGCGGTTCAGTATCTGATGTTAACCTAGCTGATGGACAGTTTATGTATTTGAATGTTTTTTATTAAATCTCTCATTCACACACAATAGGTCATATTCAAAGTGTACAATGTGTGTGCAGGGTTATATACTGTATTTGGATTAACATCTGAAAATATCTATGTACTTTATCTGGCTAGGAAGACACAGAGAGGCCATCCATTGTTGTTAGAATACCGGGGTTTTGAAATACATCTGTGTGCGTGTTCATCTATGTGTGTGTACATTTTCTTACAAACAGAGTGTCTCAGGCACAGGCTTTCTGCAGCATTCTTGCATTGGCAAGTGAAGCTTTTCCTCACGGAAGAGAATAGAGGCAAACCTAGTGATCCTAGGGGTCTGCCAAAGGCAATGAAAGATGTCCCTGGCCTCTATTCCCTAACTGCTCCATCCGACTCACTGCAGCCTCTGGACAGCATGAGTAATGACCCTAGCAACAACACCAATGGGGGTTCCAAACCATTTAAGGGACAGAGCGTAAGTTACTACAGATTCTCTGCTAAAACTCATGCTTTGGTGGCCCGTGGGTTTTGTGGGGAGAAGCCGAGAGAGACCTGCTGTAGAGCCCCTGAAGAGGGGGTCCAAGGGAAGAAGAAATGTCAGATAGAAGAAAGTAGCTCTCCTCCTCCCCGCACCATCAGCAGGGTTGCAGGTGCACCTGCTCCCTACCCCATTTGGGCAGGGAGGCCAACAGGGGTTAAACTTACACTTTTCACTGTGGAAAATATTTAATAGATTGAAAATTTGATTTCCTAACGCAGCATGTTGAAAATGGCAGAAAAGCTATGGCAGCGGAAGCTGGATAGAGAGAACGCTTGGGGAATGAGAGTTGGAAGCCCATTTTTCTTTTTAAGTGTATCATTAAGGTCATTAATGATATTCAAACAATTTAATTATTGTTGCAATGAGCAGTATTATGCATGTGGCCATGATTTATAGCTCAGCTGCCCCTTTGCTGAACATACTGCCGTAAAGCACAATGTAATATACTGTGTATATAGAGATATGAATTGCACGTGTAAAATGAAATTAACCGTCCTCAGCCACTCAGGGTGAGATCCGACCGCTGTTGAAGTCAATGTTAAAACTCCCATTGACTTAGTAGTGCAGGATCAAGCCCTAATGCCACCCTTAGTTGCACACATGCAAGTCACAGTGAGTGGAAGTTGTGCATAGAAAACTGGACCCAAACAGAATTGAGGCATTGTAGATTGGCACAGTCATTTTTTAAACATGCTGCCTTTTCCTTTTTAAAACTGATGAGCCAAATGTCAGCTGCTCCCCTAGACTTTAGGCAAGTGGCAAGTCTACTGGGTGCAAGAGAAAACCAGCAGATTGAAATGTAAGAAAAGCGATGTATTATCAGTCCTTAAAGATAATCTTTCTTGTGGAACTTAAATTTTTGCAGAAGTGGTCCTAGATTGCAACCTACAAGGTAAAATGAACTCATCCAGGCCTACTTATGACAGGGTTTTATTAAATTGCATATTCATTTGTGTGTGTGAAATTAAAAGTGGGATTGTTTTACAGAGCGTTACCTGCATCTTTCTTTTATTTAACAACGCAGAGCTCAATGTGATTAACAACGTGGCTGCTCGTAGCAAGAAGAAAAATAATTGTTTTTTCAATATACAAGCTCCCTTAATAATTCAGAAATCAATATGCATCCTCAGAGAATTTTCCCCAGCAATGGATTATAGAATTCAGGGTGGCCTGCCTTCATTTCCCTATGAATGTGAAGTTGTTGAGACCTTGGTTAGCCAGGAATTTAAAAAAAATGTTTAACTATAACCAGTGGGATTGAAATCATTGCTTCCAGTGCCCTAATATGAATATTAATAAGAAGTCAGGCCATGAAGTTCCTTGCTGAGTTTGACAGTTTAAAGGATCAGTTAGTTAATTAGAAGATAACATGGCACATTGCATCCCTTGGCTCTGTCCTGCCTTCTGTCTCCTCTTTTCATTTTCTTTTTTGACATATTAGATTACATCATTACTTGTAGTTTCACTTGTTAGCCACACCATGAAATGAGAATATTTTAAGCTTTAATTATCCGTGATTTCTTCCCTTTTCTGCTAAGACCTGACTTAACACAGTATTCAAAAGGAAGCACAGAAGAATTTGAGATTCAAAGGCCCATGAATATCAGCTTGATCGTTTGTAACATATCAAACTCTGCATTTGAACAGTAAAAAAAAATGTTTTTAAACAGCCCAGAAAACTGGGTTGATCATCATAACAGCAACTGAGTTTAAATATAAAGTTGACTCTTCCTCTCTTTTGTGCAATTATTACAGATTTTTCCATGCATCTTTCTATTTTGCATTTTCCAGTAATCTAAAGAACTCTTCCTCAGTGCCCATTAAATGAGCCTGCCTCTTTACGTGTTCAGATACAACATGGTACGTTTAGGGTCTAGTACTATGCTCAGAAAATATCCAGGTTATTCAGTATCATTTTGGTAGAGTTGGACAAAAAGCGTTTGAATACACAATGTTCTATCATACAGTGACAATCTCAGTTCAAGGGTAGTGCAGGGGAAACTGTATGAATTAACGGACAATGCACATTAAAACCTCCTCAAAACACGAACATATTCCTTAACAACTCGTGCTGCAAAATCTGATTCCCAAAAGTTAGACAATCTGCAACTTACAAATGTTTTAACAAACACAAAAAATTAGAAGTATAGAAGTTACAACCAGATCATAACAGCTTTAACTTATTTTGAAAGGCCCAATCAGCCCATCGCAGTTTTCCATTGACCTTAACTGAACTTGGATTTGGACTAATACCATGGATCTAAAACCATATTTTGCAAGTATCAAACCATTCATTCCTATATGTCTCACAAATGGATAGTAGTCATCTATCTTATGTTTTTCATAGTATCTATGATCAGAATAGTACCTATCCATGCAGCGAAGACAACGAATGTTACTAACCTCATACTGGTCTTGAAAACAGCTTGTCTCCAAAAGTGGGGATCTTGTAACAAACTACGAGTAAAGCATTCAGCTGTAAGGTGTCTAGGAAAGCCTCTGGCTGTAGAATAGTACTGCAAATGACAAGATCTAGGATTAGGGGATATATGCGCCGATAGGAAAGATAACAGAACTATTCATTTATAAGCAATCTTTAGTGCTCACCACCATAGTGTCTGATTGCCTATGTATTTTCATATTTCTCCTATTGATAGTTAGGCAATATTTTTGTATTCAGTTCAAATCTTGCTATCAAAATATATTTGGGAAGGGTTGGGAGGTTGCCTAGAAAATGTATCTACATAATAAACCTACATAGTAAGCTAATACAATAGGCTGGTGAGGTAATTTATTCTTTTTCTTTAAGGTAAATATATTAACTGACATATTGATTCTCAGTGCTTCACAAACACACCACACTGCTAATAACAAATGGACAATGAAGAAAGAGTTACTGCAGAAGTACAAGACTGAGCTGGATAATGTCAACAGTAAAGAGAATAATGTTATATCAGCTTAGAAACCTGGAATTCTGTTTTCAACGTGATCAAGTTAGGCAAGAAGAGTGTACCTCCTGTGTTTACAAGTATTATTGCATTAGATTGTCTTCTATTTCATCGTTATCACATGAATATTGATTTCATAATGAAACATGAAAGGGCGTGGTACAATTGCAATTTCATACACTGATATGATTATACTGTAAACACAATAGAGGGAGACCAAATGCAACATTTGTATTGATGTTGCTATATTTTATACACAAATGATGGAAAATTGTGACTGCGAAAGAAAGATTAATAAAAAGTTAGCCGTCCTCTTTCTTAGAGAGGATAGATGGTCTTGTGGTTGAGGTACTGGCATAGACCTTAAAAGTTCAATTCCCAACTCTGCCACAGACTTCGGAACAGTCACTTAATCTCTCTGTGCCTCAGTTCCCCATCTGTAAAACAGGCATAATGTTTCCTTTCTCCCAGCATGTCTGTCTTGTCTACTTAGATTATAAACTTTCTGAAGCAGGGATTGTCTGTTATTGTGTGTTTGTACAGCACTTAGCACAAAATTATGCCATGTTTGTTGGGGGTGTCTGCGCACTACTTTAATACAACAGAGCATGTTAAAGGGAAATACAAATTCCCAAATTGCAAAGACAGTACCTTGCACTTACAGTTTCTGTTGCACTGAGGCCTTGCTCTGCTCTCATTAAGTCCCACTCCATCTTCTGAATCTTCTTCTCAGGGTTTCTGGAAGAGAATTAGAAAGCAGATTAATCACAGCTCAATAAGGTCTAGAATAAATATAAAAATATATGTATAGTAACAATGTTTATTTCCTATTGGCCACTGTTTACCATTAATACTTCAAACTCACACACAGCCTCACCTGATGTTGAAAAGTGCTACTAATAGAAAGCCTAATGAACGCTAGACAGTTTATTTTCCCCTGTATTTAGGTAGATTGGGAGGAAGTTGACAGTTAATACCTTTTCATATAGAAATGGCTCAAAAATCTTTACATAAATATAATGGCTAAAACACATAGCCATTTAAAGAGGTTAGTCAGTTGTAGTATAGTATCAACTGGCTGTGGCTTTTTATTATTAAGCACTATTGTGCTGATCCTAAGGGGAGTTCCCTTTACAAACATTAGGGTCAAAGAGTAGAAGCATTTGGACACAGTTAAATGGATTTTACACCTTTGTGTCTTCCTGACATTACTGTTTTGCTTCACAAACTGGCTAATATCAGATATAACCTATTGGGTTCCATTCTAAATCACTTCAATTTTCTTTATCCCTTGGCTACGGTCATATGATCATGATCTAAAGCTATCATAGGTTGTGATCTACTATTTTACTTGCTCATCTGTATTAGGGTGAACTTTATTAGCTTTTGGGCACACGTCTATCAGTTTTAAAGATTAAGTATTATGTCAATAATTCTTACGCAGCGTGGAAGTACACTGAATCATTTTGTTTGCCCTCAGATTGTTAAAAGAATATTATTGCCTTTCCTGAAAACATTTTTATTTTAAAATGAACCATCATTCATAACAGTCTTTGCTTACCACTAGCAGCTCTCCAAAGTGATATTTCATAGAAAAAGCACAACGGGGTTAGATGATCTGTAAGTAATTTCAGACTTGATAGCACATGAACCTTATAGGTACAAGTGAATTACTAAAGTTTGACTTTGCAATGCTGCTCTTTCATAATTTGCTTTCCTTTGCTGAGCAGTTTTTAAATGTCTTTAATTTTCTTTTTTAAATTATTATTACTCTGTGAGAATAAGATGCAGAGCCTCATTTCCATTCACTTCCTCCACCAAACCCCCAGAGTGATATTTTGTGTATGTTAGGACATTTCTTTCATTTTAAAGAGACAAGGAGAGTGAGGTAATATCTTTTATTGGACCATCTTCTGTTGGTGAGAGAGACAAGCACCAACAGAAATTGGTCCAATAAAGATATTAACTCACCCACCTCACCTCTGTTATATCCTGGGTCCGACACAACTACAACACTCTTTCATTTTAAGGCAGTTATATCACCAGCAGAAATTATGGGCTCAGTTTTGACTCTCTGCTGTTCTAGTGGCAAAAAAGGAAATTAAAGCTGACTTTCGCAGATAGCTGAGGTTTCCCACAGTGTGGGACAGCCAGTGTAGAGCTGGTCTAGATGGAGTTCAATGCTGGGCTTGGCCTGGAAGAAGATTGGGCTGATGCCGCTAGCACTTAAGCCAAAGATGAATCTTTTCAAAGCTTTATCTGTCTTCAGATCTGATGCCCACAGAACAATAGCTGAGCAGGTGGCAAATTCATACCTCCGTTTATTGTATTATGCAAAGTGTGTTCCTTTTACTCTAAGCTCATCTTCCCCTTCCTTGATAGCCATCCCCCAAATAGACTTCTCCGTTTCACCCACTTCTCACATCTTGTCATAAATCTAGATAGTAAAGTCTCTGATGCAGGGATCGTCTTTTTAGGTGCCTGTACTTCACCAAGTACAATAGGTCCCCAATCCTTATTGGCACCTCTATGTGCCACTATAAATATACATTTAAAAAGGTACGTCTTTAGTAGGAGAAGGCCTTTCGTGCTCTATGAGACAGCCATTAGTATTCTAGTTCTCTTCGCTATAAGGCAATGACGACACATTATCCAGTAATTTACATTACATTACATCATTGTTTGTGCTCGTGACAGAAATGACTGAGCTATTGCAACACAATTCTCTCTGCTTTTCAGCCTTAGAAACAATCAAGCTGCTTCTCATGGTTACTTTTTAATACAATAAACTGTTCATATACTATTGCTGTCCTATTTCAGCAATGGGAGTTCAATGTGAATATCTAAGGCTTGGTCTACACTTACCCCCCAATTCGAACTAAGGTACGCAACTTCAGCTACGTGAATAACGTAGCTGAAGTTCGAAGTACCTTAGTTCGAACTTACCTCGGTCCACACGCGGCAGGCAGGCTCCCCCGTCGACTCCGCGGTACTCCTCTCGTATAGCTGGAGTACCGCAGTCGACGGTGAGCACTTCCTGGTTCGACTTATCGCGTCCAGACAAGACGCGATAAGTCGAACCCAGAACTTCGATTCCCAGCCGCCGAACTAGCGGCTGGGTGTAGACATACCCTTAGGGACTTTAAAAAGAACAGGAGTACTTTTGGCACCTTAGAGACTAACAAATGTATTTGAGCATAAGCTTTCGTGGACTACAGCCCACTTCATCGGATGCACAGAATGGAACATATAGTAAGGAGATATATATACACATACAGAGAACATGAAAAGGTCTGAGTTGCCCTACCAACTCTAAGAGGCTAATTAATTAAGAGAAAAAAATTTTCTAGTGATAATCAAGATGGCCCATTTCAGACAGTTTGACAAGAAGGTGTGAGGATACTTAACATGGGGAAATAGATTCAATGTGTGTAATGGCTCAGCCACTCCCAGTTCTATTCAAGCCTAAATTGATGGTATCTAGACTTTAGACTCCTTAGCATAGTTCTGAGGTCAGGATTGTTCCTTTGATGGTTTAATAAGAAGAAGACATATCATTGCACTTATTTTAAAAAGAAGCACTGGGACTTTTTCAGAGGAGCGAGGTGAGGAAAATCAGGACTCAACAGCTCCAACATTAACTTACAGGAGTAAGGCCAGCAGCATTCTATATTTGCTTTCAAAATCCTTATCTTTTGTTATGAAGTTTACATATTTGGCTCCAATCTGCATGGGCAGGTGGCTATACCCACATGCAAGAAATTACAGGATGAAGGTCTTTTTGTGTTTGTATTCAGAATATATATATTTGTTTTAATTGTAACACTTGCACAATGGCATGGGAAAGATACTGGCTTGCTTTCAAATTCTCAAAAGCCAACAAAGGACTTTTAAAAGGGACATTTTTTAAAACAAGATCCACCACAATTAAATGTATTATTAAGAATCAAACACTTAACGTACTTATCATAGGTTCAGAGTGTTGAAAATTATAAATAGACCTACTGAACATGAATTCTGATTGAATTCACTCTCAACACACAGGCACTACCGCGCAGATGGAGCTGACCCATTGACTACACTTTGAAGCATAATGGCTACATTTTTTAAATTTCAGATATTTTTTAAAGTGCTATTGTTTGGGGGAAAACAGTTTTTTTCTCACTCCTTGTGGTCATCCTTACTCCTTTTAAATTGCATATGCATATAGGATTTATTATAAGCAGCTGTTCTCTTCCCTTGTCTTTGTTTCATTTGGGTCTCAAAAATTTGTAAAATTAAGGAAACTAATTAGATTGTTGATATATTAGGCAAAAATGGTTCCACCACATCCTGCTTAAGTGGGAATTACTTATTTTAAGAGAATCTGATCAGTATACATACAGTAACATGGATCTTAAATGGTTCTTACGCACACAAAAATGCATGAAAAGCACAGTAGTACAGTTGCAAAGTCAAGCACTCAGAAGTTACGAATGCCGGAATTAAGGCTCTGTAGGGGAGCGTGCTCTTTCAGCATCATATTGATACCCACACAGTCATCAGCAGGGTTAAAACCTTTAGATACACTGCATAGACTCTTCCACCTGAGTTAGCAGATTAACTGACAGCAGTAGTAGGTTGTCATCCTCTATGTGGACCTTCACTAGAGAGGATGGGACACTTTGCTAGCTATTTGCTGACATCAGAGGACTGGTCAGACTCAGGAAGCTAGAGTTCCATTCTGGTCTCTGGAGGAGCGTCTGCTCCAGCGGACACAGTCCCTTCACCTCCAACTCGTCTGTGATCCAGTCCCATATCTTCCCCACATCCCATTCCTTGTCCCAGTCCCATTCTCCTCACCTAGCCAGTCCTAGTCTCCGTTGCTTAGGCTTCTCATCCCCAGCCCAGTCTCCTTGCCCAGCCATTCCCAGTTCCCTCTACACTCATCCACAGCTTCTCATCCAATCTCAGTCTCCTCACTCACACAGCTACTGGCTTTTGGGCTCTGCACCCCCATTTCCCTCCCTGGCTTCCCACTGCAGTCTCTTTGCCAGCCAGCGCCAGTCTCCTCTCCCAGCTCTTAGTCTTCTCCAGCCAGTCCCCCACCCACTCCAACTCCCAGTCTTCCCCCCACTTCCAAGCACCTTGTTCCAATCTACTGCTTCCCCCACCACAAATCTTGTTCTTGACCCTCTGCATTCAGTTCAGGCAGTTCCTCCTCCATGCTGCCTCAGCCCAGCAGAGGGGGTCACTGACAAGAGAGACAGTCTCCCTGCTCTCATTTGCAGTGCCTGGACTCAGACTCAGCACTACCTGGAGCAGCTGAGAACTGCGATTGCAGGGAAAATCCTACTCTGTCCCCTAGCCCCAGCTGGAGCATATTTTGCGTTCACAGAATCTCCAGGGAATTAAGCTGCAAAAATCTAGCAAGTCTCTATTGAGCATATGCACACTGCAGGCTTTCAAAGGCTTATAATAAAACTTTGCTGAATTTTCACTTGGACAACAATCCACATTTCAAGTCCCTATTTGAAAGAATGCGGGTGCTAGAGCTTCTCAAAGAACAGGATGCTAAAGGTTTTTTTTTATCAAAACAATTTATTTGTCCCTAGCCTCATTCTCAGAAATAACTGAACCATTTTAGCTATAATTTTCCAAAAAGATTCAGCCTGAGGCGCACACCGTGCATGGAATATTTCAGCTCAAACGGTTAAAGTTTAGCAAAGTTATAAGCAACTGAAAGCAGGGTCTTATAGTCAGAAGGGTCGGGAATGTTTCACAATAGGCTGCGCTACCAGCCCCGCCTATAAATTAAATTAAATTTTTAAATTAATGGAGATATCCCATCCCATCTCCTAGAACTGGAAGGGACCTTGAAAGGTCATCGAGTACAGCCCCCTGCCTTCACTAGCAGGACCAAGTACTGATTTTGCCCCAGATCCCCAAGTGGTCCCCTCAAGGATTGAACTCACAACCCTGGGTTTAGCAGGCCAATGCTCAAACCACTGAGCTACCCCTAACAACAACAGAGTAATATGAAGTAGGTTCAGATAATGGAAGATATCTGCATTTAGATCAATGTTTTTGCTTGAATATCAGGCTTACTTACCAGAGCTCACAGCCCAGCCAACTTTACCTATTAAACTATACTGTTTGCTACCGAGCAGCATGATTAATCTCTGTTAGCCAAGGACCCGGGAGGCCTGGTTTATCTGAGAGCTCTGGTAGTCAATTGAAAAGCACAATGCTGTGCTGAAGTTACTCTCCTGGCCTACTTTCTGGACTATTTTTTTGTCAGTGCTCTTATATTCTAATGTAGACTGGCCGTCAGGGCATTTGTTGCATCGGATTAGATATCAGCATAGTCCATTGTACCAATATGGAAAAATAGTAGGATGATGCTTTGCTATTGGGATTGACTAGATCCAAAGCCCATTGAAGTCAACTGAACTCTTTGCATTGGGTTTTGTGTTAGCCCCACATTATTCCAATGTAGATAAACACATTTAAGCTTGGATGTTCTGTATGGTTCCTTAATTTGGTAAGCACACAACAAGACCCAAGGACACAGAGTATCTTGAAATGCTGTGACCCCAGAAGTTCAACCACCACCCTATGCAGAAGTTACTCAAAGTATCTGTTAAAGAAAACAAATCACAGCCTTCCAACCTCGTGTCCGAGGGCCTTATTCAGGAAAGCATCCCTATCACAGTCATGGGGCTCACTGCATCTCTGTTTCCTTTCTGATTTCTCTTAGTATGTCTCCTCAGGTGTTCAGCAGCTATGGAAAGGGTGCTCCCCTCTTTCCCTAATTGGGTAGGATGTGCTACTAAGACAGACCCTATGGGTGAAATATATATCCCTATACATAGTACAGAAACACCACATTAGTGACAATATTAAGAACTATTGAAGAGCACCATGTAGTTATGATAGGGAAAAGGAATAGGGATTTGTCACCATCCCGGTTCAGGAAAGCACTTAAACACATACTTAATTTTAACTTGACCTCAATGAAGGTACTTCTGAGTACTTCAGGCTCTGTGACTCTAGTGCTTGGAAGACTCCGGGTATGTCAATTCAGCAACTAGACACCTGTGGCTGGCCCCTGCCAGCTGACTTGGGCTCGTGAGGCTTGGGCTGTTTCACTGCTGTGTAGACGTCTGGGCTTGGGCTGGAGCCTAGGCTCTAGGACCCTGCAAGTTGGGAGTGTCCCAGAGCTCGGGCCCCAGCTTGAGCTTGGAAGTCAACACCACAGCGAAACAGCCCTGCGGCCTGAGTCCTGCCAACCCGAATCAGCTGGCATGGGCCAGCCGTGGGTTTTTCTTTGCTGTGTACCCTTAGAGAATATCATAAATTCAAAGACAGAAGACGATGTCACATTTGAAACAAAGCAGAGACTTCATGGTTCCAGAGTCTCTGCTTAGTGATCAGAGATCTAGATAATTTTATTCACTGTCTTCAAGCCATTTATGATTTTGTAGACCTCTATCATATCCCCCCCCTTAGCCATCTCTTTTCTAAGCTGAACAGTCCCAGTCTTTTTAATCTCTCCTCATATGGAAGCTGTTCTATACCCCTAATCATTTTTTGTTGCCCTTCTCTGTACTTTTTTCAATTCCAATATATATTTTTTAGATGGAGCGACCAGAACTGCATTCAATATTCAAGGTGCGCGCATACCATGGATTTATATAGTGGTATTATATTTTCTGTCATATCTATCCCTTTTCTAATGGTTCCTAATATTCTGTTAGCTTTTTTGACTGCTACTGCACATTGAGCAGGTGTTTTCAGAGAACTATCCATGATGAATCCAAGATCTCTTTCTTGAGTGGTAACAGCTAATGTAGACCCCATCATTTTGTATGTATAGTGGGATTATGTTTTCCAATATGCATTAGTTTGCATTTATCAAAATGTAGTATCATCAGCAATTTTGTTGCTCTATCACCCAGGTTTGTGAGATCTCTGTAACTCTTTGCAGTCAGCTTTGGACTGAAGAGCTCTGTGTAAGCTCTAAAGCTTGTCTCTGTCATTAACAGAAGTTGGTCCCATAAAAAATATAACCTCACCCACATTTTCTTTCAAAGATCTTGAAATCAAATAAATTAAATATGAATTATAGGTCTCTAAAAATTGTGGGAAAATCTCACTATCTGCTCTGCAGTGTCACTCTTATCCACAGGGCAGATTTCAGTTGCATAATCTGCACTTGATCCCTGCACAAATTCACATAGTCATTCACAGAAGCCCTGCACATGCTGAGTGAGTGCATGTCCAAGTCAGAGACCCACAATGAGAGATCCAGTACATCCACCTTTAAACACTGGCATCAGAGTGGTTCTATTTTCCTACTTGATTTGATGTTCCATCCCCTTAACTCCATTATAACATAATAAAAGACAATAAATATAACAACTTGCAACTGGTAAATGCTAATCACTTTTTGGGGTAATTATCCATTCAGGGACAGAATATTTGATCCAGATTCATTGTGCCAGTTAATTCAGTGACGTGGACTCTAGAGTATCTTTCACGAAACTGTGAAATATACATATAGTTGACTGCTTACATGATTTTCCTAGTTAGACAGATCTTTCATATGCTATCGTTATATAGATATGCAATGTTTAATATACATAGTTAGATGCACACAAAAATGATATAGCTATAGATATACTCCAAACATATTTTATATTTCATCGTCTCAATATCAGGTAACATTGCCTAATGAGAGCAAGGAGCTACGTTCCAATTGTTGCAGCTACTAAATGTAAAACATTTAAATTGAACCGTGAAATTGCAAACATGCCTTTTTTTCCAAATACCAACAGATTCCCCATACCTTTTTAAGGGAGTGCCTTTTTTGTTGTGTGTTTGTACAGCCCCTAGCACAGTGGGGTCCTGGTCCATGACTGCGGCTAGTAGGTGCAATTGCAGTATAAATAACAACAGAGGATGTGACTTGACCACATTTAATGCTGAACATAAGAGTTTTGCACTGTCAGATTCATTTCATTGTGACTTACATTTAAAATGTATTTGTATTCTGCTTAAATATGCTAAGAATTATCCTGAGGGACCATAGTAAAATGTAGTCATGTTTATTTGTAATTACTACAAAATGGTTTACAAAATTGTTAGTGTCTTTTATTATGCCCTGCTACTGAAGCACTTGCTTGTTAATTAGAGAAATTTCAGCTGTCATAGCTGGCAATTATAGCTTCTGTATCACTGTCTGTTATGAATAGTCAATGAGAACTGATTAATATGCATGAGTAGCAGTATATAGCATGTGCATTGGACCACAGTACAGCAGCTTGACTAAAGCAGTAGAGGGAGTGTTGTGTACTGTGAGTGAAGGAGGGAAAGCACTCAAGAAACAGGCATAGTTGCTTTCCAACATTCAGTGTAATACCAATGTGAATTGTTTCAGTCCAGCTGACTCACCTAGGATATCTGTGTGCATACTTGTTAACAAATATTTCTGTGGCTGTGCTGGTGCATAAGGAAGACTTTCTCTGACACTTAATTAAATATGGGATGCAGTCTGTGCACTCTACAGAAGCAAGAAGAGCAGTACAAATTACTGTATGAAGTTTGTCAGGTAATATCATTGGATTTCATTTCTAAGACCAAATGTTCTCATCTAGCCTAGTGACAATTGTTGTTGTTATTGTAGGAAAAAAAGAATGGCGAGAGGGCTGGTACTAGTGGAAATTAAAGGGTTTGTCACTTTTTTTTTTATGCCTGTGTGATTTTGACTCCGTTTTTATGATGTGCCTTCCCAACGGTGCTTGTGGAAGATCAAATATTTAAAGTCAGATTGGTACACAATCAAACATGCTTCAAGTCTTCGTGTCACAAACCAGTGTGCCAGAGTCATTTTCTCCAGCATATGTTAAGTAAAATGTCTCAAGAAGGGTCATAGCTTGGTCATGCACTCTTTGAACAAGTTAAGAAAGACGTGCGATGATTGATGCTTAGAGAGGTTTTGTCTCTTTTTACAAATAGTTACAAGATACTTATTTTCTGTGGAACACATGTATTTACTTCTGACTTCAGCTTTTAAAGTAACTGCTCATACCAGTACTTTAAATCAAGTTTATGTTTAACTCTTGCCGTTTCTGCTTCCCTGTGTGTGGAAATGTATCAGCTGGCAGAAAACCAGAAGTACGGCTCTAAATTTCTTTCAAAATTATTTTTCATATAAAATTTCAGATGAGGTTAAGAACATTGATGATGTATTCACCCCTATTTTAAAATAAGTGCATCTTTTCATTTCCCTACTCAGAGTTTTGTCAGTATTGTATATATGTCTGAAACACGCTACTTTGACTGCCCAACTAAAATGTTCTTTGGGTTGGAAGTGCAGGTTTGCATTGTGTAAAATATTGGAAGGGTACAGTAGTGGATATTTACTTATTTTAGACCTCGAAAACAAAAATATGAAAATACCTTGTAATTGTTTTAACATCTGAAAAATGTGACTTTTTGATACTATGCCAAAATTGCATCAAATACTTAAGTACTTGGAAATTTTAATTATAGGAATTTTCAGTTAACAACGCATTTTAAGAACATGCAACAATCACAAACCACCACATAAACAGTATAGAATCAGTTGACATATAAGGTGTCGTTTTCTACACTCACCAGCAGAGGGTGTTGAGTATCATTACAAAAGCGGTACAGAGCAAAATCATGTGGCCTTTGTTATGGTGCTACCTAGATTTGATCACAAGATATATTGATGTCCTTCACAACATAGTGAATAAACTGTGTCCTGTATGCTCTGCAAGCAGGGAAGTAACTCAGTTTTAAACACCGTTTTTATCTAATTCTGTGTCACCCCCATAAGGATAGTGTTGCTTTGTGGAAAAAATACTTTGTTAAAACAAATAGAACATGTTTACTGTCATTTTTATTTATCCCAACTCACTCCCCCTTATTAAGCTGCTGCTATGCATGTCACAATGGGAAGAATTTTCAGGCAAGATAACAACATCATTCCCCATTGAGAACTAGCTTCTGACGGTGCCTACAACAGCAGGCTTGATGTTGATATTGTTTGGGTGAACCCTTCTGTTAAGATCAGGCGGTGTCTGTCGTAATAGTTAGCCCACAGTGTCGCCAAGTTTTCACGCAGTCTGGATTTGATGACTATCAATGCACGGCATAGTCAGAAGTGCAACAAGCAGAACAAACTGAGACGGCAGCAAATTATGTATATTTTTAACTGTTTATGCAGCTTGCAACACATTGTATGATATCAGGAAGAGACAGAGTCTTTGCAACATACTGACATCATTTACCAGATACAGGTCCCCTTTCTGCAATCACTTAAGGCACATGCTTAAGTTTAGTCACAGGGAGCCGTCCCGGTTGATGTCAGTCAGACTACTTGCATGCCTAATGTTAAGCATGAACATAGGTGTTTGCAGGATCTGGAGCCCAAGTGCTAAATTAGGGAACGAGCCTGCTAGGGTACAGAGGCCTTGTTTCAGCAAGGCATTTAAACATGTCCCATTGCTGCCATGCTTAGCTTTAAGCATATGCTTAAACGCTTTGCTGAACCAGGACTCGAATGCCCTCAACTTCTATAGGTTGTTCAGCATTCTGCAGAATTAGGTCCTTCAATGTACTAGGCTTCTATTTTATTTATATAAGGAAGCAGTAATCATGTGTTTATACATGTTATTGTGCATAATTAATTTAGAGCCCAAAGGATTGTGCTACTAGGTTTTTATTTTAAGACAAGACCATCAGGTTTTTTTATGCATGTTATTTTGTTATACCCTGACAAAAGCACATTTCCTACATTTTCTAGGACAGTGAGGTTAACTTTATTTAGCAAGATAGTGGTTACTTTTACTGATCTCTGATAATCAGTCAGCCAGATTTAGCAGCTAGTGAGCCATGCAGAATCATTTTAATTTAAAATAAAACGTAAACACTTATTAATAATAATGTGGCTCTTGCCGTAGCTTTTTTACTTTATAACATTCATGTAAGTCTAACATAATGAAGCTATGCTTTTGCTACTTACATTGAAACTAAAGGAAACATGCTTTTTTTTTTAAAGCCTGTCTGATAAAGTTTGCATAATTCAGTTTTATGAAATACTAAGTGTTAGTATAAATAAATCCCCTTAACCTTATTTTGGAAGAGTTCAGCACTGTGGCACGCAGGAATTCAGAAAACACTTGCAGAATTAATAATAGTACATAACTGCACTTTCTCTATTAGACCAAGAGCTTTAATATGGCTGGGAAATTAATGCTTCAATAAATTACAATTCCAGAAGGTCCAGTACGTCTGGCTCTGTAAGTCCTCATAACAGGGAAAACAAAGAGGATCAAATATACCAGGGCTCAGGCTTTATCCCTTCCTTATCCAGGGATAATTCAAAGAGATCCTCTTCATTAAGGGCTTTGGCACATTGCCTACAATTTCTTTTTGGGCCGCTGTGAGCTTAATGATGCAGAACAATGGTCTTCCCTCTTGTTGAGCACATACCTTATTGTACCTTTAATCACATAATAAAAAGCAAATTAAGACACCTAGTCATTAAAGTGCATTGTGGATGTTGTGCATATCAATGCTTTGTGTTATGAATTTAAAGTGGACTGTGGCAATTTAAAATCTCAATGATCTAGAATGGCAGTTGTCGCTGGAGGCAGCTAAGCTTGTAGTAAGCAACCAGTACTTGATTCTTCCTAGTCCTCTAATACCCATAACAGCAACTTGTGCTCAGTCCACCTAAGTCCTGGCACTTCCAAAGTAGTTCTACACCTGCAATGATTTCATTATCATGTGCAGCATCGGAGATAAAGAATGATCTTCTATTTGATTTTGTCTTCCTAGTTGAATGATGTTTTTCAATGCTATCATGGGGTGGGGGGGGGGGGAGAGCTTTATGCCATGGGGTATAATCAGAAAACTCTTTTTCAGACCGTATTTCTCACTCAACACCTTCAGCTCCCATTGGAGCTAATGGTTAGATAAAACACTAAGCAAACACTGCTGAAGAAACATTATAGAAGTACATTGTCTGGGGTGGATCTTTTTATATTTCTAACCTGACATTAAAAGACTAAGGCCCCAGTTAAGGAAAGCACTTAAGTACATGCATAACTTTAAGCACATTATTAAGTCCTATTAACTTCAATGGGATTAAAGCACTTGTTGAAGTGCTTTCGTGAATAGGGGCTAAATGTTTCAGGGCTAGGAATACCCAGCCTTTCAGCTCTAAATCACAGGTTTAAATCCGACCTAGGTGGCAGTGGCTGAAAGCTCTTCCCAGGGGATTAGCTGTTCCCACTTTGATTCTGTGTGATAAGTTGTTTGTTCCATGTGGAATGCGTTGGTGGAGCTCACTCCAATGCCTGAAAGGGACAGGTGTCCATATCACACAAGCCACTCCCAGCTGAGAGATCCAGGGTTGAATGAGCCTAGAGACTGTACTCTTCGTCTCACCAATCTGGGATGTCCCTCTGGAGCAGGGCTGAGATACAGTACATTGGCAGGGTACAAGCTTGCATTGCCACTGCGTTATTGTATTTGATCTGGGGTCAAAAGATTTCCGCTACCATGGATGTGGAGCCGGCATCTTTCACAAACACTGAAGTTCCCATATATATAAATAATTGACATAATGACCTTTTTGCGTCTGAATAAATCAAACAGAAAGCTCCGTTCTTGGCCTCACACGCCACAGATAGAAATAAAAACCATAGTACTCAAATTGGATTTGTGCTTTAAACTAGAATTAGCTGCTAAATGGGCAGTGCTATATAAACACTAAGGTCAATGTACAAATTCCTGTGACAATGGGAAAATCACAGTGATAAGGAACTAACTATTGCTATATTTTATTGGCAACTTCCAACGACAAATTTACAGCAGCAGTGAAAAGTCACTTCCTTCTCCATGCTTCAAATACAAAACAGTTATGCAAAGTAGTTATAAAGAAATAAAATATTCAGACAAATGTCTTTTTTCCATTAGAATCCCACATAGTCTCATATACTTGTAGTTGCTACAATGAGGTAAGTTAAAGTAATGAGCTATGAAGAAAGACCCTGATTCAGGTAAACACTTAAGCCTCTGCTTAAGTCAAATTGACTTCAAGCTTAAAATCAAAGCCGCGCTTACACTTTCTGGATAGTGATGCTTCCCTAAATTGGGGCCCAAATGCGGATTGATAAAGTAAGTATATAAACATCAAAACTTTTTTTAAAAAAATGTAAAAGGTTGATTAGGGGAACATAGAAAACTGCCTCTAATTGTATTCTGAGTGTACCCTAGCATTTAATTAGGCAGACACAATATGCAATTAGGCTAGATTTCAGTAGTTTTCAAAGTTTAGCTTCCAATTGATGTGCTAACCATATTAAACTGACCTACTTGAAATATGTTCCCTGATCAAAAAATTATCCTGATCAGACACGGTACATACAAATTTCAATTGAGATTCAGAACTAAGAGTAGTGTTGAAGTTAATGGTAGTTAAGTGACAGAATATAAACTTGACCTCAATAACAATGGTGAACCTATCACACTTACTTCAAAGTAGGCGTGTGTTTGCTTAAACAAGATGTTAATTCCCAGGGCTTTGTTCTAGGCAGTTTTCTACTGCTGAATTAGTTCAGCTGTAGGGGAGAAAAAAAAAAGAAAAACTCCGCTTGACAGACTGGAGACTCGTAATCTTCAGAAAACTGCCCTTTAATGATTGTGGCGCCTGTCTGTGGCTCAGAAGTCCCCTTTCTTAATTAGACATTTACCAGAAACTGGCAATTGAAATTTTCCTCTTCACTTGACGATGAATAATGCAATGCCTCTGTTAGAATCTCTGTGGAAAATACTCTTTATTCCATGCTGGAGGAATATTTCAGTTGTTAAAGCAACATAAACAAGAAGCACTATGAAATAAACCAAATGCCTTATGGGCACTTGTGACACAAATGGATAACGTGACCTATTGTGTAGCTGAACTATCTTATTGTAGTGCTTTCCCCCTTTACTTCAAACACCAAAAAATGCTGACCCACGCACAGCTTTCTTTGGACAGTTGGGTTTGGTGTTTTTTTTAAATGATCAATGATTGAAATGACGGGTTTTGCAGTGCTTTACACTTATACATCTGTTTAATGCTACCAAGCAGGTGGCGAGGAGTTGCAAGGGACGAGGCACTAGGGACAATCACTCAGTGCTTTACTGTCACATGACAGCCATGGGCAGGCAAAAAGGAAACATATGGAACCATGAAAAAGTGCAGGTTTAATAATTGTGTTTCATTGCGTTCATTAATAATGAAATGAAAGGTCATGGTTCGCTTTCAGTAGCACGAGAGAACATTGGTATATACATTGGTATATACTGGGATTGACTCAGTGGAAGGCTAGTTGGGTAAATGCAAATAAGAGGGTCCCCATTCAGACTCTCTGAACTGGTTAGCCAGTCGAGGATTGTGAAAGGGAAAGGGGGACTGGAAAATATACACGTCCGTTAAATGGCACTACAGCCTACTGTAAACACTATTATTGGAAAACAAGCCTCCATGCTGATGCAATATTTGTTGAGCTAAACAACAAGAAGTCATCTGTTATTTGGTCAACAAAAAACTATTAGAGCAATGTTTTCTCACCAGTCTCAGAGAAATGCTGATTCTCTAGTGGAATGTTTGAGGGACCAGGGTCCAAATTCTCCATTTGCTTAAAACTCCTTCACTGTTCTCAAACTGGTTTCATTGGAGTTTCTCTGGATTTTCACTGGGGTGAAAACTTACCTGTGTTGAGTAGTACCTTACTTCTCAAATGGTCTCATTGGGAATACTGGAGAGGTCAGGTGCTGCGTAGCATAAGTGACACAAACAGAATTTGGCCTTTGACTGGTTGACTTTGATGGACTTGGGCCCACTCATACCAGTGGTGAGTTAGATCCTACGTGTCATACAATGTTATCTCAGAAGAACTGAATGCTCATACATCAGATGCTTACTGCATGGATTTTGCTGACAGTCAGAAAGCCGTTCAGAGTTTGACAAATTTACTGCCACACAACCCAGTAGTCTTTGCTCTTTGTACTGGGCATAGCTGTGCCCATATGATTGTCATAAATTGCAAGCCCTAAAAATAGGCGGGGGAGAGAAAGGGGTATTTCCCTTCCCCACACTGCAAGTTACAGTTCACCGAAATGAAGTTACTTTTCCTAATTAACATAGCAGATGTCACCCCCTTTGTCATGAAATGCTGAAAAATAATAAGTGCAGCATAGAGTGAAAGGACAGAATGAGGCAGTAGCCGGTGTCTTATTTGGAATCATAGCCTCAGTAGGGTCTAAGACCATTGGTTTGTTGTTGTTATTAACCGGAAAGCAGCAAACTATACGAGAGTCCAAAGTGGCTACCCTATAGACATAGGGCGACTAGATGTCCAATTTTCGACCCAAAGACCCTTTCTGCACTCTGAACTCCTCAGCCCCAGCACAGAGCCCCCTCCTGCACCCCAAATTCCTCATCCCCGACCCCAGCCGGAGGTGACAGAGTGACAGCTGAGGAAGGAGAATGTGGCGCATTAGAATGGGCAGAGAGGAAGCATGGTCGTATGCTCAAAGCACTCCACCGTGTCTCCCGAGTTCAATTGTCAGCTTCAACAGACCCCCTGTGTAACCTTGGGCAAGTTGCTTCATCTCTATGCCTTGATTCCTCATCTCTAGAGGACTCCCTTTGTCTATTGGACTGTAAGCTGTTCAGGGCACGGACTCGCTACCCCTTTGTGTTTGTACTGCAGCTAGCACAATGGCAGGCCAGTCTCAGTTGGGGGTTCCAGGTGCTACTGAAATAGAAATTATTATTGTAATAAGAACTGGTCTACACACAAACTTGCACTGGTGTAGCTAAAGGTTAAACAAATGTATCCAGAGCAGTGCGACTTTGTGTGTGGATGCTCTTACATTGGTTTAGCTAGCCCCTGGATTTATCTAGCTGTTTTGCTAAATCGGTGCCACCTTACACCCTTACTTTAACTGCTAAAACTTCAGCCGTTATTTACTATTATTGCAATAAAGTTGTGCCAGCAAGACAAAAAGAAGAGAGAGCTCAGGAGAGACACCATTGACTCAGACACCTCCCTTTGTAATGATCCTTTGTTACAGGACTCCGTGTTTCAAAGCTACTCCTGTTATAAGGCTCCAGTCTTCTAACTATACCTAGTAAAGTCATTTATAAAATCCCCTTCATAAAAAGCACCTTACACACAATTCTTGCCTCTTGCACTGTGTAGTTGGGACGGAGCAGTGCATTACACCATAACATCACTGGAAATGCATGCTGCGAAAGATTACTTTACCGGGCCTATCATCTGCAGCACACATGGCCAGCTCTTCTGGAGAGTTAAAGAAATTGGGTTAATTGCCATTGCTAAATTCTGTTAGTGAGCAATTCATGCTAATTTATGGCTGCCATTTGTATCTCACACATAAATATAATTGATTGGCTTCCTCTAGGTCATGCTCATTAAAATGATAGAAAGATTCATTAAAGAGAAGGGCCTGTAAGCTTATATCTATGTTTTATATGGACCAGTCAGTTATTAACTTATTAAGCAGATACTTAATAAGGTTGATAGAATATGCAGTTGTTTTCTTCTCCCATTTCACATGATAAACATGCTACACAAAAACAAAAGGTCTGAGAATCAGTAGTTTGAAAAGCACTCCTATTTGAGCAGTATGACACCAATCCTGAGCCTGAGAATACCACCAAAAATGTATCATTTCCAATATGCTATGACAGTACTTATGCTGTATTGTTACTAATTAACACGTCTAAATATCAACAGAGTTAAGCTTACTCCCAAGTTTTTCCTGTTGGAAGCTAAATATTTTAGAGAACAAATGGACTCTGTTTTAAGTAAAGAATTTTCCTTTAGTCTTAACTTTTTTGTTACGAATGGCTCACAGGGAAGAAGGGAAATGCACACACATGGAAACAGTCTATTATGAAACAATATGATTCTTCTTTTTTAAAAAGAGAAAGTCTGTCCATACTAGTGAAATAAAAGGAGGATTAGACTGAGCTGCAAGAAGAATTAACCTATATTTTGAACCTTCTTTCTGCAGTGCCTGAGGAAAAGGAGGTTTAGAAATAGGCTTTTTTGCTGTTCCACTTTCTATAAAATCTAAAGTTGTGCTGCTTTTTTCTTAAAATGCAGACTTCTTAAGAACTTGCTAAAGAAGTGTATCAGACCATAAAGAGTGTTTTAAATGAAAAACAGACATTGCAAGTCTAAATGAACTAGCATTTTTGTAGTGCGTTTCCCAAGGATTTGCATGGTTTTCTACAAAGAAAAGCTTCTTACTCATTCTTAAGCAAAAAAGTTTTCCTCTGTGACATTTGTGAATTATAGAACAACCAACAAGCCATATAATGTAGACAAATGTTTACTATTCATGACATTAAACTAATGTAAAACCAATCTAATCTGACAGACAGCTGGGAAAATAACATTTTTCTTTCAATACATTACAGATTTTATTGTAGCTGAAACAATATAGTATTTTTTCACTTGTCTTTTAAAGTTTTTTTTTTAGTTTATAGCCAAAAACTAACTTTGCAACTAAACAATTACAAGGTATAAAAGAAGTATTAAAACAGTAATCAAGAAACATTTATGCTCAGAAACATGCTCTGCCTCTCAATATTTTTGTCATTCACTAACACTAATGGCCACATCTATGCGTAGTGCAAATTCCTTTTTCCAAAATGGGTGACGCACTGTAATGTCCCCTCACGCCCCTGATAAAAGTTCCCCACATTACCTAAGTGGTTGCCCTTTATCCCTCTCTCCCTGGCCAGAAAAGCTAAACACACCAACAGTTTTTACACTGTTACATTTATCTAATAATTTAGATTCTTACACAATGGCTATTGGTAAATTAATCAATTATAATATTGTATATTATACTAAAAATTCTTCCCTCTCAAAATTGTTTTACAAGAAGTTAAGAGTCATCTTCTTCTGCGTGCACCTCTCATTGACAACTCTGTAAGAATTATGGCCTAGATCCTCAGCTGATGAAAATTAGAGTAGCTATATTGACTTCATTGGAGTTACACCAGTTTTCCCCAGGTGAGGATCTGGCCCTGTATGTGTATCTCAGTGATGAGAGAGACAAGGTGGGTGAGGTAATAGCTTCTGTTGGACCAACTTCTGTTGGTGGAAGACACATTTTTGAGCTGCACAGAGCTCTTCTTCAGATCTGGAAAAGGTAGACAGAGTATCACAGCTTAAATACAAGGTGGAACAGATTATAACTGGTTAACACATGTTGCATGATATTTGATGGAGATCACATTCTGACAGAAATCTTTCCAGAACCCCCTTTTCTGGCCTTCAAACAATCCCCCAGCCTTGCCAAGCTCATCATCAGAAGCAAGCTCCTCACAGACCACGACACACCAACTCAATGCAACACCAGAACCTGTCAGAAAAACAGATGCAAAACCTGCAGACATATCTCCACTGCTACAATGATCAATACCCCCCACAACACACCTTTCAAGATCAATGGGCACTACACAACACATTGTGTACCTCTATCTAGTGCATCAGATGGCCCAATAACAACTCTATGGGTAAAACAAGACAATCACTACACTCTTGAATGAACTCACACAGAAAAATGATAAAAGACAAAAATACCATATCTCCTGTGGATGAACACTTTTCACGGAATGATCACTCCATATCTGACCTCTCAGTCCTCAACCTCAAAGGAAACCTGAACATCATCTCGAAAGATGAGCCTGGGAACTTAAATTCATAACTCTGCTAGATTTAATACACTGAGTTTATGGTTTATAACAATTTGTAATCCGCCAACCCCCATTTTTTTGGCCCATGACTGCAGAAGTGTTAACTGCCCACTTCATTTTAAGTGGTCTCAGTTGTAATTGTTTGATGATAGCCAATATGGGTTCCATTGTTGAGTGGTACATTACAACAAGGAGTGTACAGTTGGTGGGGGGAATCTGTATTGAAGCAGGTTTTCTTGGGGGTTTGGGTGGCTTGTTCCTTAGTGCAATAAATATACTTTTCTGTTGGAGTGTCCTTGTTGGGTGAAGGTGATTTTAAATATGTTAAGGTGTGTATCCCGGACTTTCTCCTCAGAGCATATTCTGTGGTATCTGAATGCCTGGCTGTAAATAACAGATTTCTTGGTGTGTTTAGGGTGGTTACTGGATTTGTGAAGATAAGTGTGGTGATTGTGTATATGTCTGTAGGGGTTTGTTGCTGAAACTGATTGTGGCATCCAGGGAGTGTGGGAGTGTTCTAGAGAGAGTATGATGGATGAGTGGTAGTTGTTTAAGTTGTGCTGGAAACGTATGAGGGAGTTTAGGTCATCTGTCCAGTGACCTATCAGTGATGTAGCTCAAGTATATCATTGGTTTCATGGTACATTTTTTCAAGAAATTCTTCCTCAGGTCAGCCTAAGAAAAGGTTGGCATATTGGGAGCCATCCTAGTACCCCCATGGCTGTTCCCATGGTTTGGACTAAGTGTTTGTTGTTAAATGCAAAGCTATTATGAGTGAGGATGAAATGGATGAGTTTGGCCACGTGTTTGGGGAGGATATCTGAGTGTTGTCTATTGTCTTGTAGATATTTGAGGCAGGCAGTGAGGATGTCATGGTGAGGGATGTTGGTGTATATGGTATCCATGGTGGCAAGGATGATGTTCTGAGAGAGGTTGTTAATATTATGGAGTTTCTGGGGGAAATCAAATATGTCCTGGAGGAAACTAGCCTTTTGCGTGGTGAGTGATTTGAGGATGATGATGCAATTTGGCTCCGGAAACTATTGGGGAACTTAAAAACAGAATAAGCATCAATGCAAAATGTTGAGTGGATACGATATGTGACCATGTAAGTAGAGGGATGTCAGTTATTCTAAGCTATATCTCCCATCTACTGTGAAACACACCCTAAGTTAACAGAGGAAGAAGGAAATTCCAACTTTTTATTCTAACCAGAAGGATGCAAACAATTAACACATCCATGAAATGAAGAAGCCTTTACGGGCCCAGGGCTTTACTCATTTGAAACTCCACAAGATCATGACGGAAGCTCTGTTCTACATGTTGCAAATTCTTTACAAATAAAGCTATCAACATCTTCCCCAATTTCCCCTCCTTTGTATCAGACTCCTTCCTTTTCTCTTTGTTTTGTCTCTCACCCATCCATTTCCCCCCATCTTCTGTCCATCCACCACTGAAGCAAGCGAAAACTCCAGTGGACAGTAGATTTGGAACCATTTGGGACTTACCAAGGCCACACTGAGACAGGGTGGACATTGTTATTTCCTTCTCTCTCTCGTACTACCCAAGTCCTGTCACCTTTTTAATAGGCATCATAAATATCTTCACAGATCATCATATTATACCAATTCAAGTTCACGTTCCCGACCTTGCTTAGTCTATTTTCTAAAAGCTTCATCTGATGCTCAGGGCACTACACTACAGCTCAGATTCTGCTCCACCACATGTGGGTATGTTCCCAGCCTATAATAGCATACTGTCATCTTTTCCTTTTACTAACTTCTATTTCCTTTACTCTTTATTTCTTGAGAAGAAAAATTAATGAAAGCCACATGACTGAGATGTCAGTTTACCACATCATTTCCACACACTTGGTTCAAGGGACTTTCCGTCTGGATGTGTGTCTTGTCCTCCTCTTTTTTTTTTTTTTTTTTTTTTTGCCTTATTTTATCATCTTTCTTCCCTTTTCTGGATTAAAAACATATATCATGTCTCACTTAATGGACTATTGTGTCATTTCATATCCCTTCCTTGGTTTCCCATTGTCAGACTCTGCCCGTGCCTATTGCATGCTGATGGCTCACTTTCCTTCATAACATCTTGACTTGTTTTTTCCCTTATTGTATGTACCTATTTGTCTCAGTCAGGGCCTGAACCAAGGCCCATTGAAGTCAATGGAATGAGTCCCTTTGATTTCAATAGGTGTTGGAACAGGCCCAAACTACCACTGTATCTCCAACCCCTTTAAAAAAAAAAAAAAAAAAGCAGACTTCCTATAAAGGATTGTACCATGAGTACTTACAAATTTCATTTTGCCTTTACAATGTAGCCTTACATCTGTCCCTTTATAGCAGTGGTGGGTAACCTGCGGCCCATCAGGGTAATTTGATTGCGGCCTGTGAGACATTTTGCTGACGTTGACCGTCTGCAGGCACCGCCCCCGGCAGCTCGCCATTCCCGACCAATGGGAGCTGCAGGAAGCGGTGCGGGCCGCAAGGACGTGCTGGCCACCACTTCCTGCAGCTCTCATTGGCTGGGAATGCCCCGGGTGGCCACTGGGAGCTGTGGGGATCCGTGCCTGCAGACGGTCAACATCAGCAAAATGTCTCGCGGCCTGCAATCAGATTACCCTGATGGGCCTCATGCGGCCCGCAGGTTGCCCACCACTGCTTTATAGCATACCATCTTAGCTCCAACAGTCCAGTGTAGACTGTAACTTAATTATATTGGACAATATCAGAAAATTCTGTAAAAAAATACAAACTTTTCCTGGTTACTTAGTCACCCTACTACAGTTCTAGTTTAGTGTGTGTTCTAGATTCAAGCTTCACATAACGATATGTCTCTCTGTCTCATGTTACTATTCATATTGTCTAGCTCCATCAGAGATTTCATTGAGGCCCACTCTTCCCACTAATTTAATTGTAGCTGTACCTAATTGTACCTAATATATTTCCAGTTCATAAAGTACAAAAAAAAATCCAGAATTTAAGCAATTGCATGTTTTAGTCAAACTAATCTATCCATCTTTTTTCCATGAAAAGGTCCTTTTATCTCTGTTACGTGGCAAGTAAGTTTCTTAAGGAATTATGCATATTTTTAAATGGTGGCCAGCTAATAAAGCATTTGTATATATGGATTTTCTTCCATGTTATTTCAGATGTACCCATTTATAAATAAGAATTTTGCTGCATACAGTTTACAAACACTACAAATAAAATGTATGTTTATACAGCAGAAAGTAAATGTAGTTATATTCGTCTTATTTAAACTGTAGCCTAACCAATCTGTTTACCACCTTTACAATCATTGGAAATAGTGACATTTGTCTATTGTGACTTGTGTTTTCCATTCAGATTAGATCAATACAAATGCTGTATTATTATCTGATGTAGTTTAGGAAGGATGTAAGCTTAGCTGCGAGCATTAATTTCACAGGGAAACCAAAAAAGCAAGCTCTTGATATCAGTGCAAATACGTTCCACTCGAACATTTTGTAATCTTTGTTTACGGTACTAGGAATCATAGGAATAAAATACCAACACCTGCTACCCTCCTACAGAAGAAAGCTTGAGCAAATGGTTGAGCTAGCCATCTGCAGACCTGAGTTTGGCAATTTTCATTATATGAAGAACAAGCAGTTTTTTTAAACAATTTTTAAGAGGATCTTAAAATACCCCTGATGTGCTGACCTTGAACTAGCTATCGATGTACCATACAGTTCAGATTTGGAACTCTACCTGTACCGTTGTCTCTAGCTAACAGTATTATATTCCCATAGGCTTGACCTGCAGTTCTTTCTAAGCAGATTAATTAAGGACTCTGTTAGAATAATGAAAGCTTGCCCCTGAGACTGCAAGTTCTTTGGGGCAGAGACTCTTTTTTTATTCTGTGTTTGTACAGCACTTAGTGTAAAGGGGACGAAGTCCACAACTAGAGCTCCTAGGTGCTGTAGCATTACAAATAATAAATAATAGAATCCTTGCACCTCTTGTACTGCAGTAGATCTGTAACGAGGGGGGGGGAAAGGTGTCTTGAAGTATTTGTTAAAGAAAGTTTTGAAAATTCATGATTAATTCTAGGTGCCTGTATTGCAGCATTGCCCTTTTCATTCCCCTACACTGGAAACGACATCATGTTAGAACACAACTTTAACTAACGAAACGTTAAACACAATAGTCTATCTCTGCTGAGCGCTCAGTTGTGTTTAACATTGTGCCAGTTAATATGAGTCCTCGAGGTCATTGTCTAACACAATGCAATTTTCCTGTGTAGATAAGTGTCTAGAACAGTGATGCCCAAACTTTTCCTGTCACGCCCCCGCCACCAGTAATGGAATCTGTCCATGCCGCCCTCCCCTCCCCCCCCCATTACTGCACAGTTGGCTCAGCAGCAGAGCTGGAGCCGGAACTGGGGATGAGGCATAAGCCAGGGCTAGAGGCAGAGAGGGAATGAGGGCAGAGCTGGCCTGGGGGCGGAGTGGAACTGCAGCTGGGGGCACAGCTAGGTGGCGTTGCCTTCCTGCCCTCCATGGGGGCTGGCCCGGGCCCCGCCTGAACATTGTTCCACGTCTTCCAGTTTGGGGACCACTGGTCTAGAGCGAAGGGGGGGGGTCAGCATTTTTATTACAATCCCTTGTTTCAGATTTAAGCTTAGGTTTTAGGCCAAAACTTGGCAAACAAGATTTTCAACCTAGGAGCAAATTTTTCCCCCAGTTGAAAAAGCAAATGGAACAGAAATAATGCTAATGTAAAAGGATACTACTGTGCTCTCTCACAGATAAGTGAATTAATCAGACTGGGCAAGAGATGAGTATCTACAATAGCCTGGTTTAATTGCTTGTCAGATTCTGATAGACACAAAACAGCCCCAATATTGAGGATTAAAAAGCAGCAACTGCAGCGTGCTCAGTTCATCAACTAAAAGGCTGCCAGAGACCACTGTGACCAAACTGTCTGATCTCCTGTATGATACAGGCCATAAGATTTCCCTGAATTAATTCCTGTTCCAGCAATAAGTGTTGTCAGGAAAGATTTATACAAATGTACAGGCCTCAATCTTTGGCTGCAGCTGGGGCAGAGGGGCCAAAGGTCTGGATCACCAGGGTTCAGCCATGCCTCTACCCCTTAACGACTCTGCCCGAGCCAAAATCTACAGTGGAGTGTTGATCCCATGGCTGGCTACACTGGCTTTAGGGGTGCATTGCATCAGTGGAGTAATGCAAAGAAGATTTAGTGTGGATCAAAGAACTGGCCCAGGATGTTCAACTCCTGCACTTGGGTTCTCAAATCAGCACGTAGGCACTGAAATGGTAAGTTCAGTCACTAAGTGCCAACCTGAGTGTTCAAACGTCTGAGTGTTTGGATGTTCTCTTTGAGTGCCCACATTTGCAAATTGGGCCTACACCATCTACTTTTTTCAAATGAATTTTCTAGAAAATAGTCCATATGGTCCCTTCAGTTTTTAAGAGCTCCCTGTTGAAATTAATGAAGAGGTCTGCTTAAAATCAATAACATAATATGGCCCCTTGTTACTATCGTAGAGTTAAACCACATTTTAAATTTATGTTTCCATTGTTTTTAGTTTTATTCCACAATAAAAGCAGGAGGAAATATCAACTAGCACACGAGAATTAGTTACAAAGTATTTACTGAGTCACCAATGTGATCACATTTCACAAGAAAACCATCTTAAAAGACTTCTACTACACATTTGTTTGTAATTCGCTAGTTAAATACATATAGAGTTTACATCCTAATAGACAAGAGGAAAACAAGAGGTCTTGAATGTATCTATTATGCCTAGATACTGGGATGAGTGTCTCCACAGAGACTAGCTACTATAAATCACTTTATCCATATTGTCCCATCATTCCAAAGACAGGACTCCAATTGATATCAGCAAAGCTGCACACACCCACCCACACCATCGGAACACAGCTCCTCTACTGAACTATCGAGCTGGATACAGTCTTGGCTAACTCTGAGAATCAAACTAGTGACGTTCAGAGCTAAGAGAATGATTCTCTACACTTTAAGCTAAAGAACCAGCTTCTGTAACAGGGAGTTTAACAACTCACATCCTTTGTGGATCAGGCACAGGTCACACACTGTAACACACACTGACCAGTGATTTACATTACCCCATTGATCTTATCCATACTTCCTAACTGAAGTTTATTGGCTTCCTGGGGGAAGTAGCCATTCTGCTCATTTTAGTATTTCATTCTCAAACAACAGTGTTCTGTGGGCCCTAATTTTAAGGATATGGAATCAGATTCTGATCTCAGCGACACTAGTGTAAATCTGAAATAACTCTCTGACATTCAGAGGGGAGGGATAGCTCAGTAGTTTGAGCATTGGTCTGCTAAACCCAGGGTGTTGTGAGCTCAATCCTTGAGGGGGCCACTTAGGGATCTGGGGCAAAAACCTGTCTGGGGCTTGGTCCTGCTTTGAGCAGGGGGTTGAACTTCATCACCTCCTGAGGTCCCTTCCAACCCTGATATTCTATTATTCAGTAGAGTTAAACTCATGTCAATCCAGAGCAACTAAGAATAGAGTCTGGTCCATGATCCCAAACAGCATGTTCATCAAAAAAGGTATTTTCAAGTTTTGAAATTTATTTACTCCTACTTAGGAAGAGAAGCATATTTCTAAAAATACAGATGTTGGCACTATGTTAGTGAATAGGACAATATATATACTACTGAGTCTCTTATCTTTAAAGAGGTTTCACAGTGAAAAGAAGACATCTAACAAGGCTTTCTCCTTGATTGATGAACCAGTTACACATCCATTGGTTACTTAGGAGGACAGACAGATGTGTAGGTTGAGTAGTTACTAGTATAATTACCTACCTAGTATAAATTACCTGTGTTGCCATAAATCACATCTTTCCTGGAACTACCCATTTCCAAAGACTAAAATCCCAACCCTGTTTTTGCATTGAATTAATTGAAATTTTTAAAGTGTCATAAAAATAATACATTTCATTACATCTTTTATTTTGTTGTAGTCATTAGTACCTGATCAAACTACGAACATCAAAAATATATATCTCAGAGACACAGTTCACTTGTAAATCATTCATTAGCCAAAGAATGATCACTAAGCAGTTCTTTTTGTCTGTAACACTTGGCTGTGATTTTCAAATCTGATGAGGTGATTTACATACTCAAGCTTCAACTTAAATGGGAACTGTGTCTGAATTCCCTAGTAAGCATTGTAAACGTCAACCTTTGGGTTGGATTTTGTTATTGTTGTTTGGGGGGTTTGTTTTGTGTTTTGTCTAATTCTGATTTGTGAGCCAGCTGGGTAAAGAAACGTGGCAGCTGGAAGTTATAGATTCCAGAATCTGGGATGAATCATTCTGACAGCAAAATCTTTCCATCAAAATCTTCCCTGCCTTAACTGGCTTTTCTTACAAATACCCCCTGCATCTGATTGGACATCTTGCTGCTCTGTTATGCAACCCTTCTTCATTTAATTTTTACCCACAGTCACCCTGTAGAACATTTAGCAAGATGCTGCAGTTGGAAGTTGTTCTGCTGCAACTAGAATGAAAATAGATTTTTTTTTCAAAGATCTTTGATCCACTCCTACTGCCTGTTCCCCATCTGATGTCAAACTTTGTGATGTCTTACTTATCTCCCTAGTAATTATTTATGAGAGTACAAAGAGTTAAGATTCAGGTGAGGAAACTGATGTTTGGTTGAAATAAGTTATGCAGCAAACTAGAAATGCAAAGCCTCTAGCTAACATATTTAACAGAAAAGAATTAGCTATATTACTGGCAAGAAAAATGATCACAGAAGGATTGATCCAGCTAGCACTAGTTGGACAGTTTTACTAGCTTTTATAACATTCAGTTGTGGAAAGTGGATCATGTAAAGTTTGCTTGCCTAACAATGATTTCAGGCCAGAGCTATAAAATGAAATACTTGATATAACTTGGGATTGGTTTTCATTTTGATTGCTTATTTACCTTAATTGTACACAAATTATTTAAAAAATCAGTTTTAGGCCTTACACAATAAGCATCTGCAACATTTAATTTATAGTAAATAATAAAACCAGGAACCTAATCAGCATTTCCTCTTTAAACAGAAAACATTACATTGGACTTAATTTTACAGCTGTACAAATTATTTTAAAGTAATCTGCTTAGTTGGGGAAGTTAATGATGTTTAATTTGACCAGGCCAAACTTTACATGCCTTTATTACTTTGAGCAATTGCAGTCAGTGCAACTGTTAATGTAATGCAAATGTAATGCCAGCACATAACAAATGCTCCCATTCTCAACTGGCTGATCAAAAATCTGGAGTCATCACCTTGCCAAGTTTCTCCATGATGAGCCTAAGAGGACAGTGTAATAAGTATGTGCACAAGGTAACTCAAAAGGAACAGGTCTATGCACTGACATTAACCTGGTCTTTATTGCTTTTTGCTATAGGCAATATATTAACTACGGGCCAAACCCAGATATCATTGTCACGTGGAGTTGCACCTTACTCTATAAGTAAGGCTAAGATTTTGTCATTGTCACAGATATTTTTAGTAAAAGTCATGGACAGGTCACGGGCAATAAAGAAAAATTCATGGAAGCCCATGACCTGTCCGTGACTTTTACTAAAAATAGCCATGACAAAATGGGGAGCTCAGCTGTGGGGTCCCCACACTGCCTGCAGTGGCTAGTGTGGGGACCCCCCACCGCCCTGGAGCTCAGGGGTCCCCCCAATGCCCGTGGAGGCCGAGAGCTCTGGGGCTCTCCCCGCCGCTCCCGGCAATCAGGAGCTCCAGGGGTCCCTGCGGTAGCCTGGAGCTCAGGGGTTCCCCCCACCGGCCGTGGCAGCCAGGAGCTCCGAAGGGTCCCCCCACTGCCCCCAGCAGCTGTTTGCCGCGAGGGTCCATGACTTCCATGACCTTTGTGAAAAAGTTGTAGCCTTATCTATAAGTAGTCCATTTGCTTCAATGGGACTATTTGTGGAGACAGAATTCTCACACACACACGCACACACACACGTTGACTGGAAGGGTTGTGAAGTAGGTTGGTCATGGTAATTGCTCGTGGAATGTTTGGCTGCTGAATCACAAGAGGTCCCAAATTTTGTAGAAGAGCTCATCAGTCAATATGAGAGAGAAGCCCATGAGAGAGATGCCACTGCAGAAATTCAGAGGGTTCACAGAAAAGCTCATTTTGATCTGAGCAGAGCTGTTAAATTACAGCGTGATGCTCCTAACGTGTGTGACCACCACATTTCAGACTAGCTCTTGCAAAGGATTTAGGTGTAAAAATGTGAATGGTCACTCTCTAAGGTGAGTATCCACCTATCGAGGGGATGTAAACAATGAAGTGTATTGGGATGGAAGATTTTTAGAATAGGCTCCATGGTCAGAAATTCTATTTTAAAAATTGGCTCTTATTGGGATAGGGAGTCCGGGAAATCTTTCAGTACTCATCTAATCTCTCTATCCATCATCACAGTGGTATCTTAGGGTATGTATGCTCTGTAACCAGAGGTGTGACTGCAGCCCATGTAGACATACCCAAACTAGTTTTGGTATAGTTCGCTTGAACAGCAATAAGCAATGAAGCCGCGGCAGCATGGGATAATCATTCAAGAACATACTCATGGTCCTGGATGCGCTTGCATAGTCCATGCTGCCATAGCTCCACTAGATCCCAGCTAGCTCAGGTATGTCTACAAGTGCTCTGAGTGCAGTGTAGACATGCCCTTCGTCTGTATTACAATGTTAGGGCACCATTACAATGTTTTATCTGAAAAGTTATTTACAAGATACTGATGCAAAATTGCTTATTCAGAGGTCTTGTCCCAGTAGTTTTGTAGTACAGTAATATGATTAAATGATTTTGAAAGAAACTAGAAAAAATAGCCGGAGAATCAATATCTTGTTCTGCTTGGACAAGGGCTGAGGGATTTCTAATCTGTAAGAAGTAAACAGGGCACCACTTTGTGTCTTGCTCAAACGATTAACCTAGTGAAATTTTACAGCTGAAATAAAAAGCAGAATATGGGACCTGTTGCTACCTGGTGAATGAAAATAACTGTATAAATACAACATTTTGCACAGTCTTTACTGCAAACTGTATCCCAAAATAGTAGAGAAAAACAGGAAGATATTTCCAGTCTGCAGTGAAGACCACTCTTGTACCAACAACGTAGAGCGACGGAGAAAATCACCATTAGGGGGCAGGACTAAAAGGAGGGATGGAGAAAATCTATCAAGGACACTTCTGAACAGAGTCCTTAAATTAGGTAGGCAGGCAGTGGAGTTGTCTGATGGTGGGAATGGTGTGGCTGTGCTTCTTGTCCACATGAGTAGCATTCTACGCCACCCCCTCCGGCAAACTGAGAGCGGGGTGCTCAGCTTCTGCATTTGGAAACTGTAATGAACTTGTACTGGTTTTGTATTATAGGCAGAGAGATATGTGAAAGGTAAATGTCAACATTTACAAAATGCTTGTGTATGGTGAAAGGAAAGAGATGGTTATTTATGCAGTGCTGCTCATAGCATTTCGTGTATACACACAACAGACCAAAACAAGGGCCCGGCTCCAAGCGTTGAAAAGTTATGACTCATGCCCCCAAATATCATGAGATTGGCTTGAAATACAACTTTAATAATGGATAGAACTTTGCAGTTCCTTTTCTTTGTTTCCTTTTTTCTGGGTCTTTAGGCTACATTCACTTCACATCGCCAAGCTTTTCTGTACAGCCACGAGGAGTAGAAATTTACATGGTGTTTTTAAATGGATGCTAAGATGCTCATATAATTTCTTGCTTCCAGCAGCTGGAGCTTTAAGAAAACCACCAAATATTATGAGACCCACAATAAACTCACAAGAGGTGGCAACACTGCAAGTGGCAATGGTTGATGTCTTCATTCATTATGTTATCTGTCTCAGACAGATCACACAGTGAATGAAGACATCAACCACTACCACTCTTCTAGCATTTCAAAGTTAAAGTGAATGTAGAGCTCCTGAAAGGTGCCGGATGGGCAGCAGAGGGCAGTGAAGTCCTCTCCACTAGAGAAATTAAACTAGTAAAACCCGGCCAGTGGCTTTGCAAACTTCCCCATACTGTCTGCCCCTTGACCCCCAAGGTTTGCCTAACATTTGGGCGCCAATTATGATGAGCTGTTGATGCCTATCTACTACAGATAAATAACTGGGAACATTTCATAGATCACTGAATAGTCATCCAATGAGTGCCCCTTTTGGCCACTGTCAGCTTGATCCAAATTGAAGCTGGTGACCTACCTTACTAGGGTAGTCACATGTTCCCCATAGTAACTGAACACCTCATGCACACTAGTAAATCTATCCACACTACACTCCTGCAAGTGTAGAGAAGTGTTCCACAGTTACAGACACAGAACTGAGGCCAGACACTCAGTGAAGCTGAGACATTAGAGTCAGATTCTTTTTAAGAGTTTATCAGCCAATAGGCTGCACACTTTTTGAAAACCTGGCTCTAAAGTGATATGCCCCAGGGGACACAAATAGTTTGTAGCACAACCAGGAATTGAACCCACATCTACTGAATTTCAGTACAGTGTCTTTACCACAAGACCATTCTTCCTCCCTTGAGGTGAAAGGCTCATAACCCTTTAATCCTCTAGCTCTTGTTTTACCTTTACTAATTATCACTTACATAGCACTCTGAAGGTCCCAGGCAGTTAAGTAAGCCACATTGTTTAGACAAGTCCATGACCTTAAGAGCCTATCACTTCTGTATTTCAAGGTTTTGCACAGCAACTCTCACCATAGTATCTAAGCTGTTGGACAAATATTTTTGTAAAAAAGATGAGGCATCAAGATGGAGAGCAGACTTTTCACTTCTGACTTTTCACGGGCATTTTACATGAATAAGCAAACAAAGGGTGGAAGTTATCATCTCCTGTTCTCTTCTAATTGTTTCCCGTTCACTCTTTCCACAGGTAAATGGAAAAGATTTATCTAAAGCAACACATGACCAGGCAGTGGAAGCATTCAAAACAGCCAAAGAGCCCATCGTTGTGCAGGTCCTGAGGAGAACTCCACGCACTAAGATTTTCAGTCCTTCACATGAGTCTCATCTGGTAGATATGGGCACCCAGACCGATATTACCTTTGAACACATCATGGCTCTAACCAAGATGGGATCCCCTCCTCCACCAGTCTCAGTACTAGATCCATACCTCTTACCTGAGGAGTAAGTAGCTGTTTTTTGTAAAGCACTAGAAAAATCACTGTGTTTCTTAACTTACCATATTAAGGGTAAGATTTTGAACCCTTCACACACACTGGTGAGCAGTTACTCACATGAGTAGTCCCACTGAGTTCACAATCAGGCCCTATAAATCTTTTTTGTTTGTAGTTGTTTTAAAGGAAAAGGCTAATGTTGCTTGTAATTCCCCTCACTACCTCTTTGGGTTGCTTATGTTTTAACTTTATTTTTTATGGCTGCCATAAATTGCATACTGCTAAGAGCAGCTGCATTCTGTTCCGGTGTATTAATTACTTTATTATAACCCTGCAGCAATGTTACTCACATAAATTATATTCTAGGACTGAAATTACTTACCAGTGCTGTCAAGGATGTTTTAGAATCAAAATGTAATTATTGTTAATGGTAGTTTGATGCTTTTGTACTTACAAATAAAAAACTATAATTATCTTCAGACACACATGCACCACACCCCACAGACATTGTTTGAAGGGGAAACAGTTCCCCATAGAATCCATGCTGATTGTCTCCACTCACTTCACATTTGCCTTTGTGAGGCACGGAAGAAGATACAAAAGCTTCTAAAGATGTCAACTGTTGTGCATTATGAACCAAATTCTAGTTAGTTCATAGCATGTGGTGTTAATGTGCACTCTTATTCTGCCTGTGCAGTATAAGAGTCCATGGAGAGAGATGAACAGAAAACATAGGGCTTGTCTACACTTAAAGTGCTGCAGCGGCACAACTGCATTGCTGTAGCAATTAGTGAAGGTGCTACGTACGCCAATGGAAGAGCTTCTCCTGTCAGTATTGGTACTCCACCTCCCCAAGAGGCGGTAGCTCTGCTCTGTCGACAGGAGAACCCCTCCTGTCAACATAGTGCTGTCTGCACCAGGGGGTAGGTCGGAATAACTACGGATTTTTGCACACCCCTGAGCGACGTAGTTATACCAACGTAAGTTCCTAATGTAGACCAGGTCTGAGCAAGGCCAGGCAGGCTGCGAGCATAAACATAAGAAAAATCCCATTGTGCCCTCCCAGACTCCTTCAGAAAGTTGCTGTAGAGGAGAAACCTAGAGCGGGAATGGACATCAATGCTGTACTACTCCTTTTGGGTTTTGTGGCATGTGAGCCTGCACAGCATGAGCCAGAAATTGGTTGTGTCTCTCTAAGTGCATGGTGTTCCCAGTGTTTCACTGCTGGGCATTTTTGTCTATTAACTGTTTGAAAGGGGGGTTCAATTAGGAAGTCACTGCATTGCCTCCTGGTTTCCAGCCCACATTTTAGTGCTGCATTGAGGGCTAGTTTTCAGGCTCTCTGACAGTCAACTGGCAGTGAAGCTTAGAGCATTCTGGAGGGGATGATCTTCTTCTTCTTAGCTAAGTTACGTTACAGTCCATAGAAATATACCCATGGGGTTGATGTTAATGCCATTGCAGTCTCTGAGGAGACATCTGCCTGAATTCCCAGCTGCTAGGCCAAGCACTGTGATACAATACTACACCATAAACGTGGTAAAGAAGAAGAATTCATGAGAGAAGTCATTTAGGTTACAACATTCATGCATAACAGACCCACCAGTAAGATTGATCCTAAGGGTATGTTGGCGGGTAGCGATCGATCCAGCGGGGATCGATTTATCGCATCTAGATGCGATAAATCTATTCCCGAGAGCTCTCCCGTCGACTCCTGTACTCCAGCTTGACAAGAGGCACAGGCAGAGTCAACGGGGGAGTGGTCGCAGTCAACTCACCGCGGTAAAGACACCATGGTAAGTCGGTCTAAGTACTTCAGCTACGTTATTCACGTAGCTGAAGTTGCGTAACTTAGATCGATCTCCCCCCACCCCCCAGTGTAGATCAGGGCTAACACTGCCACTCCCACATGAGATATTGATTAGAACTCTGGACATCATCAGTGGCCTGGTTTTGAGCTGCACCCGAACAACTGGGCATGCCAAACTCATATTCAGATGTAAAAGGGCTTGTGCATGCAAAGAGGTATTTAAATACCCTACTAACCCAACTGTGCATGCAAATGAAGAGTTTTGCAGATGCAAATGGTTTTCGTGCTTTTTTTTCCTGGTACAATAAGTGTAAAAATGATCCTTTATGTTTAACTTCTCTTGCTGCCTGTTTCAATGTCCACTGAAATCAGTGTGACCCTTGAAGAACAACCCAGACATTTCAGCAAAATAGCAGATACTGTTCTTTAAATGGCCTCTCACTTACACAGAACGTGCATCTAGTTAACAAGGAATCAAATGGAGTTCACTTCAATCTTAGAAGTAAATAAAGTTGGCGATCACCAAAGCATTATACTGCTGAAAATCCCCAAAGTGCAAGTAGTGCAGCTGTCTGAGGGGAGCTGGAATTTTAAAACAACATGCCAATAATGATTGGCAATTTAAAGAGAGTGGAGTGTGTTTAAATTGCTAATCATTAAACACACCCCATTGTGTTTCAATTGCCAATCACTAATAACCTATTGTTTTAATCCTAAATAGCGGAGGACCAAATAATGATTATAATAATCCTTAGCAATTTGAGAGCACTTTACATCTTCAAAGAAAAGTACAAATATTAACTAAGATGGCAAAGGTAGTTTCACCTCTGCATACATGGGCTGCAATCCAACTCAGTTTATAAATAAAAACAAGCCTAACATTCTCATCATACTCCCTGAAGAACATTTGTCCATATCACAAAACAGCAGTAATCACACAGCTGAGAACAATTGGAAGTGTCTGCTTAGCAGAAACCAGGAGAAGAAACAGCAGGGGTGTTGCAGGCAAGAGCCAAACTACATTTGCAAAAACTGTGAGAGCCTCCCGTATTCTTGGCTGTATCCAGTTGATCTCTCCCTTTGTGCTAACCTTTCACACTCAAGCTATTCTTGTGCAAAATTGTCAAAGTTCTGATCTCCATAATCTCATATATATTACATCTTTTCCTCAAACTGCACGCTTCTAATCCCTTTTCAGCTAGATTCACTCTGACCTCTTTGGGTAAACCTCTTTGTGCCTCCGTATCCCCATCTATAAACTGCACCCCTCAGAGATATTGCATGTCTTAATATATCCAAAGCACTTGGACATTCTTTGATGAAAGGTGCTACTCAGATGTGAAGTATATGTGCACTATAAGATCTTTTCTGAAAAACGTAGCACTTTGCAGCCCCAGGTTTTTATTCAAAAATTCTAAAGCATCATCTATGCAGGCGACGTTCGGCCCATCTATCAGCAGAGTTATAGTTTCATTTATCTTACAATTTTGTCCTAGTTTTACCAGTTCACCATGCAGCCCCCTTCTCACCTCACCAACTCCTTTTTGTTTTATGGGATTGGCTTTGCGTTCTGAGGGGAAAGGTCACAAATTTTAAATTTACAATATAAAACATTAGAGGGGTCTTTTGCTTCTGTCTTTATATTCATCATATTTAAGGTGCAACTATATCTGTCTAGTTTTCACTTGGTGTATTTATTATTATAAACAGTGCACTCTACACCATACTTGTTGGTCTGATTGTCTGTCATGTTAGTGATGACCTGCCATGAGACTAGGATGGATTAATATGCTAATTAGAACAGGGCATCTTATCCTAAAACATACTTTATTTTTCCAGTCATTCATCGGTGCATGAATACTATGACCCGAATGACTACATGGGAGGCATTCATCAAGAAATGGACAGAGACGAGTTAGAATTAGAGGTATTTAATAACTATCAACAAAAATTTAAAATTCAAAATGTTTTATATATTGTCATGTGTCACGGTCTTCTTATTTAGCATTAAACTACAATTACACATGTAGAATGTCAAAAGACATCTTTAACAATTATGCATAAGCATATTTCTCTCCAGTTACACTGTAGGCGGCAAAAATTAAAGCTTATACAACTATGTTGTGTAATCATGAGCTAGATCCTCCGCTGGTGTAAACGGACATTATTCCATACCTGAGGATCTGGCCATATGTAATTACATATTTATTACATGATTTGAAAAACAATATGATTTTGTAGGTGGAACAACATGTACCACAAATTCATAATAGATGATTTTTACACGTCAGTGTTTCAGTGGTATTAATTGTTTTCTAAATATCCATGGGATTGGAAGCAAAGATTGCCAGTCTTAATCATATAAAGCTATTTTAAAATTGTAAGTGGAGATCAAAGAAAATATCTCAAATTACTACGCTGTTTTTCTCTTTCTTATAACTGAAAAGTTACAGCAGTATATGTATAGAATCTAAGGGCACGTCTTCACTACCCGCCGGATCGGCGGGTAGCAATCGGTCTATCGGGGATCGACTTATCGCGTCTAGTGAAGACGCGATAAAATCGATCCCTGATGGCTCTGCCGTCGACTCCGGAAATCCACCACGGCAAGAGGCGGTAGCGGAGTCAACGGCGGCGCGGCAGCAGTCGACTTGCCGCCGTCCTCACAGCCAGGTAAGTCGACCTAAAATACGCCACTTCAGCTACGCTATTCACGTAGCTGAAGTTGCGTATCTTAGGTCGACCCCCCGCTGTAGTGTAGACCTAGCCATAGACATTAAAAGCAGAACAGACATCTGAGCGCATCTAAATCCATCTTCCTGCTAATGCAAAATTTCTATTTTATCCAGTCGATTTTAAAATGTCTTAAAGCAATGGAACTTCCAACACTTCCATTGGGAAAATCTTGTATATCCCAACTGGAAGCTTATTTTTTTCAATTTTCCCTTTATGAATTTCATTACATTACTACCAACCCTCCTGCCACTTAGAGTGCAATTTATACACATGGGGCATGATTCAGCAAGGTACCTAAGCATATATCTAACATTATGCTCATGAGTAGCTTCACTGAAGTTATTATTTTTACTTCTACATTTACACTGGTAATATAGGTCCTAATATTTCTGTAGCCACTGACTAATGCATCTGTCTTTGTCACTGAAGTCTGACCTGGTTAATATATGCTTGGTTGTCCATATGCTGATGTAACACAAAAGGTTACACTCAGTTTGGATGCACCACTGATTTCTTACAGCTCAGTCCTGGTAACACTTCACTTTCCAAAGAGATCAGTGCTCACCTAGCTCGGCCACTATTTAAACCAGGGCAAGTTTTACCATTGAATTCAATGGAAGCAGAGTTAGGCAGCACTTTTTGAGAATCTCACCCCATGAGCATGAAGTTGCTCACCTACATTAGTGTTTGCAGGATCAAGGCCTTAATCCACATAAAAAAATTACAAGATGACTAAATTCTACAGGTCTGGCTGTAATTGGTCTCTGTATACAAATTCAAATAGAAATCAGACAAGAATCAAGATATCAGTGATTTCATCCGCAGCTGTCGACGTTTTTGTTGTTACAATGTCTCTGTACAGTATCTTTTATACACTATGGGAAAATGTTAAGCACATTAGCATTTTCTGCAACTGTCTTTTCAAAATACACCTCTACCTCGCTATAACGCTGTCCTTGGGAGCCAAAAAATCTTACCACGTTATAGGTGAAACCGCGTTATATCGAACTTGCTTTGATCCGCCGGAGTGCGCAGCCCTGCCCCCCCAGAGTGCTGCTTTACCGCGTTATATCCGAATTCGTGTTATATCGGGTCGCATTATATCGGGGTAGAGGTGTAGAGTCTTAAGAAATCTAATATTGTGAATAAATTATATTGCTTCCATTAGAAGATCAACCAGTTGAGCTGAAAATTGTTTAAACATGTGCACTTCCGTAGCCAGTTGTTAACGTGGCTTAAACCCCAACATTAATAATTTTGACATTGATACAGTACTTGGTGGCAAAAGGTGATCAGCTCAGTAACACAAGCAGCTGAACATTTGAAACATCTCTGTGGCCTACTAGGATTTCTTAAAAATCACTACAGATTCTTGTTCAAATCTTGGAGACTAAGATCAATGGAAGAGTCAAAGTGCTATAACAAAGACTCGACTAGCTAGTTGCTTTTTTGTTTGCCTATTGATAGATGGACTTTAACAGACCACAAAGGCACTTGTTTCGTTGACTATAGTGGGAATTCTAAAGCAAGAAAACCATCTAGTCACCCTTGTGGGCTTTTATGTCTATAAAATGTGCTCTGAATTTCAATCAGAGCTCCTTGTCTAAACTTTTATGACCTATAACTGTCTAGTTATTGACTTGTAACAAGTAAACAAGGTCAAACCAGTGAAACACACAGGTTGGCAACATTCTTCTGTAAATGTCTATAGGGTATAGTTTATGCTGGAATCATTAAAAAAGACACCAAAATTGTGTACCCATTTCGGGCTCCTAAGGTTTCTCTCAAAAATTGATTCATGGTCCAAATTTACTATTATGTGTTCAATTCAGTAAAAGTAAATAAACAAAATGACTTCTTTAACAGTTCTTTCACCAGGATCTGACTGAAAAAATATGGAATTAATATTTCATTTTAAGTTAGTAAATACATTCAAATTTGCAAAGAGACCCAGACAGAATTAATTTCAGGTTGAAAGAGAAGCACTGCATGATTTCCCTGGGATGTCATGGATTAAATGTTTATTCAGACCAAGTCAACCCAGCTGCCAGATAGGTACTATAGAAGGTTCCCTTAGTATGTTAATTCCTTTGGACTACAAAGGAGAAAATTCTGAACTGAGGGTATGTGCACTTGTTCTCTCAATGTTTACTATGTTATTTCCCTTTCCAACTTTCCTGTTTGTCCAAGCAGGATGTGCATTTTATTCTCAAGTATAGGGATTGAGAGGAATTCTTCCAAGTTACATTTCTATTTGAGACAAAGCATATCATGTGTGGGTGGGGGGGGGGGAACACAACAGAAGCCCTTTGACTTTTCCAAGTTCTTCCACTTCTCCTAGTCGAGTCCCTTATGCACAATTCATGCTAGGCAAGAACCACTCTTGCAGGAGGTTCCTCAGCATGAAGAGGCATGTATCTCTGATACCCACCCTCTCACAAGCTCTACCCTGGTGTACATCCTCCCCCAATATCTAATCATTGGTGATAGACACTTTGATGACTGAAATCCACTCTTCGAAGCCTGAAATGGGTCTTTAGTTGCATTAGTGTCCATGTAAGAATCCATATTTGAAAACTGGTTACCGGGTCTGGAGATTACCCCATCCAGTATGCTTTGATACCCTCCTCTACTTTCAGTTTCTCCTCTTCAAACAAAGACAATCCAGAACTATTTGACAGGAGATGGCAGCATGCTCAGACGCATACTGCTATATTTTGTAGTCCCTGTGTGCACAGTAGGTTTTACTCTATCCTAAATTTAAGGCACCTTCCCCCAGCCGGCTTTCTTCCAGAGGGAGGAGCTTTGCTCTGAGCTCAGAAGATCAACTTAGAGATTGTCTGCTATTGGCATGTGCATACCCAGTTGCCTAGCCATTTCCTCTTGTTTTGTATTGGGGCAGCACTGACAGCTCAGAGACCTGCCTCGAGTGCCTGATTCCTTCCCCCAGGCCATGGCCACTGTGATGTTGACTGATCGGTGGAGGCATCTCTTCATCCACCCATTTCTGGATGACATGGATGAAGACAGCGAGGGAGGGGGTGTTCATGGTACACTTTTCTGTAGTCTAAAGTCTGGGTGATCAGCTGATTCAAGATCTCTTTCCTTTTCCTAGGAACTGGTCTGCTTAAGGGCCAGTTTTGCACCTGGCATTAGATTCAAAGATGCACTAAGGCACTCCAACACCCGTAGACATGCTTAGGCTGTGAATGACTCTGAATAGATTAAGTGATCAATTGTTGAGACTGAAAAAGCAGAGTCACCTAGATGAATATTTTGACATTCTTCCATTAGAACACATCCAGAGGTAGCAAAACATTTTAGACCAAACAAACTACCTCAGGGAAGGGAAGGGGGAACTAGGTCTGAAACTAATTACCTTTGGGACCCATGTGAGCAATGTTAGAGAGTTTCCATCATCTTTTAAATTGCCTTACTACTGGCCATCTGCTTAGCTAGGAGAGTGACCAATCTTCAGGTTGTTTTCCACAGGGATTCCAATGCTGCCTTTTATCTGGACAAGACCATGCCTGTCTCTGGTCCTGTCGTGCTGAACAATTAATCTAACTTTCTGGCCTCTCTATAGTGCAACTGAGAGGTACCCCCAAAAGGCCCTTTTGGCACCCAGGCTGAAATAAGAAGCATAATACTAAATGTAATTTACCCTTAGAAATACAACACATGAAACATCTTTTTCTTTGCCACTCGTAGAGCAAGGAAACAGGGAAAGAAGATCAGCTTCCTTGTTGAGGTACAAATGGGAAATCATCTTCAGCACAAAGCAGGGGAACCCTCGTAAGCACCATGCTCTAATATAGGGACCAGTTCCTGTGCTGTTAGCTCAAGAGACAGCCAACAAAAGTTTTTTCCTCCTGCTGAATAAAACAACTACAGCACGGTGGTCAGTAAGCTCCTTACAGTATGTCGGGATACTGACATCACAAAGGCTTTGATGTCTCCCCATCTCCACGTTTTATCCACTGTGGAGACTGGCAGAAAAGGAGAAGCCCTGTTGGTTTGGTATCTCAAGGCTCAGCATACAAAAAGCTTCATTTTAAAAAATGTATTTATTTCAAGCTTTGGCTAGACATCCAAATTGAATCTCTGACCCTTTCAGTCATCACTAGCCATTTGTTTCGAATGTTTAATGCTCATTTTTGCCTTTTTAAGCAAAGGTCTGGGTTTTTTAGAAATGTGCAAACTGGCCATAATTTCAAATCATCTGTAAAACAATTCAATAATCTGTTGCGAATGAATGTCCTTTTGGGGATAGAGGTTAATTTACTCTTACCACTAATTCTGAATCTATTATTACAAGTGTGTGGAGGCATAATAATATCATAGTGCATGATCATTCTTCTTGCCTTGCTATAAATGTCACACAGGTTTTAGCAACACACTTTTTGAGCTCCCCTGGTCTCTAAGCCAACCATTCTTTTAAGCAGTTTTCAAATTGAGTATGGAGAGTATTCTAACATTTCCGTCAAACGTATGTACAAATTCCACTTTTACCAGATGTTCGCAAGCAAAGGATCCAGGTCATTTTTCTTATGTCTATAAAGGTTATATTACAGCAATACATATAGAATGTAATTCTGATTTGTATCTTATGAACACTGCTCCTGACATTACAGCATCTAGTGAAAACCCCCATTGTCCAGTTTCTAACGTCTGTGGATCTGTTCCAGGTGTCATACGCATACATTGTCTCCTCTTTCCCAATGTAGGTGGCTGATGTGTTTCATAATGTAGCTATGATCTTCTACACGGGTCATCACAATGTCTGAGCATCTATCCAGCCGAAAATATTCCTCCATCCCAGTTCTAGTATAAAACACCAAACTAAGCTAAAAGAATGTCCACATGGCAGGGACTTTGGGAGCAATCCAGCAATCACCACACATGAAACTTTTGTCATCTGCAACAGGATTAGGGCTTGCAGGATAAAGCCATTTGCCTGTCTTGCAGTACAGGAACTCCAAAGTGATAGGCAGGAGATGTAGAATGTCAAAGGAGTCAAGTTTTAATTTACCCTTTCAAAAAAATCGACATGCCAATATTAATTCCTAGATTTTTCATTCTCAAATACAAATGGACAAACTATCATTGGGCTTTGCAGATTGTGATTTTTTCCCCCCATGTAACAGAACCTATGCATTAAAAAAAATTGACTCTGAATATGGAAAATAGCCTTTGCTTTAAAGAATTTGGATTTGTGTACTTATACATATAAAACCTTTCAAAGCTTTATGATTACATTAAAACTTTATTGAGGAAAAGGCACATAGAAAACAGCTGTTCCTATTTTTCAGTACACAAAATTATCACATTTAGAGTAACATGAAATCCCAATTATTCTACTTCTTCCCAGGGCTAGAGGGATTACCCAAGGGTATGTCTACCAATTAATTATCTGTAAAAAAAAAAAAAATCAGGTACTAAACACCTGCTCTGAGTCTCTTTTTGCAGGATTTTTTTTTTCAAAAGGCCACCTGTCTAAAGATTGGTTTCCTTATATATATTTTAAAATTCCCTGAGGTGATTTATCCCCTTCTAAATATGTCACATCAGACTATCCCTCATGCTTATGTATTAAAATGCACAATTATATAAAATGCATTGAAACAAATGAGTGTCATTAGTAAATATAAGCTATAAGCAAGAATGGACAAATACCTTGTCCACCTCCCCCAAAAAATAGTGAAGTATTAATCATCAAATAGGATCCATCTAACGAGGCTGAAGTGTTTCACACTTTGCTATATTCTTTCATTGCAGATATAAGACAATATGATCTTGTACAGCAGCTAAAAATTATCTTATTCTTTTCTTCACAGCCACATTCTCAGATGCTTAGAGTGCATAAAGCCCTCTTAAAGACATGAAGCCCCTTTGTTAAGGTTTACAGAAAAATGCAGAAGAACTGAGCTAAACCTAATTTAGTGGCATAATGCCTGATTCTCCCCCATAAAATCCAAAATAAACCCACTGACATCAAAAGAGTTACTCTGGATGTACACCAGCATAATTGAGATCAGAATCAGCCCCACTTTATCTAATCATTCCTATTGAACAGTTTCAGTCTCCTGTCTAGAAATGGCAAAGCTTTAGAAATATGGAAAAATTCTGCAATTAGAGCAAGGTGTTCAACCTTTTTGTAACATAAGAGGGGAGAGGGGAAGCTGAAGTTCACCATGGATACTATTGATTGAAACCATTTAAATATCATCTGAAATGTCATTGACATTTACTGCTATGGTGTGGGTTTTTAAAAAAAAAAATTACACATGTTGACAAGTAAATAACAAGAGACTGCTGATCTTGACAGCTGTCATCTAGACAAGCCAATAAATTATTCATATCAGCTTGTTTCATTGTCTTTCCCCATATGAATGGCACCGCAGGTTGAAATTGAGAGATGTTCAGAAATAATTAATTATGTTATCAAGACTTTTACATTAGAACGGACAAGCAGCAGCAAAAGTTGCTAAGATAGGGTTTCTTCACGGCTTGTCGTGAGAAAGTTCAGGGATTCATACATAGGCTCATGCCCTCATTCTGATCCCATGCTTTTGACCAGTTTTTCTGCTCTCTCTAATCCCATTTCCAACAGCAGGTCTCCATCACAGCATCTTTATTTTTCAGGCAGCAAAGAACATATGGCCCCTTTCAAGGCTGCACTCCATTAATCAGCTGTCAGGGCCCTCTAAAAACAGTTTGCTACCCATACCATTGCTTACCTATCTGTAGGGGGGGGGGGGGGGGGAAAGGACATAATTCCTCATGTCACTTGTGGAAGCCTTCTCAGGAGTGATGCAGCAGAATCACAGATTGGCCACGACTAGGACATGATTCCAGGCAAGGTCCTACGTCCGAGAACTGTGAATGCTTGAAATTTTCTGTGATTCTCAGCACACCACTCTTGAGATGGTGAGGCAGTGGGAGGAGGCAGACTGTGCCAGCTGGAGATCCCTCTGCACTATGGAAAAAAACTCAGCTGGGCATATTAACTGGCTTTACCAACCTGTGTACTGATGCAAAGGGCACATGAACATGGGGAGAATCTAACAGAGGATGTTTTTTCACAAGTCTAGAATCTTAATATTTTTTAAATGAAAACCTACATTCCTCCAAGACTAACTGTGCCACCAGAGAATGCTGGAATGGTATAGTGTGGCCTGTGTGCTCAATCTACATTCTGGCAAAGCTAAAAATATATTTCTACAGCCACTGTCACACCCATTGCTGAAAATACATTGATCTTGCAGCCACCAGCTTCTTTCTTTTCTTTGCTTAGCAACTTATTAAGTCGTTCCTCTCATAAAGTTACAAAACTATGAAGATTAATGTAACACAGCGTGGTGTACTCTTCCAAATCAGAAAATATTGTCAAATGTTGCACTATTCATAGGAAAATATATGCAACCTATGGCAAATATTGAAATAATACTTTCTAAAATATTTTAGCATTGGAAGTCTTGGCACCACATGAAATATAGGTAATTTTTCTTCTTTAAGATCAATAAAAGGTCCATTTTCAAAATGACTTTATATTGATTGAAGGGTCAAAAATGCCCTAGGTATTGATTGTCTGCACATAATCCACTTTTCACTCAGTAAGTTAACATGGTCTTCACAGTAAAATGAAAAGAGATCCAGTATATCATTGAAGCAAAATATTTTCATTGCATTTGAAAAATTGCTTTCATCACTCACTGATGTCTTATTCAGAACATCCTTTTCTTTGCCTAGGAAGTGGACTTGCATAGAGTGAACAGCCAGGACAAGCTCGGCCTTACTGTATGTTATCGAACTGATGATGAAGATGACATTGGTATTTATGTTAGCGAGGTAAGATTGAGCTGCTTTACATATGGTACAATTTGTCTTTGTAAGACAAAGGCTAAGAAAAATATCATCCCTGCTCCTATTCTGTCATGTCTGGTGATGTTCCAAAAACGTTTGGGAGTGGAATAATTGGAAGATAATTGCTTATTTTCCTTTCCACCACGTAATGGGTAAAATTCTGTGTCCATTGAAGTCAATGGCAAAATTCCCATTAACTTTAGTGGGGCCAAGATTTCACCCAGTATTTCAGTTTAGTGCATGTCCAAAGACAAGATTGTACCTTAAAATAGAAAACAAATTCCCTCCGGCGTTTCTCATTTATGTTTCTTCTTCTGCGCTCTCTTCTCTAACAATGACATATATTTATATTTCTACAATTTAAGGCCCACACATTTGTTCTAGATCCACCACCCACAGAACTTCCATTAGTCTTGGTAAGCTTTAAAACCAAGTATTGCCATCATTAGACAATCTGGCACCAATTCCCTTTCACCCAACTCCCCGTTATGTGGATGAGGCTCTCACATAATCTTATCCCTCCCCTCGGCCCCCACTCAAGGCAACTACCCCCACCCATCCATGCAGTCAGAGGGCTACAGTAGCTTGTGGCCTTGATATGAGCTGCACCAACCCAACCCTTTTTTATATGCTATACTCCATGTTAATAACCTGGAGTGCTGTATGTGTATGGACAGATTATATAATTCTACTGTAAAATGTTTCACATCAAGCTCCTATGACTGGCCTGTTGTTCTCTCCAATGGAACAGCACTGTTCAGAGAAGCACTAACCATTGCAAAATCCCACAAACACTCATATGGGAAGGCTGAAAAATTGGAAGGCGTCATCAGTATATACATAAAAAGCCTGGTTCTGGTGTCACTAATGTTGTAACTCCCACAAAAATCTGTTCTCAGCTTCCCAAGTGAAGTTTATGTTCTTTTTTGGTCGAAAAATTACTTTTTTGTCAAAATGGACATTTCCATGGAAACGCTTTGATTTTGATGAAATTTTTCATGTTTTCATTGAAAACCCAAAATCTTCTGAAGAAAAAGTGTTGAGCAAAATAAAACCTTTTTCGTTTTCTTATAAATTGTTCTCAGTAACAATTCATGTCCAAGCAAACTCTAGTTGTGCCCCTAAATTTGAGAACCCCTACCTAATCCTGTAACATAATCTGGAGACAATGTCAAAGGGCAAAACATGCTTTGTACCCTCGCCTTTCTACCACCTTGAGAGTTAGGGCTTGTCTACACTTACATTTTATAGCGCTCTAACTTGCTGGCTCAGGGGGGTGAAAAATGACCCTCCTGAGCACAGCAAGTTAGAGTGCTTTAAAGTGCTAGTGTGGACAGGCTCCGAGCGCTGGGAGCCGCACTCGGAGCTATTCCCCTCGTGGAGGTGGATTACCAGGAGCGCTGGGTGAGCTCTCTCACACTTGGGAGCGCTCCCGCGGCAGCACTTTGAAGTTTCTAGTGTAGACGTAGAACTATTGCATAAGAACAGCCACACTGGATCAGACCAGTGGTCCATGTAGCCCAGTATCCTGTCCTCCAACAGAGGCCAATGACAGGTGCTTCAGAGGGAATGAACAGAACAGGGCAATTATCGAGTGATCCATCCCCTGTCATCCACTCCCAGCTTCTAGCAGGGATACCCAGAATGTGGGGTTGCATCCCTGACCAGCTTGGCCAATAGCCATTGCTGGACCTAGCCTCCATGAACTTATATAGTTCTTTTTAGAACCCCATTATAGTTTTGGCCTTCACAACATCCCCTGGCAATGAGTTCCACATGTTGACTTTGCATTGTGTGAAGTACTTCCTTTTGTTTGTTTTAAACCTGCTGCCTATTAATTTCATTTGGTGACCCCCAGCTCTTGTGTTATTTGAAGGAGTAAATATCACTTTATCATTACCATTCATGACTTTGTAGACCTCTATCATATTCCCCCTTAGTTGCCTCTTTTCCAAGCTGAAAAGTCCCAGTCGTTTTAATTAAAAACCTGTTTCTTTGAGTGATTGTGCCAACAAACATGAAATGCCACATCCTCTCTACCATGAAATAAAAATGTATATTTTTAGTAGTGTCAGATCATTAGATCCTTAAAAAAATGTTGTCCATGGACACCACAATCATTACATTGACACCTAACTCTCGTGTTTACTGAAATAGATCCATACAGTGTATTTAACTTCAGATTAAATTTACCAAGAATTCTTAATGTTCTTAATGCATCTGATGTCTATTTTTCATTGCTCTGAAAACCAAGATAAATAGAATAAAATTGCAAGCATTTTTATTAGGTTGCAAGTGAATATTTCATGCCTGCTTGACATTCTGTGCTTCCTTTTATACAACAAACAGTAATTTATACATAGACTTAGCTAACCTTTTATCACTCATGGATCCATTTCAAATTAAATAGTTATTTAGGGAAAAACAAACTTAAATGTAACATATTCCTCCATTACAACATACCAATTAGGGCCTAATCCTTCCATTATTCCATGTAAAAGAATTGCAGGCATAGATCAGATAACTGCATTTGAAAATTAAAATGTTAATTATGAAAGCACAAATGAGCAAACTTTTCTAATATGTAATACAAGCCTGTCTTCTCTGGAGGCTCATGTCAGGAAGAAAACCTTTTACATTTAACCCAGTCATTTTAAATTTGTGGTTCCCCCCTTCTCATGAAAGCAAGGGAGAACTCTAATAATTATTTATGAAATAAAAAAAATGGACCCAGCCCTGGATGCTGACATCTCAATTTAACCCATGTTACTTGCATTGCAAATATCATGTTTAAAATGGGAAGTGAAAGATTGAGCTTTTAAACCTCCATAGCATATACGAGCAGTGCTTAATTTGTGCTGGGCTGAGCCCCGGCACCTCTAGGCCTGGCAGTTCAGAGCCCCGGCACCTCCGGGCTTGCTGCATCAGTTTACACTGTTTACATGTCTTTTGTTTTGCAGATTGATCCCAACAGCATTGCTGCGAAAGATGGTCGCCTGCGGGAGGGAGATCGCATTATTCAAGTATGTGTGCAAATAATTCAGAGCTTACTTGCGTTCTGCGATGTACTGTAGCCATTTGAATTTACACATCAAATTGCTTCACACACTTTCTTTTAGGATTGCTGCAGTGAATCATTCCATTATAGCCTTAATAATTCCGCCCTCCCTTGTAACTTTCCTCAAAAATTTTCCTTTGAGCTACCGTTTTTCAGGTTTAGGGCTTGTCTAGACAGTGCGTCGAGATGGGGTTTAACTGGCCAGGCAGACCCCTGGTCCTGTGCACTGAAAGTTCCCTTTAGTGCATGATAGCAGGGTCCACACAGCCAATTAGGGTGCGGCAGGTTAGTGCGCGACTGATTTACAACCCAGCTTACTGCACACTGTCTCTCCATCTAGACACCCTCAGTGTAAACCCTTAAGGGCCAAGTTTTGGTAGCCTTGGTCAAGTTGCAGATATAGTGTACTAGCCCAAAGTGTTTTTTATTTTGAAAAGCTGAGTAAAACTGGAGGAGTCATTTTTGAGTTGTGTGGCAATGAAAAGTTAGCCAGTATTCTGCACCTAGCTAACTGCCTCTTTTCCAATAATAGTGGCTCATTTTCATTGTCTTTAGCCTACCCTCAGGCCTGGTCTACACTAGAATATTTTACCAGCAAAACCCGTTTTGTTTCCAGCACAGCCTGCCATGCATCCATGCTTAATTTTGTCTCCTACCAAGGAAACCGTCCACTTTTTCCAACAGTTATTCTCCTCTTTGGAACAGCATAAGAACCATTCCAGCATAGTTCTTCTGATGCTGTGACAATGTGGACACACAGATACCTGTACCAGCATAAGCAGTCCTCCCACAACACAGCATCTATTTCAGGAGTGATTTATCTGATAGTACTTTAGAACTTCACGGCTCAGGATCATACTGGCTAGAAGTCCACCTCGTTTTTAATTGCCGGCGTGGTCTTCACTGGGAAATTCTATCCCCTTGGCCATATCCAGAGTTATGAAACTATTCTCGTTCCCTGTTGTGATTCTACTCATATCTCTCCCCTCCTATCTGGCTCCATTTCTATGACAAGACTCCTTCCATATAGCTACACACACACACAAAATATGAAAAATATGGAATAGATGCCAGTCTCAGGTGTTCTCCATCAAAATATCTGCCACAACACGGACATACATGCTCTACTGTTTCAGATTTGTACAGAGATAATATGCAGCCTGTCTCATATGAGAATCTATCTAGCCATGCAGTTCAGTGGAGCCCACCACAATGGAATTTGAGCATCCAAATGGCAACATTATTTCACTTTTTTCCCCTCATATATTTTTTAGATTAATGGCATAGAGGTACAGAACCGAGAAGAAGCTGTGGCACTTCTAACCAGTGAAGAGAGCAAGAATGTCTCCTTACTTGTAGCAAGACCAGAAATCCAGGTACAGAGAGACTACTATATACTTACTGTAAATTGAAAACAGAGAAGCTGCATTCTAGAAAAAAGTAACTGGATTTTGAGGTGGTTTCGTTTTCTATTTTAAAAAAAGTAATACACCTCTACCCTGATAGAACGCTGTCCTCGGGAGCCAAAAAATCTTACTGCGTTATAGGTGAAACCGCGTTATATCGAACTTGCTTTCATCCGCCAGAGTGCGCAGCTCCCCCCCCCCCCCCCGGAGCTCTGCTTTACCGCGTTATATCCGAATTCATGTTATATCGGGCCGCGTTATATCGGCGTAGAGGTGTATACGGTTAGACTGGAGACACTCACAACACATGAAATAAGTTCCTGAGAGTTCACTATGACATTTTGTCACACTTAATATTAAGGTTCAATTTATAAAGGGTTAATAAATGATTAATCATGTAACAGATATGAGGAGTACCTGTTACAGATGGCTATAGATACATCAGTAGAAGGTGTTGTGGATAGTTACATGGCATGGTTACAAATAATGTACTGATCTCTATAATACTCTATAGCAATTGATTAACCAGGACTTATTAATCATTTATTGGCCCTTTGTGTCCTATCTATAAATGGAGCCTTTGTGTAAAGTGTGATTGACATTCTGGTCAGGTCTAACCTAGATGGCTTCTCTTCTCAGCTGCAAGACCTAGGTTTGAAACTGAATCCTACCCTGCTTACTCCAGGGCTGGGATTTGAGTGTCCCACACATTCAGCAGCATTTACTATAATTATTAGTAGTACTAGAGTTGTCCTGTGAATGTGTCCCCCTTGCTCAAAACTGTTGTGATCATGCATGCAGGAGGTGGGGCATGGGTAAGGGTCAGTCTGGAGAATCCACAGCTACCTGAACACTCCTGCTCTTTCCTGGGAGATGTGGGGAGGAGGGATAGGGTAGCCACTTTCACATCCCTAGAAAACTGGACATTTCAGTACTTCCAGGTATGGCATCTACCGAGCCTGACCACCCAAGTCGAGCAATCGGTTCAAGATTTGAGTATAGAATATATATATATTCTAGCTACGTGCACCAAAACCACCACCTACCTCAGAAGTAAATAACTACCGTATATTTCTAGGAACAGCAGGGAATTTGGTGGGGACAGCAGGGGAGAGGGACTTTTGAGGAAAGACAAGGAGAGATTTTTTTTTTAGAATTGATTTGTATTCTAAACTGAGCAAATAGCACAAATATATTATTGCGGACCAGATCCTGCTACTGGGAATGCAAACAGCCTCATGCAAAGAAGGGATTGAATCCTAAAAGTTCTCCTTGTGGCAGGTCATTGTTTGTCCTTAGAGTAGCACATAAAAAAGAGCTGCATGTTCATTTCCATGTAGGCATTGTAGTTGTAGCAAGGTTAGTCCCATGACATTAGAGACAAGGTGGGTCAGGTAATATCTTTTATTGGACCAATTTCTGTTGGTGAAGAGAGACAAGCTTTGGAGCCACACAGAGCTCTGCTTCAGGTCTGGGGAAAGTACTCCCTGGGTCACAGCAAAATGCAAGGTGGAACAGATTGTTTAGCATAAATAGTAAGGAACCATTCAAGGTAGAGTGGCCCATTAACATCTCTGCCGTCATAAGACAAAAAGGGGGGTTAATGGATTACAGATTGTTGTAATAAGCCATCAATCCAGTGTCTCTGTTCAGTCCACGCTTTTTAGTGGCTCGCAGATTAATCAATTTAAGCTCCCAGGCTTGTCTTTTGAAAGTGTGCAGGGTTCCTTTGAGGATGAGGACTGATAGGCCAGACATAGAGTGATATACAGCAAAGTTGCAGAAAGCAGCTCCCTTGATCTCCTGATAATTTTCCACAAAGAGGGAGCATATATTTATGTCAGTTTTCATCCTTATGACAATGCTTGGTGTGGGTTTTTTTTTTTATTTATTTATTCCCTTTCATGTAGCTGGATGAAGGATGGATGGATGATGACAGAAATGATTTTCTGGATGACTTACACATGGACATGCTAGAGGAACAGCACCACCAGGCAATGCAGTTTACTGCCAGCATGCTTCAGCAGGTAATGCCACTCCATTGTGCAGCCTTGTCAAAACGTCACACACCTCACTTGAGATTCTGATACTGAATTCAACTGAATGAACCAACCACTATCTTTTATGATGATCTAAGCAGAAAGGAGATCTGCAAAATCTAGTTCCAGGATGATATCTGCAAGCTGCATAGAAGACTTCACCTCAATAAGCATACATTTTCAAATCTGCTACTGTTTTTTTCCATTTAAAACACAAGCACAGTTCAAGCGTTTAATAGCCTTCTTCATAGGAATCCACCATTGTGGCTGTGGTCATTGAGGTGAATAGAAGTAGATACATGATAGCTTCCAGTCCATCTTGCTAGCTAATTAATAAACATAAATCAGTTCTGGAAAGAACATTCCATGTGTTTGAAAACTTGAATCAGCTTTAATTGTAAGTCAGGTTTAACACACTTGATAGTGACAAAGACAAAGAGTGTCAAGGACAAAGATTATCACAGTGGTACCTAGAGTCCCCTGCCAATGTTGGAGCCCTAATGTGCTATTCATTGTACATACTCATAATAAGAAATGATCTCTGCCCTGATGTGCTTACAATCTTAGTGGACAGGAGAGGCAAAAGGTGGGAGAAAGGGAGTATTATTTTATACCTGGGGAACTGAGGCAGCGAACAAGTGACTTACCCAGGATCACACAAAAAGTATGTGGCAGAGCCAAGAATTTAATCCAGATCTCCTGTGCCCCAGCCCAGAACTTTAACCACAAGACCATGTTACTTCCTTGACATACACATGTATAATGCATTTGCAATTATGCTAATTCACATATAATTCCGCAGTTCTCAGCCAGAATTTTCTACAACATTCCATGATCTAAAATTGGGAACAGCTTTTCAAGAGAGTTCTGCTCCCATTTCACCCCCAAAAATAAGAGATCAGATTTTTGAAAAGAGCTCAGCACGTTGGGTCATAAGCGTCACATTAGGAGCTGCGAAATGCTGAGCAATTTTTAAAATTTGTTCCTAATTTCAGCGCCTGAAGGGGAGTGGAGATCTTTCGGAAATCGAGCCCCTAGTGTGGATGTTGAGCAATTGAAAATCTGCCACTGAGCTCTGTGGAAAATCCGGTCCATGATATGTTTCCTAAACTCACTGGGGTAATAAGTGAACATGCAATGACTGGTAGATTAAGAAAACTTAGAATGACTCAGGGCTTTTATTATTATTTAAACTCGCAAAGAGTTTGTCTTTAATTTTGACATTTATACTTTTTTATTTTAGAAGAAGCACGAAGAAGATGGAGGCACCACAGACACTGCCACTATCTTATCTAACCAGCACGAGAAGGACAGCGGTGTGGGACGCACAGATGAGAGCACGCGAAATGATGAAAGCTCAGAGCAGGAGAATAACGCCGATGATCACACCACTTCCTCTAACACTTCAGGAAGCCAGAAGAAGCTGGTGTACAGTCATGACACTCTAGGAAGTGGTGACATGCAGTTCAGCAATGAGTCATTTATCTCAGCCGACTGCACAGACACAGACTTCCTCAGCATCCCCGTGGATGAATGTGAGAGATTCCGCGAACTGCTGGAGCTGAAGTGCCAAGTCCAGTCTGCCAACCCATACAGTCTGTATTATCATAACAGTGCCCTGGATATAAGTAAGAGTGACCACGAAAGCGTTGACAGGGAGCTGGAGATGCTGAACGAGGAGCTGCGGAATATTGAGCTGGAGTGTCTGAATATCGTGAGAGCTCATAAAATGCAACAGCTGAAGGATCAATACCGGGAGCCCTGGATGCTCCATAACAGCGGATTCCGTAACTACAACACAAGCATCGATGCGCGCAGGCACGAGCTCTCAGACATTACAGAGCTCCCTGAGAAATCTGACAAGGATAGCTCGAGTGCGTATAATACAGGCGAGAGCTGTCGCAGCACACCGCTCACGCTGCAGATTTCCCCGGACAATTCACTGCGCAGAACTGCAGAAGGCAGCAGTTGTCAAGGTAATGAGGGGGCAGTGGCATACAATGTCTCCCAGAAGAATTTGCTACCTAGCTCAGAAAGTCACGAATCCGGCTCTGCTCAATATCTCTCGTCACCTAAAGATCCAGACCTTGGCAAGCAACTGGAAAGCAAAGAACGAAAAGCCAGTGATGGAAGCAAAAGCCCAGCTCAAAAACTGGCTGGCTCCTACATCTCTCCATATCATCACTCTCCCTATAAACACGCTCATATCCCAGCCCACGCTCAACACTATCAGAGCTACATGCAGCTGATACAACAGAAATCAGCCGTGGAATATGCACAGAGCCAAATGAGCCTAGTGAGCATGTGCAAAGACTTTAATTCTTCAAGCCAGAGTGAACCCAGGATGGAATGGAAAGTCAAGGTCAGGAGTGATGGAACTCGCTACATCACAAAGAGGCCAGTCAGGGACAGGCTGCTGAGAGAACGTGCCATAAAGATTAAGGAAGAGCGCAGTGGTATGACGACAGATGACGACGCTATAAGCGAGATGAAGATGGGCCGCTATTGGAGCAAGGAGGAACGGAAGCAGCATTTGGTGAAAGCGAAGGAGCAGAGGAGGCGGCGTGAGTTTATGATGCAGAGCAGGTTAGATTGTTTAAAGGAACAGCAAGGTGCAGAAGAAAAGAAAGAGATGAACATCATTGAACTGAGCCACAAAAAAATGATGAAGAAAAGGAATAAAAAAATCTTTGATAATTGGATGACAATCCAAGAACTCTTAACTCATGGCACAAAGTCCCCCGATGGCACAAGAGTGTACAATTCCTTCCTGTCAGTGACTACTGTATAATCACCATTGCTGAATTATGTACATAAAACACTACCATTGGGGTAGAAATCCCTGCCTCGTTCAATGTGGCAAGTTTTTTTGTATATAAGATACAGTCATCAACTTTATAATTAAAGTACTGAATTCTACAACTTTGGGTGCCAACATTCTTTATTGGAAAGTGGAGACAGAACCCGCCCATCTCTTTTGAAGGCAATATTAATGCAACTTTTTGGAATACTGATTGTACTTTTTTACTCATTACCTTTTACATCAAGTGTTTAAATATCAGAAAACATATTAACCATACTTAAGCAGATAATTTGTTTAAACTGTATTCATATAAAAGGTTACACATGCTTTTCTTTGCCTAAAAAACACAAAAGCAACCGCAAATATGTATTTTTATGAAAGCATATTTTGTGATATTACTTTGCTGTTGTGCACTTCTGCACACACTGCTGTTTATCAATATTTAGCTCAAGGTTAATCGCAAAAGTATTGAACTCCTGATAGAGTCATTCTCCTGTAATATTTAACATTTATCAAACCAGCAGGCTTTAGAGTTATGATCAGCATTTAAACATTTTTCTTTTTAAAGGTATCTAAAGGAAATATATAGGTTTCAGCTGAAAGGCCTGAGGCAAAATACACTACACTGCAGCTTTAAAGGATTTTAAAGCATGTTTGCAAGTGTTGCAACCTGTTGAAAGAATGTGCATGTACAGCTAAGTTGTTTACACAAAACAGTTTGTGTAATTTGAAATGCCCATTGTAGTAACTGTTTGCTTTGTAGATTTGAATGTACTGAATTATAAAAGCAGTTTCATGAAATCATTAGTTACAAACATTAACAAGTAAATAAATTATTGTTTTATATTTCATATGTTTTGATTTTTTTCTTTAACCCAAAGTCTTATTCAAGTTATATTGTTTAGAGTAAGCCTTTGCTTAGAGGACAGTAGAAGAGTCCTTTGGTAGAGGACCAATTGGACAAACTACAATACTAGATTCTAAATCATCATGACAAAAATGCACTACGGATGTTTTACCTTCTTTATACAGGTCAACCACTGTTGATTTCTGTGGATAAGTTCAGTCCACATACTAGGACTGCAATCAGAAAACACAAATTTAAATGTTATTTCAGCTGATACAGAGCATTTATTAAAGGGAAAAAAGAAATAGGGCTTGGAATTTTGGTTTTTTGCTTTGTTTTTTATTTTCTTCTTCTTTATGATGTATAAAGATGGCCTGAAAATTGTGTGTGGGTTCCTCCTCCACTCAAAAAAAGATTGGGTGGGTTTTTTTTCCTAATTTTTTTTCTGATATTGGAAATTGAGGTCTGGTCTAGGCTGGAATACTCTACAAATATTAGCAATCTAGTGAAATGGTGACATCAAATTTGCTAAGAGAGGAAGCAGGGAAAATGAGTAGGAAAGGGAACTGTAGGCTATTCAAATCTGTTTTGTTAACAATTATTTAACTGCAATGAAAAATTAACATTTTGGATAAAGGACCCTCAAATGGTAGATTAAGTTTCACTGAACACATCTTTCCTTCAAAGCAACTAGAAAAGAACCAACTTTACATTCCTGATATTTTAAAGGGGGGAAAGAGCGTGGGCAGAGGAGCTAAGAAACCTTTCAAGGCCTATTTTATCCATTATCGGGAATCAAACGACGTGTACAAGTCCATTTTTTTAACACTTTGAAAGTCACCTTGAAATGCAATAGTAAATATATATCTGCTGTACCCCTCAGCAAGCTACCATAGATATTAGGAAACAGATCCTCACCTATTATAAATTGTCATCGTTCCATTAAAGTCAATAAAGCTATGACAATTTACACTAAGGGTCTGCCCCAAGGCTTCACCCTAGATGTTTCAAACCATTACCACCCTAGTAGCTACACAGTAGAAGAAATAACATATGATTTTTACAACACTGTGCCCTCAGCAGAAGATTCCTACACTCCATCACTGACTTCAGGCTGCACTAATTTGACTTCTCAAAGAGAACCCAGGGAATTATAGACAGTCAGCCTAACTTTGGTACCAGGGAAAATACTGGGACAAATTAAACAATCAATTTGTAAGCACCTGGAGGATAATAGGGTTATAAGGAATTGCCAACATGGATTTGTCAAGAACGAATTATACCAAACCAACCTCATTTCCTTCTTTGACAGGTTACTGGCCTAGTGGATAGGGGAAAACAGTAGATGTGATATATCTTGATTTTAGTAAGGCCCTTTACACAGTTGCACATGACAGTCTCATAAGCAAACTAGGGAATTGTTGTCTAGATAAAATTACTATAAGGTAGGTGCAAAGCTGACTGAAAGACTATACTCAAACAGTAATTATCAATGGTTTGCTGTCAAACTGTGAGAGTATATTTAGTGGGGCGCACCACAGGGGTCAGTCCTGGGTTTGGTATTATTCAGTATTTTCATTGATGACTTGGATAATGGAGTGGACAGTAGGCTTATAAAATTTGCAGATAATTCCAAACTAGGAAGGATTGCAAGCACTTTGGAGGGCAGGATTAGAATTCAGAATGACCTAGAAAAATAGGAGAATTGGTCTGAAATCAACAAGATGAAATTCAGTAAAGACAAGTACAAATTATTGCACTTAGGAAGGAAAAATCAAATGCATAACTACAAGATGGGGAATAACTGGCTAGGCAGTAGTACTGCTGAAAAGGATCTGGAGGTTATAGTGGATCACAAATTGAATGAGTACCAACAGTATGATGCAGTTGTGAAAAAAGCAAATATCATTCTGAGGTGTATTAATAGGAGTATTGTTAAGTGAACATGGGAAGTAATTGTCCAACTCTATTCAGCACTTATAAGGCCTCAGCTGGAGTACCGTGTCCAATTCTGGGCACCACACTTTAGGAAAGAGGTGGATAAATTGGAAAAAGTCCAGAGGAGAGCAACAAAAATGATAAAAGGTTTAGAAAACCTGACCTACGAGGAAAGGCTAAAAAAACAGGCATATTTAGTCCTGGGAAAATAAGACCAAGGAGGGACCAGACAACAGTCTTCAAATACATTAAGGGCTGTTATAAAGAGGACAGTAATCAATTGTTCTCCATGTCCACTAAAGGTGGGACGAGTAGTAATGGGCTTAATCTGCAACAAGGGAGATTTAGGTTAGATATTAGGAAAAGCTTTCTAACTATAAGGGTAGTTAACCACTGGAATCGTCATTCAAGTGAGGTTGTAGAATCCCCATCATTGGAGGATTTTAAGAACAGGTTAGACCAGGGGTCGGCAACGTTTGGCACACTGCTCACCAGGGTAAGCACCCTGGCGGGCCAGGCCAGTTTATTTACCTGCTGACGCGGCAGGTTCGGCCGATTGCGGCCCCCACTGGCCGCGGTTCGCCGTCCCGGGCCAACGGGGGCGGCGAGAAGCGGCGTGGGCGAGGGATGTGCTGGCCGCGGCTTCCCGCCACCCCCATTGGCCCAGGACGGCGAACCGCGACCAGTGGGGGCCGCGGTCGGCCGAACCTGCCGCGTCAGCAGGTAAATAAACTGGCCCAGCCCGCCAGGGTGCTTACCCTGGCGAGCCGCGTGCCAAACGTTGCTGACCCCTGGGTTAGACAAATACCTGTCAGGGATGGTCTTAGTTTACTTGATCCTGCCTCTGCACCGGGGGTTGGACTTAATGACCTCTTGAGGTTCCTTCTATCCTTCCGTTTCTATGATTCTCCATTAACCCACCTATAACAACATCAACTATATTGCCTCTTATAAAATTTAGACTCTAGGTAGAAGAGCAAAGCTATAAGCCATGCACGAAAAGATACTAAAACCTGATTTTTTCTTCTATAAACACATTCTCAGTACCAATGTGTGTGTCATCAAAGTGCAATTCTTGAATGGGACCTGAAATGCTGCTATGGGGGGAAAAATGAAATTGAGATACTTCCCATAAATAAAATGATCCTTTAGAACAACATTCTCACATGGTTCCTTTTGTCCTCAGTTACACAAGTGCCAAGTATTATAATATGTAATATTGACAGAACAGCAGGAAACATTATTGTGTGTTTGGAAGAAAAGATTTAAATATAGAAATAATAAATGATTCCAAAGCATGAAAAATGCAAGTTACTCACTCTAAGATTCTTAAATCAAATTGCTGGCTACAGATTTCCTCTGTCACCAATGCCTTTCTTGGATCCTTTTATTAGTAAACATAAGTCATGGTTTCTAACATTTTAAAATCACATTTACCTATTAGTACTATAATTTATATACTGATTGCAATCCACAAAAAGAGCAAAAATCAAATTTTCATATTAGAATCTGTAGTCATACAGCACATCTCTGCCAAATTTATCCAAACTATGGATTCTGCAGCTCTTTAGATTTTGATTTCTCAGCTAGTTTACTTATGAAAATGTTTATTAACACCACTTTTTTCTCTGGCCTTATCAAAGTAGTTACTGTAATCGTGAAAGGTGATTTCAGTCTTTTGTATTGCTTGGAACAGGAATATTGGGGATTACCATACTATTATACCAATTTTGACCTCATTTACACAGGAGAAAAATGAGATCAGAATTCAATCCATTTTGCATACAGGAAATAATGTTTCAGCTAAGATCTTCCCAGGAATCACATGAAATTGCATAAGACATTTGAATATAACCTGACTCACCACTCTGGTTCCTGAAACACATTGATTCCCACAAGAAAATTCATGTGCAGGAATGGAATATCAGAAGATAATGTTTTCTACCCACACGCAGGTTGTCCCTAAAATCCAAGGGAAGGCATCTTGGCAGGCCCTCTATGAACTGTGAAGTGGCATTCCAAGCTAAGTGGACAAGGGAAATGATCCACATGTTCTTGTGCATACAAGAATGATAGCAATGACAAACAGCCCCTTCTTGTCAGCACAGGCTGTTCATACTCCTGGCAGAAGTGATCTCTGCAGCAGAGATGTGCCACTTCAACTAGTGAGGCTGACAAGCTGAGTGAAAAGGTAGAATTCCTTTCTGGATAAAATTTGTAAAATTCTAACATTCTTCATTTTGCCCGTTTCGCTTATGCAAAATCCACCTGTATGAATTCTGAGTATATCCAAATTATTGCCAAATCCCATCTCCGCCCCCCAAAAAAAAATGTTTTTTAAAAAGTATTAAGATTGGAAGTGTGTATTATTATTATATACCCTCAATACATAGCAGTGGCTACCAGCTAACACTCTCTCTTCCCCATCAAAAAAAGAAAAAATCACATGTACTTCAGAAATATCCTTCACCTATAAAAAAAAAAAACCTTCAAACATTCAAGATGTTGAGAAATGGATCAACTTTCTTCACGCACTGATTTACACTGGTCGGCCAACCTTAAATTTTGTTCCTTGTTTTCTTTCTACAGGTGGATATATACTGTTGATTTTTAGTTTTAGTTTGATTAGCTTATTTTCCCAAGGATTTTAGTCCCAAGGTATGTCACAGTTCTACACCTTGTCTCAGCATGGTGGCTTGGAAGAGAAGATATTTTAAATTTTATATTATTTTTATGAATAAAGATGGAAGGAGTGATCTGTTTAGTAAGGAAAAAGACCCTCTGTGGAACTGAGCACGTGGGGAGCCAGGAGTATGCTTCTTGTTTATCCCAGAAATCTACACAAACGCGGCTGTATTAATTTTTCTACATCTGCCCTAGTCCCTCCTCCCTTGACACTGGGCAACAGCATGCACTTGAGTATAACCCAGGGTTCAAAGCAAGGCTGGGGCCCAGAGGAAGCATGGAGGTGCAGGACCTCAGTATGGAAGGGGCCTACACCCTTTACATGGAGAAGCAATGCCGCTGTTCTATCAAAACAAATTGGGAGACTCCACCAAGAGGAAATTCAAGGAGATTTCCTCTCCCCCATTGCCCTCAAATGGCTTTTTTAGTAGGAGGGGCTGATTATTCCTGCCGCACACACCCACCCCTACAGTTTGCCATGGTGGCATTGTACCATTGTTGGGACAGACCAATGAAAGCTAACATTGGACCAAATTCTCTTCCCATGTATACCCCATGCAGCCCCAACGACTTTAAAGGGAACTGCTGTAAGTTTGACACCATGATTATTTTTATTTTAAACATGTCGGACCAAATTCTGCATGAACTTATGCTCTATGAAGCCCCATTTAAGCAGGGAACAGCTCCTGGCCACAATATAAAGGATGATGTATAACAATGCAAGATATTTATTTGAAAACAGGGTTTGAATCAGCATGGAATCACCCAGATCAGATGCACATTGAAATGGAAAAGCCCTGAACCAAACCTAACAGCATTTTGTTGTTGTTTTTTTTAAATTAAAACAAGAGATCTTGCACATTAAAGATCACAAATAAGATGAGGTAGGACTACATATCGCCTAGGGACTACTGGTTGGAGAACTAATTAGGATTATAAACTGAAAGTATGTAAATTAACCAAAATATAATTATCTGCTAGTGGCCTTCGGAAATAGGTTACAGGATACTTGTTAGCAAAATTGCTCCAATGCCTGGAAGCCATATAAAGCAAGCCATAAGCAATTTAAACTCCTCTTCTTTATTTTGTTTTCAATGGTTTTCAACACAGTCCTTGTATTAAGGATTTATTTGGAACATAAACTAATTAGAAAGAAGTCAGGAAACAAAGGTAAGACACCAGAATTGTCACAGCAGATGCTGTAACTCAATGCAGAGGTCCTTGTACTTGATTAAATTCCTCATTGCACCCAAACAAACAAAAAAAATCTGCTTGGGGTTCCATCATGGTTGGATTTTAATTCCCTAGCAGGCATTTTTTCTTAGGCTTCCAATCAGAGTTAATCCTAATGAGGGGTGATGTTTCTAGTTGAAGACAAATTCCCAGGAATACAGAGTTTAGCTTTCATTAGCTAACAATTACAAAGGTGTATTCATCTTTTAAAAGGAAACATGCGGAACTAATGGCACTTTGAAGAAATGTGTCTATCAGGATGCAGAGTAGCACTGGAGTCAGGTGCTTCCATAAGGAAACTTGTCTCTGCCTCGTGATCCTTGCTTCAGCCATTTTCTACGAGATGGGCAGCTCTGTGTACTGATGAAGCTGAACAGTCAATACATCAATGCAGAACTTCTGTGGGTCATGGTGTAGAGGACAGCTGGTGATTGTGATGTTGGGCTAGGGGTCCCTTATGCATGGGCCTACCCCAAAGCCCACTGGTGTCAATGGAAAGACTCCCATTGACTTCAGTGGGTTTAGGAGCAGGCCCCATGAGACAAGGACAGATATTGTTATGGGAAGGTGTTTGATGTGGCATCAGTAGAGCGTTCATATCTTGCAGCTGTAAAGGAGTGAGGCAAGTACAACAATGCAGTCGTTTTTTATGTTGGTTCTGAGGCAAACTCCACGTTCCCTCCAAGCTAGCCTTTGCCAGGGGCTGAATGATCTCATCATCCCATAAGGCATTGCTGGAATGCCAGGTAGCAGAATTTGCTGACCAAGTTGATGGGTGTATTGTCAGTTGTGACAATGGGATCATGGGTGGTCTGGTGCTGGCTAGTACCTGACCTCCATCTTTTTCAGCCTGATTGTGAAACCAAACATTTTAAGGCACGGGCAAAGTGGTCCACAATAAGCTGAATATCCTCAAGAGCGTATGTAATGAGGGCACAGTCGTCAGCAAACAGGAGCTCCCTTAATAGCTCTTTGATTACCTTGGGGCGGGCCCTGAATCACTATAGATTGTCTAGACCCCCACCCAATCTAAACCAGATGTGTACATCTCTATCAAGGTCCTAGAATGCAAACAAGAGCATGGCTGAAAAGACAATGGCAAAGAGGACTGAAGCCACTACTCATCCTTGTTTGGCGCCATTGGTGACAAGGAAGACTTCTGATGAGTCACCACACTCCATGACCCTGGCCATCACGCCATCGTGAAATGAGCAAATGACAGCAATCATCTTCTCTGGGCAGTCAAATTTATAAAGGAGTTTCCATAGCCCCTTCACCATGTCGAAGGCCTTGGTCAGATCAACAAACACCACATACAGGTCCTTGTTCTGTTCACGAGCCTTCTCTTGTATTTGCCGGGCTACAAAAATCATGTGCCCATGGTGCAATGGCCAGCACAAAAGCCACACTGTGACTCTGGATTCACCGAGTTCACTAGGAGAGACACGAGCCTGTTGAGGACAATTTATGCAAGAATCTTTCCCACTATAGACAGCAGTAAGATTCTGCAGTGGTTGTCACAGCTAGATATGCTTCCTAGGAAAGCATCCTTATACTCCTGGGGTATGGTACCCTATTCCCATATAGTCTTAAAAAGCTGGTGAGTTTCTTGATCAGGGAGCACCTCTACATTTGTACATTTGAGGCGGAATGCCACCATGGCCTGGAGACTTGCCCGTGGACAGCTGTTTGATGGCCTTAGGAACCTTGTCTAAAGAAGGATTCACAGACAGCTGCTCCAGCACAGGATGCTGCAGGAGTGAGTCACTGGCTTCATCTGACACAGTGGATTGACAGTTCAGGAGACTGTCAAAGTGCTCTGCCCAGCAAGAGAGAACAACAGAGCCAGTTCCCACAGAAGGCCTTCATGTCATGCTTGTCAACTGCATCCTGCAATTCTGGAGGCTTTTGCTCTAACCAATAATTCTTCCCACCGCTCCAGGCCAATGGGGGTTGTGGGAAGTGGCGTGGGCCGAGGGAAGTGCTGGCCGCTGCTTCCTGCAGCCCCCATTGGCCTGGAGCGGTGAACCACGGCCAGTGGGAGCCGCGATCGGCCGAACCTGCGGATGCGGCAGGTAAACAAACCACCCCGGCCCGCCAGGGGCTTTCCCTGAACAAGCGGCAGCCCTAGTTTGAGAACCACTGCTATACACGGAAACATAAGTACAATATTTCTATTCCAATTGATTTATTTTATAATGACATGGTAAAAATGAGAAAGGAAGCAATTTTTCAGTAATAGTGTGCTGTGGCACTCTTGTATTTTTATGTCTGATTTTGTAAGCAAGTAGTTTTTAAGTGAGGAGAAACTTGGGTACACAAGACAAATCAGACTCCTGAAAGGGGTACAGTAGTGTGGAAAGGTTGAGAGCCACTGATCTATATATATTAGTGGTTTTCATTCAGTGCATCAATATTGAATATTATGCAATTCTAACTCAAACATTGTAGTGAAGTCTTACTTGAGTTATATTGTTTAGATTATTAGGTCAGCATATCAAACACAAGAGCATAATCCCCAAACATGTGTATTGACCAAGTCCCAAACTGAAAGGCAATTCCACCAGTTTTCTGTGAAAACTGTCATTTTAATAATTACTTCTTAGACTGAGGTCTGATCAATGCAAATTAAAAATGAAAATAAACAAAACGTTGGTAATGCCTTGCTTGGGATTTATATTTACAAAGTAGCTGGGTCACATGCTGAGATGGCATAAATTGGTGTGGCTCCATTTGAGTTAATAGCCTGATATTAATCTGGGCCAATATCTCTAAATAACTCTTATTCTATCCCATAGGTCCAATTTAATTTGAAATATAACTACGTTTCTGCAGTGACTTCTCCAGACACCTGTATTTACAAAGGAAAGATCAAACTCAAGTCAGCCCAAACAGCTGGGATCCATATCTCCCCTGCAGCAGAAGATGCTGGCCTCAGGCCAAAGATTTCCACAACCCTGCCCCAGCCTCATTTATTATCTGAATGGATAAAGTGAGTCAATTGAATTTGAAAAGGCCCATACAGAATCATCTCCAAAATCCTTTGGTTATAATGGATGCAACGGTGATTAAGAATCACTTAGATTTGCAGGAAATAATTTCACAAGCTCCCACCCACCCACAAGTGCTAAAGCTGGCTCTGCTTGTGCGTTTTAATTTTGAGGTTTAGTTCTTAGGTACCAAAAGAAGGACTTAGTCTACAGTAGACACAGGACTGTCAGCATGCAACTTTTCATTTTCAAATCTAAACCCGCTTTTTTGGTGACTAGAGAGTCCAAACCAAGAAATGTCTCATTCCTGTGCCATAGAAAGGCTAAATGGCTTGCTATGAAACGCTTTTAGGAAGCACAGCAAAAAAAAATGCAATCCTGAAGGCTGACACCCAGCTGGAAACAGAGGTTCGAAATGGAAACACTGATAAATCCTTAACTGTGGCAGTGAGACAGGGTGACACAACCTCAGTTGTTGGAGTCACACAACGGTCAGTTTGGTTCAGAGAGAACATTCTGTCTGTCCTCTTAGGCACATTTGCTGTGGAAGAATTTTAAAATAATTTGACATTTTGGCCTTTTTACTGTAAGCAACTGCAGGACCATCCAACAAGGAGGCCCGTTACCAGAGAGTAAGAGTTCCTCCGTAAAAGTGAACTCTTGGTGACCTTCACTCAAAGAAAAAGCTCTCTCGTATTGGTATGTGGGCCACCCAGGTGTCACAGCAAAGCCTGGATTGGACAAGATTCTATTGTCCCTTCCAGGAGAGCTAGCTTTGATTTTTGATAATCCATCCTTCACCTGAGCGGGTCTTTGTTAGTTTCAAAGGTCATAAACAAGGACTCCACAAAAGACAAATCCAACTAAAATTGTTTAATAAAAGTAAATCAAAACACAGGGGATCAGAGTTCGTCAATTCTCTGCATAGCTCCAGATAAACGTAAGTATCGAACACATACCGGGTCTTTGGGTTTGAGATAGGCAGCCCAAAGTAAAAGCAGTGAGATGGTAGCCAACTACATTCCACAAGAAACAAAAGGATCAGCTATGGTGTAAGGTTTCAGCATGCATGGATGCCAAATTAACAACAGATAAAGCCATCTCTACTAAACTATTCAAGAGCAAGCTTCTCTGCTCTATCACATTTAAACTCCCTTTCAAAGAAACTCCATAAGCTTCTTCCCACCTAACTACTCAAAATGGGAACAAAGGCTGCGGTGCTTTCCCAGTAGAGTCTACCATTCCTTTCCCAACATTTTCATCCCAAAATCATACATTAGATTGCCCCTGTTTCGGAGACACTGATGCTTTTCATATACAACCTCTAACCTCCCTCCCGCACCAGTGTTTTTCAGTGGATCTACAAAGTTTGCCAGTCTTTCTTACTCTCCCCAAATAGTATGAAAATTCTCTCTGTACATGTGTATTACAGTAATGCTCAGAGGCTGCAAGCACTGGAAAACACAAAGGTAGTCCCTGCCCCAGAAGCTCATAATCCAAAATCAGGACAAGACTCAGTAGGTGGATAAAAGAGACATTAAAACAAGCCCAGTTTGCACTGTGGGCAATAGCTCCAACTTGCTACCTGCCCAACCACTTTCTCTAGGACTATTTCTCTGGCATGGATAGAACAAAAAATGGTTCTTATCTCCGAGGGTTCTTGTCTTGTGCTAGTTTTCAGTGAACACATGCTTGAAGCATTGCCTGCCCCCCACCTAAAATAACTACTACTGCAAGAATATAGGTGATGCAACAAGGTTACAAAAAAGGCTTCGCGCTATTAGGACAAAGAAATCACATAACGAATCTGTGTGTATTTGTGGCTCATGCAGGTGAAGAAACACCTGTATTTTTGTCCTTCCTTGGCTCACTGTATAACCTCTAGGTCCTTCGCAGAAGTGTTGAGGGCAGCTCTGTGGGTCTGATCCTGTTTTTTCTTTTATTCAACGGAAGCGGAATCAGTCCTCATGACAGGAAGACGCTTTGCTCAGCAACATTAAAAGGCCACACATCAAACTCCCCCACAAATTGCAAACAGAACCAAAACAGAAAAATCCTTTCCCCGTGTTCTACATTAATGTAGAATCTGTCAACTTCAAAATTAAGTCAACAGTCACTACGGCACTTCCAGTTGCCTGCATATGGTGTTGATGAGCAATCAGAAATATTTCCAAATTAAATGGTAGAACATCAATGTGTTGAAATAGTACAAGAAGGACTAGGCACAGCTGGCACTCTGTCTCCCAGCATGGGCATTAGTGCCATCAAGAGGGGCATAGCAGCCTAAAATGCAGCCATTCTATTAACAGATTCATAAATAACTGTGCCTGCCAAAGGGATGTGCGTATTCCCAGCAGAGCGTTAGACCTCAAGTCATCAACATCTCACATAAGTTTATAATATGAATTGTTTCATGCCTCAGAAATTGGACTCTGATTTTCCCTCAGCACACAGACCAGAGCGGCAGCCCTGGATCCGGAAGATTTTCTCGTAAGAGGTGAGTTGGTTGCTGTTGCCCCTCTGTTGTATTAGGAACAGCAGACTTCAGCCTTATTGCCTCACATTAAGGCCACATACATGGTCTGGCTACAAACCCTGCCAAATTAGCTTGTTGTGGTCTGCCATTTTGTTCTAGCTACTCGGACAATCCCTCAAATGTGTCTCTTAATTTAGCATCTCTCTCTGGTCAATTGATTTTGGCTAGCAGTGATCTCAAAACAGCTGTGTGTTCACTGGCTTTAAACAAGCAGGGACAAGGATAGAAAACATGAGCAAACTTATACAAGAAGCAGCTTTTTTAGAACAGCAGGTTGGGCCAAGTCTTGGAGTACTTTCTCAGACAAAACTCCGACTGACTTCAATGGATGCTTGCCTGAGAGAGGGAGAGTTAACACTGAATGAAGAGCCCCAGGATTTGGCCCATAAACAGGGAGTAGAGTTCTCGTCCCCAAGACTGACACAGAGAGGACTGAAGGCCTTTTTCATTACACATGAGTATACCAGATAAATCCCCCAACTGCTACTTAAACTGGCCCCTGAAACAGGAATCCGTCAGCTAAAGCATGTGCATTCACCAGCTGGTGACCCTACTGAACTGAAGCACCACTCCAGGATAGATCTAACACAACTGTAATGAGGGCAGTCTACATGCTCAGGTTAGAAAGTAGATTGACTCCAAACCTAACGACGTCAGAACCAACATTTAAGCCTGAACTTCAACCCACTCCCAGATTCCACAATCCAGAACCTGGTAGCCCAATATGACCGCTAGTAAAAATTAACTCCTCTAGAATGCTCTAGAGTAGTGCACTTTTAAAACAAACCAGTTGTCGTATTCCTTATACCAGAGTTATGACTATTACCCAGTGCTCATAAATACACATAATTTCCCACATTTACTGGTAAAGCAAATGCATTCCCACATATTGCTTTTGCAGGCAGTCGTGGCATTTCAGAGGACAGCTCTGAGGAATGAGCACAGAGCCTTTGAATTGTCTTTGTATCATCATGCTATGGAGCAACATCATAATGTTGTAGCACATTTCACCACCTCACAACACATCACACATTATATTTTGTATATTGACAAGGTAGCTTTGATTAAAGTCCTGGGGGTAAAGGTAACAGAAAAAATACAGCACTGACATGACAAAAACAGCACACATCAACAACTGGCAGTCTCCAAATGAGGAAAAAGTACTGTGCTTACAACAAGAAGAGGAGAATCACTTGAAGTAACACTGAGAAAATGAGAGAGATTTGGAGATGGGAATTAGAGTCAGAAAAATCAGAGCGGCAGAGTATTTTCAATCAAGGCTAGACCAGAAGATGACCATTATTTAGTTATAGAAACAGACAAATGAATAACAATAAGATTACAGGAAGAGGGATGAAGGAAAGTGGAAAGGCGTAAAAGAAGAAATGTAGAAAGGACAAAATATAAGAATTAGACTCTTACAGCAACAGTGCAGATGACCAGAAAACCACTGACGTTATGATAAGAGAAATGGGAGATGTGAAACAAATCCAATCTGAAATTAGACAAATTGGATGATTTTTGTCTGACTGAAGAGAACATTGAAAGACCAGCGTAGGCAGCATTGCAGAAATTGAGATACAAGGTCACAAGGACATACTGCTTATGCCGAAGGGAAAGTAGAAAAATTGCTGGCATGAGAGAGGGGTAGATTATTTCACCTGCAGGATTTAACAGCGTGAGTCTACCATTGTCATGACTTTTTCAGTAGTGGTACGATATGCCCTATTCATCATGTTATATCACTAATTTCTGAGTTCACTAGTGGTTCTTTATCAATTCAAAGAGCTTAAAGAGAAAACACTCATTTGCAACATAAACAATCCTTGTTTTGAAGCTGCAGAGTCCTACCACTCCTTAGGAGAGGAATAAATTTGGACTTCTCCCCCTTTCATCTGAGAGTAGCATGAGATAATATGGAGCAAAATAGGGCCTAAACTGCTTTAAAAACTGGATTATTTGCAGAAAGCAGGGAAGACACTAAAAAGTGAATCTCTGTTAACAGCTGCCTAAATATTTCTGAATGGGGAAGATTAAAAAAAAGTCATTCTTTAGTCAATTTATATCTTGGACTTCAATACATGGACAGCAGAAGGAGAGTATGAAATAGCCTGGAGTCCTCAGGGACTGAATCACTGAACCCAATGGATCTGGGATCAGGCACTGTGAAGTAAGTGTTCCTATAATTATAGTGGACCGATTGGGACATATTCTTTGTTACAGCCTAGCAACCCCATTTAAGTCAATGAGATGGGCCAAATTCTTCTTTCACCTAATGCCAAAGGGGAGGCCCATTGGGGGAAATGAGATTTGCACTAGAAGAGGGATGGGACAAAAAAATAGATTTCCCTTATTCTGTATTTTAATATACCATGGCATAGCACTGATCCTGCCAAAAGTGAGACATCAGCTTTTAACTACCAAGAACAAAGAACTACCAAGGCCAAGAACTTTTCAACAGCATGTTTTTTCTTCAGAAAATGCCAATTTGTCAAAACTTATCAGTTTTGATTAAAATTTTAATCAGAATTTTTTCTCAGACCCAGGATAGAATGTCTGGTCAAAACCAGAGAGAGACCCCCACCCTAGAATAGCTAATAGCCTGGTGGTTAGGATACTCACTTGGCATTGGGGAGAGACAGGTTCCAAATTCCTGCGTTACCTGATTTGGGAAACAAAGGATTCCCGCTTTATGTAAATCCTATTTAACAGTGGGGAGGAAGGCAAACAGGACTCCTCCTCTTCATGGTCTGTCTGCCCAAGAAGAAAGACTGCTAAAGCCACCTGAGGAGAAGACGGGGGAGGGAAGGGGAGTACAGATTGAGACAGGGGTCCAGTCTGAAAAGAAATATAACTGGAACTCTGAACCACAGAAACTTCGCAACCTGCCTAAAATAACTTTTAGGGTAAGAAATTACATTTTGTAACCTGTTTCTTTAGTATATTGAGCTTAGCTTGCATACTTTGTTTTATTTGCTCAGTAATCTGCTTTGTTCTGTCTGTTATCTCTTATAGTCACTTAAAATTCACCTTTTGTAATTAATAAACTTATCTCTTCTTTATAATATAACCCAGTTTATGTAATTTCTAACTGGGGGAGGGACAAGAAGTTGTGCATATCTCCCGCCACATTGAGGGAGGGGGCGAATTTCATAAAACCTTTGGCCCCTACTGGAGAGCTTCCCCAAACACGTCTGAGTCTAGAGAGATGGAAAGCTTTGCTGGAAACATTTTCTGTATCAAACTGCTACATAAACTGAATCCAGGAAAGAAGCTTATTGTCACAGTCTGGCAGCAAAGTGGACAGTGTAGTCCTCCCATTCTAGTATTTATGAAGCAAACACACAGAAATGGCCAGTGGACTTCCCATGCTTAATACCAATCAAAGAGAAAAACAGTTTCCTGCACTTCCAAAAGCAAACATTATTTTAATTTCAGCTGAAGAGGAGGAATTTGATCATGGAGGAAATAAAAAAAGGTTAAAGACAGTCACCGAGGTGAAGTTTGACTTTGAGGGAATGGTGAGAAAACGACCGACAGTTGCTAACAATTTTATCTCAATCTCAGAGGTTTTTTGCTTTTATGACTCTGTCTCAGTATGCTTGATGCCAAGGTGAGCGCCAAACCATAACCTTAATAGCTTCCAAAGAGTTATGATAACCTCGGATGTTGTGGATGATGAGCAAATAAGAGCGAAAATGTAATGAAAAGTATATATTTATGTCTGTGCTATTAAAGCTAAAGCTATAAACATTGGCGACATTAAGAGTACTGGTTGCTAGTATCATTGATTAATGCCTTGTTTTGAAGAACAGAAAAAAGGATAACACAAGAAAAAAATAAAGATGTTTTTCTACCCCATCCTTGGTCTTAAAATGACATTGCCTATTCTAGGTGGGACCAACATGTCTGCTACTATTTCACTCACTGTGATGTGTCTATAAGGGGATGCAGTCCCCTTATAGACACATGACTAGAGGTTTTTTGGTCATGTTGTCTAGCACATATTGACTGATCACCAAGTAACATATGTTAAGTAAGAAGATTGTGCCTGCTACTGTCGGACACTTCACAAATGTTTTGGCTCACCTGAGGCTGGTTCTCAGGGGACAGTTCAACTGCTCAGGTCATGTCCTCACTGTAAAAATTAGGTGTGTTTTTACATCAAGATAGCTATATTTGATGTAAAATCCTAGGGGAGACAAGGCACAGGTAGATTTTACCTCCATATAAAGAGTTGAGGTCAACCCAACACTCCCTAACTATACTGAGGTAAAAGCTACAGTGCCCAGGATTTTCCATCAGGTAGTTATTTCAGATTAGCAATCAATGTCAACCCCTTTTTGGGGGGGGGGCACTGAGGAAAGTCTCAGATTTGTTCCCACAATGGGATTCTAGGAACAGATTACATCTGCAAAAGTAAGTCAGAAAAGAAAAACCCTCCCATTTTCCTGTCTACCCCTAACCGGAAGCCAGTGGCTCAGAATCTTTTACGTTTGCATAATTCCCATCCATCTCTCATCACAATACCATGTGCATACTGTGGGTTTGTGTATTCCTTTCGCCCTCGCCCACACAACTACCTAACTCCCAAGAGCACATTTTTCCAACAGGAGCTCTACACAACTTCTGCTCCAGGGATGAATATGAAATGTCATGCTCCTAATGACACTTTGTGAAATGCTGTCCCTCCCCTCACCCGTCTCCCCAATCCTTTAGGAGAGAAGTTTTGTTTTTGTCATTTCCATTCTGATTAAATATTTTGTAAAATTTTGAGAGCTCAAAAAAGCACATGGAACTCCCCTGAAAAAGCAAATGTCACCAAACACATACAAAAGGAATTAGGAAGATTTGCACAATTCCACTCCAAAGCATTGATCCATCTCCCACCAAACCTTCACACCCCCATCTGATAACCACCCAACAAAACCATGATCACCTCTTACGTTTTCCAACAAAGACCCAGCCTGAATGTCATCATGGATTAAAGGACACAAGAAAGAAAAGAACAAAGTCTATATGAGGAAGCATAGGGTATGGGATTTACTCTGAAAAACAGGCAGCATGGACTATCTCACAGGGAGAGCCACTCTGCAGAGTTTGGGGATACTGTTCTCCTCCAGTACATTAAAATTACAGACAGCACAGCGCACCATCCATAGTTCCCTGCCAGACCCTTGATCTTTCTCCCACTGCAAAGTAATCAGCTGACCCCTCTATCAATGGGTCCCATTCCTCATTGCCCAGCCTATCACTTTGCTGTCAGATCTTTCCAGCTTCTGTGGCAAACCCAGCACTTCTTCCAAGTTGTCAAACCATCCCAGGCACTAACCCCATCTGCTGGATTTTTACCAATTTCCTCACTGTGACATTATGCCCCATGTTCTTCATAGAAATCTTGTGATGATATGAATATGGCATAACTAATGTATGTTTTATGTGAGATGGGTCATGTGAGTTATCATTGGAAAGGTTATGATTTCCTGAATGTGATTATCCTATTTATATGCATGTATCATTTCTGTATCTGAAGTTAGGAATATGGACTATGAATCAGTTACAAAAGTGCTTGCACCTGGGGAATGCCCACCAGATAGTAGGCAATCAGCCTGGATGGGCCATTAGGAAGGACAATAGGACTTTGAAGATACAAATCTCCCTTCTTCCTGAGAAGTTTCCTGGGATGCTGCTTTAACACTGCAGGGTCAGGTGATCATGTCACCTGGTACTGGACATCATTTTGGACTTGTAGTGTTTTTCCACTGGAAGGGGGTGGGGGTCAAATTAGGAAACATAGGATTCCAACCATATGTAAATCCTATTTAAGACTGGGGAGTGAGTTAATCTTGGTTCTTCTCCACTGCCTCTGCCCAAGAAGGAAGACTGCTGAAAACACCTGAAGGAACAAAGGAACTAAGCTGGGGAAGGGGGGTAGGGGCTGAGCCCAGGCGAGAAAGGTCTAGCCTGTGAAACGAATACCTAGAGATTTAAGCTGCAAAGCAGTGCAGTTTACCTTCAAGAAACTTTGCAACCTGCATAAAACAACACTTAGGGTGAGAATTTGCTAATATTAACCAGTTAATTTAGTGCAATAAGCTTAGTTTGCGTGTTTTGTTTCATTTGCTCAGTGATCTGCTTTGTTCTGTTTGCTATCCCTTATAATCACTTAAAATCTGCCTTTTGTAGTTGTTAAACTTATTTTTTGTTTATTCTAAAACCCAGTTTGTGCAATTCATAACCGGGGGGGCAAAAGCTGTGCATATCTTCCTCCACATTGAGGGAGGAAGCAAATTTCCATGAGCTTATGCTGTATAGATCTCTATACAGCACAAGACAATATAATTTTGGGTTTACACTCCAGAAGGTGTGTGCCCTTGAATGCTAGGCAATCCCCAGCTGAGTCTTCCCACACAGAGCTGATTGCAGACTCTGTGTGATTCTTCAGCTGGGTATGTCCCTACCTGTGTGTGTGTGCAGCAGGACAAGGTGAGGGAGCCCAGGCTGGTGGAACAGGTGGGCTCAGTGGGACCCCAGTACATCAGGTGGGACTCCGGAAAGGGGGTCCAACCCGTCACTCTCACGTTCTGACAAAAGCAAGTGAAAATAAACCACCTGATCAAGAGCATGAAGATTCCTTTGTCAAAAGCCTACATTTTCCTCACAACATAACAAATGCTATTTTCCTAACCAGCAAAAATTATCATTTTACATGATGTAGAGTAATATGTATATATTGTATTTTGTGTAAGCTGCTCTCAATACCAATATGTGAACATGTCCAGCCACATTAGCTTGGGGATGCAGGCCACAGCTTTCTGTTACTGCTCTAGGGAAGAATGGAGCAGTGGATGCTTCCTCTCTCTCTCTCTCTCTCTCTTTTTAATAACTTGTATTGTTGTTATTATTGCTGCTGTTGTTACAGAGCTCTAGGGGGAGATGCGGAAATAGTAAGCTCCCCTGTGTAATGCCTGAAATCAAAGCTAGAATACATCAGCTCAACACTGACTGCCTGTTACTGCCTTAAAGCTAGTTATTAAAAAACAAACAAACAAACAAATCATGGCACCACACCAGATTCATTTTGGAGAAGGAACAAAGGGGAATTTAATCTGGTGGCTAAAGGAGTAGGCTGGGAATTAGGACTCCAGGATTCCATTCCCAGCTTCCCAATGATTTGGGAAAAGCCAGTTAGAACTGTTTAGATCATAATTATGTTTAGATTCTAAGCTCTTTGGGGAAGTGCATCCATAAGTGCAAAGTATTCTTGCCCCTTCTCCTAACACCAGATTCACCCCTCTGCTGAATGGTAGCAGATGTCCCAGGGGAGGAGAAATCAGTGACAGAGCCTGGACATGCTTTAAGTGTAACATATTTTATTTACACACAGAGAAGTCCTGAAACAGAGGGGGTCAAACAGCATGCAGACAATCCCCGTGTCCAGGGATCTCAGCCAAACAAAAAGCAGAGAAAGTGAGGGGGAAAGCCTCACATGTTCTTTTCCCCCCCGCTGGAAAAAGTTAAAAAGTTAGGTCTTTCCTCACTCTGTTCTTCCCTTCCCTCCCCCTCTTTATTTGAGTAGATAAAGGACAGGATTTGTAAAGAGGAAGAAATGGGGGGAAAAAACCCAAAAATTCAAAATGAAAGAGGGCGGGCAGTTATGCTAAGTTATTCCATTTTTAATGTCAATGTAATAACTCCTACCAGGATCCATCGACCCAGGCCCTTCAGCACCAGAGACCAGACATCAACTGCTTTACTTAAAGCACTAAGATCATTAGCGAGCAGCATTAGCAGGCAACTGCTATTATTTATACTGCTGTAGCATCTAGGAGTCCTAGCAATGAACCACGACCCCATTGTGCTAGGTGCTGTACAAACATAGAACAAAAGGACAATCCCTGTCCCAAAGCACTCGCCATCTACACTCATGGACCAACCACAGAGAGAGGCACATAACACTGTAACACTAAATATATCACTGCTGAAGCATGCAGCATTTCTGAGTTCATGGGAGGAGCTTGTGTGGCACACCACCATTCCCCTAACCAATGACTATCTGATGTTTTTAATAGGCGGGAAGGTGCATGACAGAAGGAAAAAAGTGAAAGCACCAAGAAAACAAAGAATTAAAGGTGTAAAATGAAGTATTCTCTCTCGCGCGCACACATGCTGGCACAAAAATCAATCAAGAATAAAGCCATTTTAAGATGCTTTGAAATTCCTGAGCATGTGATATAGTTAGGCCGGCAATAAATGAAGCGAACAAGGAAAAAGGTACATAAAAACAATCAAGTGAAGTACTAAGGATAAGAAGAAACTGAACACAAATCTCTGCAAATTTTAGAAAGAGATTGCTGCCTTTGAAATATTTATAAAAGACACAGAGCTAATCAGCCATTTTAATGGACAATCCTATAAAATGAGGGACGAGAGAAGGCTGGTATCTAGAGAAGAATACAAACTTTCCTTGTAGTTTTGCAAATTTACGAAAGAAGCAGCTGGATTTTTACTTTAATTCATTTATGTAAGAAAAAAAACTTCTTGGAGATGTTACTCTGCTACCAACAGTAAAATTCAGAGGAAAAAACCAAGAGAATAAAATGCCTAAAATGGAAGCATCACTGGGGTATATTTAAAATTCTTGGGCTCTTTTGTCCATACATTAAAATGTATTGTATTGTGTGATATTCATTGGAAAAAATATAACAAACATGCAGCTTGCCACAGAGATGGGGCCAAAAGAAAGTCAAGATCATCTCAGATCATTATCTTTTATTGGACCAACTTCTGTTGGTATGAGACACAAGCTTTTGCACTTACACAGAGCTCTTCTTCAGGCCTGGGCAGTATTTTATGCAGTATGGTTATTTGCACACATCATACATAAGACTGCAAGTTTGTCACGGAGGTCACGGATTCTGTGACTTTCCGTGACCTCCGTGACTTTTGCAGTGGCCTGTCCACTTGGCTCAGGGGCAGCTCAGGCAGCCCTGGTACCAGGTGAATGGGCTGCTGCTGGGGCAGTCTTGGGCCACTGTGCCCCCACCCCCTCATGTCTCTCTAATATCCTTGGACCAACATAGCTACAACAACACTGATTTTGGAACACATGCATTCTCATCACAACTACAAATGAGCAAAGGTCACTGTAATGATTTATAAAGTTAGCTGCTGCTCCCTTCTGGATTGGCCAACGATGCGATGGTCACACTGGCTGACTTATCTTAAAAGTGCATCCATTCTATTAAAGTAACAATGATTGGAGGTGTTGTTCTCAATTCCCCATTCGTAACCAATCACATGCATCCTGTTTCATTTTTAAACTTCTTCCATTAATATTGACAGTAAGCTACTGCACAAACTGAGCCTCAGTTTTTCCCTACTTAAATCCCAGTGCTCTTCTGTATTCAGCTTTACAGTTGTGATTCAGGGTTTGTTTTCAAGGGGTCAAATTTTATATGAATCAAATCTTCCAGTTTGTGAAGGTTTAATGATGCATCTTGGGAAAGAAATCCACAGGAACCAACACAGAGGATATTCAGAGGTCCAGATTTACAAAGATGACTAAGATTTTCATGTCTAAGAATCCATCTTGGACTTACATTGCTCTCTCAAAGCACTCAGGGGAAATTCTTCTCCAACAGTTTCTCCCAAACTTACTCTTCATTCAACAAATGAAGCAGTACCCTGACTCCTGATGGGAGGAGGGATAGCTCAGTGGTTTGAGCATTGGCCTGCTAAACCCAGGGTTGTGAGTTCAATCCTTGAGGGGGCCACTTAGGGATGTGAGGCAAAAATCAGTACTTGGTCCTGCTAGTGAAGGCAGGGGGCTGGACTCAATGACCTTTCAGGGTCCCTTCCAGTTCTATGAGATAGGTATATCTCCATATAGGCTCCTATCCCAGCTACACTCTCTCATGTTATCAACCTACTGGCATTTGTAATTCATTTACATTGTAAATTCCTTGAGGGTAAGAGCCTTGTTTTCATACCATTCAGTAAGGCTCTTTAGCTCTATACTGCAAATAACTATACTATTAGTAACAGTAATTGCTGCAATGATAGTATCACTTCTATACTACACTATCATCATCTCTGGCACATACTGTGTTTTAAAATGTCCTTCCCGTTTCCTTTTTTGTAGGTTATAATGCCACGAAAACGTATTGCTTTATATTTTCATTCTTGTTCTGAATATTTGCCATTGTACTTGGCACTGCAGAATATTCAAAATAAATTTTAATAACAGTAATTTCTAAGTAGGCAGCTACAGAACATTCACTAATATGTGATATCATTTAAGTGATATCTAAGGAATTAGCATGAGACAACTTTGGCATTTTGCATAGCAATTCACTGGCCAGAATAATATGAACATGATCTCTACGCTTTGAAATGTGCTGTTATGCCTGTGAAAGCACTATTGCTTATCTGAAACCCTTCCCTAGAGTAACAATTTTGTACAATTCGTTATAAACATTTGGGGATACATTAAGCCGGAGATGCAAATCCAAAGCCCAACGGTGCAATTATTTGTGTGCTATTTAGAAAATGGTATTTTCTCCACCCATTTACCGCATGTGCATTTTTCAGTACAATACCTCTTGCAGTTAGCAAGATGAAGACACTGCTTGTATGTACAGCTTCTTACTCTATTTTGGCTGCCCCCATATGTTTCTCAGCATACATGGAAAAAACTGATTGATCGATGATCAAAATTACTACATCTGGACACGAGTCCAGAATTTGGTTTCCTGGGAGGAATATTTTCTATGAATCATGTATTTTTCCATGGTGCTTGCATATTTGCTGCTGTTTGCAGCAGGGTGCAGGAAGAACAACCAGCATCTCTACACTTTTATCCACATTTATCTAAGAATTCATTTTTATTTTAACACAGCTTGGGAAGGGAGCTGTGACTGGCTAATGAGAATTCTAAAGAGCTGGATTAATCATTGTGAATCACCACCTCAGCTGCAACTGCTGTTCAATATTCTTAACTGCCAGTACCAAAAATATAGGTTTGCTCCACAATAAACACTTTTTATAATACCAATAAGGCCACTCCAGGGAGTGTTGTTATCATGAAATAATCATGCCCCTGTGGGACGTGAGTGCTTGGCTGTGCTTCCTTATAATGCTGGTGGGGCTATGATCATATCAGAATAACTGCACTCCCCCGTTGTGCCTTTTTGCTTAAAGGTTTTTCTAAAGATTTAGGCACCTCAGCTGAGAACATGTGCAGAAGAATTGTAAGGGAATGAGCAGCTGTGACTTTCTTACTTACAGCCATCTGTAGTCATGTATTTTTAATGGATCACTCTGGCTGTTCGTTCACACACACAAAAAGTTGTGGTGGGTTTGGTGCTTTTAGGTTCTGTCCTTACCAGAGTTGACAACCCCTTTAAAAGAGTTAATCTATTAAATAGTAAGATAGTGGCTAATGCAGCAGGAACTGACCTAGCATTTGCAACTTTAATTTAACATGTTAAGGGACTGCTCCCACTGAATTCAGAGGGAATGTTGGGAAGAGGATCAGGCGCTGAGCAGCGACAAAATGCTTTCTGACCATTTTGTTTCAGAGATAGACAGACAGCTAAATTAAATCCTCCAGAGATCAGACTTGTATGATTCAAGACAGTTTCAACTGCAAAGGAAGTAGATACAATTTAATGTCCTGATTGCTTTAATGTGTTTTTAGGTTTCTACCCAAAGTAATCATGTATGTGATATAGAGTGATAAATATTGTGCAATACCATTCGTTAGCATTAAAAACCTACAGACAATAGTACCGAAAGACTCTTAGGAAAGGCGTCTTATCTAGAGAACTCTGAAATGTATATATAACCAATGACTGAATAACAACACTGACTGCTTTAAATAGACATGTGTCGAGAAGGCGGAGTTGAGATCTGCATGAGAATCATAGTTGGGTTCAAGGCCTGAGGCCAAGTTTAGGCTAGAATTTGTATGCAAACAAAGCTGAAATATCATAACCGGTACCCATGAGATTTCAGTCCCAAATGGCAGAAATGAGACCATAGAAGCCAGTGGACAGATCTCCAAATATCAAAATCAAAGGCCCTTCCCTCAGGGCTGTCTTTATTAATGCAAAAGATGCAGAAGATGACAAAGCAACTCAGAACACTTGGCTCCAGCCACCAGGGGACCATCGAGCTTTCAGCAAGCTGGGATGGGACGGACACTCCTGTCCCCTCCCCCATGGACAGCTGTCCCTGCAATTGCTTCCTTGTGCTCATATAACCCCACCCTAGATCACTCATGCAATAGGCAAAGAACCTGGCTCCTCCTTGGAATCCCTTATCTGCTGAGGTTAAGAAGCACCTTGATACCTCGTCACAGACTAGTTGATCCCATATGAGATTCCCCACATTCTCAATGGTGGAAATACCACACAATCCATTGCTCTTTCAAAGACTTTCCTCCATTGCAACCAAAATTGCAGAAGGAGGGCAATATCTGAGAGATTTTGGCCATACTCCCAAGGAAACTGGCCTCTTCTGATTTTGTATTTGACCCAAATCCAAACCCAAAAAGGCAGATTTAGATATAAAGAGCGTAACCCCGCTCACTTCAGCAGAGTTGGATCATTAATAAATCTGGTCCAAGAATTCACATTTGAACCCATTAACCTCCAACATTACAGGGGTGATCATTTGTGAGGTACTAGGTTTGGCCCATATTTAATTTTTGGCATGAACAGCCTTGTCAGTTCCTGCAGTCACTTACAAGCATGTAACACCATTTCATGAGAAGGCTGCATAGGTGTAAATGAGAGTTGAATTGAACTTAAATTCCTTAAAAATAAGCCCTGTGGTCTCCAATTGCTTCCAGGCACTTCCAGGAAGCTTTGGTACATTTATTATTTTATGTTTAGAACTACAGCCAAACTAACAGGATGCTCACGTGTTTTCAAACGACGGGAAATTTCTGTTTGCATTTCCAGATTTCTCCTAATAACTGAAATCTCTGTTGAGCAGTCATCAAAATGGAGATGGGACAGAAGTGTAACAGAAAATCTACTGAAACTAACATGGTAGACATGAGTCGAGGAGTTCAGAGAACTGTACTGCCTTAAAACTAAACACACGTGCAAATTCACATTGTCATAAATGGAATGCATGCATTTGAATCCTGTAGACCCAGGGCTAATTCCACTAAACTTAACAAAATTGCTGTGGTGTAAAACTACTGTAGTTGAAAGAAGACTCGGGTCCTATATCTCCATATATGCAGCATTTAATAGATGTAAACCAGATGTTAAATCCATTTTTCTTCTATGAAGGTGGGATTTGTCTCTCTCTATCTGGCCAACAGCTGATACAAATATGTTTAAGGAAAGTTCTGAAAGTATCCTGCACATCTGCAAGACAGAGAACAATCAGATCTACTTTAATCGATTCAGCTTTTGTAGTCTACCCAAGTTACAGATTTTAATTTAATTGGGGAGAAATTGCCATGTAATGTCTTCAAACTCCATTTTGATCATGAATTTTAAGGCGGGAACAAAATGGGAAACATCAACAGGACACTTTGCTATCAAAATGTATCTTTGCTAATATAATAATAGCTACAGGTTTATGAACCATTGGATCAAACAGCCAACAGAGAAATTAGATCATTGGGCTCTGGCTGCTGGAATGCAATAGATGTCTCTTCAGTTCAGGTGGCTGAACACAGCCTTCAGTGATTAATGTGAAAAGCCTGCATGTGTAAAGACTGTTTCACAGAAGAGAGCAATATGACATGCAAACCAAACTAAAACAACCATAAATATTTTAGGCACCTTTATAAAGATTCAAGAATATTTATTTCACATATAAATCCTCTTTGCTGTAATATCAGCACATCGCCTGCATTTCTTTGGCTATTGCCTGGCTTATTTCTGTGGAACGGAATGGAAATACCACTCCAGGAAGGTAAACACTCACTCAGTTTCTCAAAATGTCATAGGACATCTTAGTTGGATATGAAACCTCCTGGAGTTCGCTTCCAAAATAAAGCAGTGTTCTTAGGTGCTGTTATAGTCGTAGAATCAAATCTGGTTACAGGACTCTACACAGCACAGAATTGGAGGGGGGACAACAGCAAGTGGGTATGGCTCCTTGATTCAGGGATGTGATCTGTGCAGGCCCTCGTGAGAGTTAGAGCAGCTGAGGGGCTACTCTAATTTACGCCCCACAGATAAAGATCTTAACAGACCAAATTCCAGTAGGGGAAAAGCAGTGTGGACTAGAGCTCTGCCACAGCCCTCCCTACCCCACTATGTCCTCTCTCTCCTCTGTTAAATCAGGGGTGGGCAAACTATGGCCCGTGGGCCACATCCAGCCCACCAACCAATTTAATCTGGCCCTTGAGCTCCCGCTGGGGAGCCGGGAGCAGGGGCCGCTCTGTGCGTGCGGGCTGCGGCTCCGCGTGGCTCCCGGAAGCAGCGGCATATCCCTTCTCCAGCTCCTATGCATAGGGGCAGCCAGGGGGCTCCGCACACTGCCCCCGCCCCAAGTGCTGCCCCTGCAGCTCCCATTGGCCGGGAATTGCAGCCAATGGGAGCTGCAGTGGCGGTGCCTGTGGACAGGGCAGCGTGCAGAGCCGCCTGGCTGTGGCTCCACATAGGAGCCAGAGGAGAGACATGCCGCTGCTTCCAGGAGTTGCTTGAGTAAGCGCCGCCTGGAGCCTGCACCCCTGAGTCCCTCCTGTACCCCAAGCCTCTGCCCCAGCCCTGATCCCCCTCCCGCCTTCTGAACCCCTCGGTCCCAGCCTGTAATACCCTGCTGCACCCAAAACCCCTCATCCCCAGCCCCACCCCAGAGCCTGCACCCCCAGCCGGAGCCCTTACCTCACCCACTCACCCCCGTGCCCCAATCACCTGTCCCAGCCCAGAGCCCTCTCCCACACTCTGAACCCCTTGGTCCCAGCCTGGAGCACCCTCCTATACCCCAAACCCCTCATCCCCAGTCCCACCCAGAGCCCGCACCTCCAGCTGGAGCCCTCATACCCCCTGCACCCAAACCCCCTGCCCCAGCCTGGAGCCCCCTCCTGCACCCTGAACTCCTCATTTCAGGCCCCACCCCAGAGACCACACCCCCAGCCACAGCCCTCACCCCCTCCTGCACCCCAACCCCAATTTTGTGAGCATTCATGGCCCGCCATACAATTTCCATACCTAGATGTGGCCCTCGGGCCAAAAAGTTTGCCCACCTCTATGTTAAATGCTCCCTAAACTGGGAACAGCTGGCACAGGAGCTGCATCTGTCAGCTTTATGCCAGTGGGGAATTCTTCCGTGTCAAGGGAATTCCCCTGCTGGCCATGCAAGACCAGAATCCAGCCCCTTTGCATGGCCTGGTAGGTGCACAGGAACCAGATCTTAGATGAGAATCTAGCCATCGTTTATTATCTGTATTGCATTAGAGCCAAGGGGCAACCACCAAGATCAGCGGTCTCATTACATTAGGTGCTGTACACAGATACAAGAGACAGTCCCTGCCCCCAAAGAACTTATAATCAAAGGTTATCCAGTTTTTTCCACTACAGGAAACTTGATTTATTAAAGGATTTCTTTTTGTTAGGCCCCAAAACTTTACCTTCCTGTTGAGTCACCACCACAAGCAGTGCTCCCGTATGATGCTCATGAGTGCCCCTTTTCCTAGATGACAAAAACTTTTCTTTGGTACTATACATGTCTGTTCTAGCTTAGTGGGGCCCAGGGACCTCTTGGCACAGGGAATTTTACAGGGATCTCCTGAGTCGGATATATGCATAATAATTCACTAAAGGGGGGCATGTGAGGGCTCTGCTGAGAGCCAGTAGCCCACTGGCCATCAAAATCATTGTGAAATTTGTGTATAGATATTTAAGGAGTTATATGTCCATACCGAATATCATGTTCTTAAGGCAAGTAACCAGGGAGTGACACCCTTCACATAACACAAGAACTAGGAGTCACCTGATGAAATGAATAGGCAGAAGGTTTAAAACAAGCATAAGGAAGTACTTCTTCACACAACACACAGTCAACCTGTGGAACTCATTGCCAGGGGATGTTATGAAGGCCAAAAGAATAACTGGGTTCAAAAAAGAATTAGATAAGTTCATGGAGGCTATGTCTGTGACGTTGTGCAGTCTACATAGTTTTATAAAAATATAATAATAAG